>NC_077230.1:290218965-290549590 GCF_027887165.1 Monodelphis domestica
ATAGGACCGTAAATAAATACAAAGCCAGCAACAAGTAAGCCAGAATGGCTAGATCAAAAGAGTGGGTGGAGGGAATTGTGTAAGAAGACTGGTTGGTTAAGAAGGGTCCAGTTGTAAAGGGCATAAAAAGTCAAACAGGATTTTTATACTTGATCTTGTAGGTAACAGGGAACCACTGGAGTTTAGTAAGTAATGGATAATATGGTCAGATTTGCACATTAAGAAAAAAAAAATGTTAGCTAAGTGGAGGACAGACTTGAGGCAAGTAGACCAGCAGGCTATTGTAATAGTCTAGGAGACAGGGAATAAAGGCTTGAATCTGGTGGTGACTATGAGTGGAGGTAAGAGTATTTATATAAGAGATATAAAGGTAGAATCACAGCCAAGCAAAATCAATGCTCTTTCTACTGCCTTGATTCCTTCTACAATATTTCTGCCAAAACATCATCACTAGATCATTGTTTGAATATTTCCAATTACATTAAGTTCATTACATTAAGGAAACACAATTGCTGGATAATTCTTATTCCCAAATTGTGGGTCTGGGTTTTTTTTGAAGCATGCCATTCTTCACTTTATTTCCTCCATGAATTTTTTCATGTGATATGTGTCTCATTTCCCAACTTGATGTACATGAACATATGCATTATATAAATAAACTATGTACAACTTATATCACCTGTCATATTGGGGAAAGGGGAGGTGTTAGAGGGAAGGAGATAACATGGATCACAAAGTGTGAGAAAATGATCATTAAAAATTGTACTAACATAATCAATACAATGATAATTGAAGATGGTATCAATTTTTAATCTTTTTTCAATTCTTATTTTTCTTTAAGGTTCAAATTTTATGCCATCTTTTATACTAAACCCTTCCTGATTCACCTAGTTCCTTATTAGTGATCTTTCCCTTCTCAAATGATCTTGAATTTGCTAACTTGATTTTATATACATTTATATATAAATTTGATTATAAATATATGTGTATACATAATAAACTTGATTATATGTATTACACACACACACACATATATAAAACCTCTGAGTTTGATTTTTCTTATGTTGAGCCCAAATATTATTCTTTTTGTTTTCTAGCCATTATTCTCATTTCTACCTTTGGAGCTATATAAAATGGCTATTGTTTCTTTTATGTCACCTTCTTCAAGTATTTAGAAATAACTATCATTTTGTTTTCTTCTCTCCTATGAACCATGCCTTACACAACTTGATTTTCAATTTCATATTTTCCTTACTACCCCAATAACCTTCCCCTAAAACAATTTCAGTCTTAAAATATAGTTTCTAAAATAGAAACCAGTGTTCCAGATGTGGTCAACCTAATGCAGGGAAGAGTAAGACTGTTATTTCCTTTGATCTGGACATGCAAAACACAGTTCTTTGCCAGTCAAGTCATCATCCTGTATTCAAATGATTTTTCTAACATGTTAATAGGACCAATATGGCCCGATAACTTAGCTATTCTGGGCCTCAGTTTCCTCGTCGGCTACATGAAAGGGGGTTGATCAGATGGTTTCTGAGGTCCCTTCAAATTCTAGATCTATGATTCAGTGGTCTTATGACTTTAAATTTTTCTTTGCTAAAACCTGTCATTCATTGCTTCATTGTAGAAGTGGAAGGGATCTCAACTTCTTTTTTCAACCCTTAACTTCTCCTTTAGAATCAATACTAGCTATTTGTGCCCAGGCAGAAGAGTGGTATAGTAAAGGGTAGTTCTATCTCACAGAGTCGTGAGAATCAAACGAGAGCAAATGAGGACACACATGTAGACTACTTTGGGTTGTGGTTTGGTTTTTTTTTTTGTAAGGACCTTAGAATCAATGCTAAGTATTAGTTCCAAGGCAGAAGATCAGTAAGGGCTTTGCAATTGATATGTAGAACACTTTGTAAACCTCCTCAAAACTCAACAAATACTACTGTTATCATTATCATTATAGACTTCTGGGCTAAAATGGCCACAGTGTAGAAGCAAGGGTCTTTCTTTCCTCACCACCTACCAACATAAAATGCCTCAAAAGGAAAAAAACCAAAATCAGAAAAGTGAAGGGGCTTTTCTGTAGGGCACAGCCTTGAAGGTAGACAGGGTTTGGGCATCTCCATGCCATAAGGGAGTAAAATTACTTCTACCAAAGCATGAGGTGATCACCTCTCCCCCACTCCACTTATGGCACCAGAATCAGAGCGAGCGTGTGACAATTGCTAGGTTCTTGGGGGGCTGGCTGAGGACACCACAGACTTACTCCAGAGAGCAGTGAGACTTGGGACCCCAGGAGGCTAAGGAACACAGAGATTGAATGTGGAGATAGGGCAGAAAGGAACTGTACACAGCAGAAGCAGCAGAGACTGAAAAGTGGCTTCAGGACAAAAACCACTCTGTAGCTCCATACAAAGACCTGCCTTCCCTCTTCACTCACACTTCTGACTGAGAAGGGAAGAAAGAACTAGCACAGAAATGACCACCAACACTGAGGAACTACAATCTGCAACTACAAGAAAGAAAAGAAAGAAAAGAAAAGAAAAGAAAAGGAAAGAAAAGAAAAGAAAAGGAAAGAAAAGAAAAGAAAAGAAAAGAAAAGAAAAGAAAAGAAAAGAAAAGAAAAGGAAAGAAAAGAAAAGAAAAGAAAAGAAAAGAAAAGAAAAGAAAAAAGAAAAGAACCTTGACCCTGGATAATTTCTATGGTGAAAAACCCCAGACTACAGAGGAGACAGTGGAGGATGATAAACATCCAGACCTTCCCCAAAAATGAGAATTGGTCATAGGCTCTTGAGGAGCTCAGATTTGAGATGATAAATCAAGTGAGAAAGATAGAAGAAACTTGGCAAGAAAAGTGGAAAATAGTTTTAAAAGAAAATATCAATTTAAAAGAGAATCCCCCACTTGGAAAAAGAAGCCCAGAAAATAATGAAATGATAAGCAAGTTGAAGATCAGAAATGACCTGCTGGAATCCATGAAAAGCAGGATAGACCAAACCAAAAGGAAAACCAAAAGATTATAGCTGAAAACCAGTCTTTAAAAACTAGAATTGGGCAAATAGAAGCTAATGATCTCATAAGACAGCAAGAATTAATAAAGCAAAGTCAAAAAAATGACAAATTTGAAGGAAACATGAAATATCTCATTGAGAAGATGACAGACTTAGAAAACAGGTCAAGGAGAGACAATTTGAGAATCATTGGTCTACCTGAAAACCCAGAAATAAACAAAAACATTGACATCATGCTACAAGAAATTACCCAAGAAAACTGCCCTGATGTTCTTGAACAAGAGGGCAAAATAGACATTGAAAGAGTTCATAGAACACCCTCTACACTAAATCCTCAAAAGACAACCCCCAGGAATGTAATTGCCAAATTTAAGAGCTTCCAAGCTAAGGAAAAAATTTTACAAGAAGTCAAAAAAAGACAATTTAGATATCAAGGAACAACAATCAGGATCACACAAGATTGGGAAGCTTCCACACTAAAGGACTGCAAGGCTTGGAATATGATATTCAGAAAGGCAAGAGAATTGGGTCTTCAACCAAGGATCACCTACCCATCAAATCTGACTATATACTTCCAGGGGAAACTATGGGCATTTATCAAAAGAGAAGATTTCCAAGCATCATTATCATTACAGCACTTTGCAAATCTTAGTGTGCTGTATGAACATTGACTATTATTATTATTCAGGCAAGTCACTGGTAGAAATACTCAAAAGCTTAAGGGCCCAGAACAACATGTCCCAGTAATTCTTTAACTGAATGATTACCACCAAGTTAATCATAAGGGTGTCACTAACAAGTGATGGAACAGCTAAGGAAAATGTTGACACCTAAAACATATTTTGTTTTTTTTTATATAAGTCTAGTTGACTTAGACAATGATTGCTGCCTTTGGGGTCAGTGGTGAATAGTAGCACTTTCTCACCTCTGACACTGCTACTCCTCTGGGTCAGACCTTTTTCATATTTTACCTGGTCTATTATGATGGCCTGATGAATGGTCTCTGTGTCCCAAGATTCTCCTCTCCAGTCTATCCTACATTCAACTTTCAAATTAATCTTCCTAAAACTCAGATCTGACCATGTCAACCTTCCCCCATTCAGTAAACTCCATTGGCTCCCTATTACCTCTAAAATGATATAAAATCCTTTTTTGGGCTTTCAAAGCCCTTCCCAACCTTGATCACTTCTTCCTTTCCAGACTTCTTACACCTTAGTTTTTCTAGTATACTCAGTCACTCAGTTACACTGCCTTGCTTCCTTGTTGTTCCACAAGGAACACTCCATCTCACAATTCAGTGCATTTTCATTATCTGTCCCCCAATGACCAGAATTCTCTCCTTCCTCAACTCTGCCTCCTGACTCTCTTCAGACCTTACCTTCCACAAGAAGTCTTTTCTGCACTCCCATCCCCCACTTTTAAAATATTTTTATTTTTTTACCAATTATATGTAATAACAAATTTCCACATAAGTTTTCTGAAGTGATATGACTAACCTTATCTCCCTTCCTCCCTTCCCTTCTTCTTTCTGGTGCTGGCAGGCAATTTGATCTGGGTTATACCTATACTACAACACACAGAATATATTTCCATATTGTTCATTCTCATAAGTGTTTAATCTTTTAAAACCAAAGCCCCCAAAACATAAACTCAAATAAACAATTGAAAAAGCTTGTGTTTTCATCTGCATTCTGACTCCAACAGTTCTTTCTATGGAGATGAATAGAATTATTTGTCTTAAGTCCCTCAGAATTACTTTGCATCATTATATTTCTGAGTAGCTAAGTCTATCTCATTTGATAATTCCAAAATATTGCTGTTACTGTGTACAATATTTTCTTGGTTCTGCTTATTTCACTCTGCATCAGTCCATAAAGGTCTTTCTAGTTATTTCTAAAATCATCATTTCTTACAGCACAATAATATTCTATCACCATCATATCCCACAATTTATACAGTCATTCCCCAACTGAAGGGCATCCCTTTAATTTCCAATTCTTTGTCTGCCCCTCTTTAATGCAAGTACTTTCCCCTGTTTATTTACCCTTTATATATCTCATGCAGGGGTCCCCAAACTTTTTACACAAGGGGCCAGCTAACTGTCCCTCAGACTGTTGGAGGGCTGGACTATAAAAAACCCCAACTATGAACAAATCCCTATGCACACTGAATATATCTTATTTTAAAGTAAAAAAAATGGGAACAAATAAAATATTTAAAATAAAGAACAAGTACATTTAAATCAACAAATTGACTATTATTTCAATGGGAACTATGGATCTGCTTTTGGCTAATGAGATGGGCAATGTCGGGTTCCATATTTGTCACTACTAGTCGTAACAAGTGATGCAAGTGTGCATCAGTTATGCTAGATCGGGTTGGAGATTTCAGATGTTTCATTCTGGAAAAAGTCTGTTCACAGACATAAGTGCTGCCAAAGATGGTTGCCATTTGGAGTGCATATTTCCTGAGATTAGGATATGTTTGAGAAGGGAGAAATACATAGAAATTAGGCAAACTTCTTGACTTGAATGTGTCTTTCAGAGAGTCATAATTCTGCAGTTCAGCCAATTCCATTTGGTAAATTGTATCCACATTTTCAATGTCAATAGAAAATGGGTTACAGAAAAGCTGTATGTCCTGTTCATGGAGATGAAGCTCTTTAAATCTGAATTGGAACTCCTTTTGCAACTTTTCCAGTGATCCACACATGTTTCTTTTGGGAATGCAATCAAAGGTTTTTTCACTAGCAGATTTTGAGTTAAGGGGAGATGACAGAAATTTTCCTCCTTCACTTGTTTGATAAGGAGGCCTAATTTTACTTCAAATGCTTTCACATGTGATTGCATATCACAGATGAGCTTCCCTTTTCCTTGAAGTTGCACATTGAAACTATTAAGTAGTTCTGTTACATCTGTCTGAAAGGCAAGGTGCCATTTCCATTCTGCATTATTGAACTCTGGTACATCTTTGTGTTTTGAAAGCATAAAAGCTGTAATCTGTGGAAGTAAGTCATAGAAATGTCTCAAAACTCTCCCTCGACTCAGCTAATAGACTTCTGTGTGGTACAGAACATCTTCATAGGCAACATTTAGCTCAGACAGAAATTCCTGAAATTGTCTGTGGTTTAGTGCATTAGCTCTAATGACATTAACACAAGATACTACAATTTTCATAAGAGTCCCACTTCAGTGATTTACTACATAGCAGCACTTGTTGGTGGATGAGACAGTGTATGGCAATTGGATGAGAATGGTTACCTCTGTCCATCTCTTGGTTAATGCAAGCAATTACTCCTTTCTTAGATTCTACCATGCTAGAAGCACCATCAGTTGTCACACTGGATAGTTTAGTCCAGCCCAGCTCCAATTCCTTCACAGTTTAAGAAACCTTTTCATAGATATCCTCTCCTGTAGTTGTTCCTTTGATGCTTTGCATGCAGCAAGTTCTGTGACTTTGAAATTGTCATTTGTCCCACAAATAAAAATTAGAAGTTGTACAGAACGTCTTTGCTTTCGTCAAGTGCCAAGAAAAAATAGGAAAGTTTTCTTGCGGAGTTTTGCAAATGCTGATGCAAATTGTCTCTCATTCCTTCAATTCTTCATGTAATTGTAGATCGTGAAAGACTAACTGTACTAAATAAGTCTGCCTTTTCTGGACACATCTCTTTGGCAACAGAAAGAAGGCACTCTTTAACAAATTCTCCCTCCACAAATGGTCTGTCAGTGCACACTACTAGCTTGGCAATTTGAAAACTTGCTCGCAGTTATGAAATATTTAGCTGCTTCTGCTTCACAAAAGTATTTTGCTGAGTTGTCACTGTATTTTTCAGTTTTAATATTTTATCTTTTCTCACATCTCTGAACAATCATATTTATCTTTATGTTGAGTTTGATAGTGTCAACACAAATTGTATTCTTTGAACACAGATACTATATTCTGGCATATCAAACACACAGATCTTTCCTTGTACTGCATGAAAAAGTAATCATAAGTCCACTGTTCTTTGAATATCCTACACTTTGAGGCAATTTTTATCTTTCTTGATGTCATTGTTTCCTAGGGACTCCAAATTGCTATTAGTAAAATACCTATAAACATAGGTATTTTTATCTATATATTTTATTTATTCATATTCGTATTCATATATTTATATTTATTTGTTTATATAATATGTAAAATATATATCATTTATATACATATACATATATTTATATTTATTTATATATTTATACATATATATATATATATACAGCCCTACAAAAATAATATACCAAAAATAATTTTGCCCACACAGAGGCATACAGACTGCACTGTCTATCAATGCAGTCTGATCTGTGTCCATCAATGAAGCCTTCCCAGTCCACATCATTTCAGCCACACCAATGGCCATATTGGTAGAATTCCACTTTTACCTCAGGCTCACACTGGTGTGGTACAGGAATTGGCATGATTACAGAGTCAGCTCCTCCACCACCTTTCCAGTTCACACTACCCCATGCGAACTGCACTGCAATCTGTGAACTCACACAGGATTCTGATAGCATGGGTAAGACCTATAATAGAGGCCATTATGTTGTGCATCTGGGAGAGTGTGGGGGCCATTGTACTACTGTGTTTCCCTGAAAATAAGACACTGTCTTATATTAATTTGACCCAAAAAAAACTGGGTGTCTTATAAAACACGCAGTGGCAGTGGTGGGCTTCTCACAGTAGAGGTCCACCACTGATGTCAGAGGCCAGATCACCACTATCCGATGCTTGTATACAATAGTGGAGGTAGTGCTGGGCCTGTGACACTGTATAGCGCTGTCTGGGATAGCATAGGCTGCAGCACTGGCTGTGATGGGCCTGTCACACCTTGCACAGGCCCATCACCACCACCACTATACCAGGTAGCAGTATGCACAGTGCGGAATCCCCTCTCCCAGATCGCCACTCACCATGCTGCCGGCTTCCATTGTGCAGCCACATAAACCTTTGCACAGCGCCTCATTCTCTTTCAGTTACTCTCAGAACAAGGCACCATGCAAAGGATTATGTCACTGGAAGTAGTACTGTATATGAACAATGTGATGCTTTAAGTTACCACCACATACAGTACTTTAGGAGCACAGGATGTAGATGCATCCTGTCCTCCTCTCATTGACCACCAGTGAAAGAGGAATCCCTTCAGGAAGTGCGGTGGGGGCTGGATAAATTACCTCAGGGGGCTGCATGTGGCCCACTGGCCATAGTTTGGGGACACCTTATCTTATTTAAACATAGTTGCTTGCATGTAACCTTCCTTATTAGATGGTGAGCAAGAGGATTAAGTGACATGCCCAGGGTCACATAGCTAGAAAATATCTGAGACCAGATTTTAATCCAGGTCCTACCTCCTCTAGGCCTGGCATTCTATCCACTGTGCAACCTAGATTCCTCCCTATCCCAATCATTACTTCTATGCTTGTCTCCTATGTTCCTATCCTACAAGACTGCCTAAGACCAGGGGCCATAGTTTATTTCAACTTTGTTTCTCCCCCAATGCTGAGCAGGAGGTCCTGTGCACAATAGGTGCTTAATAAATGTTTGGTTTGTGAAATGTGTTGAATTATCCTGGGAATCCACCATACAGTCACCTCTATCAAGGGTATGTCTCTTGGTCTGTGGTCTCAGTACCAACATTAACAGAAACAATGTTTTGTTCAGGGTTATTATTTCATCAGTGTAGAAAATTTCTACTGTGGAAACCCTGTGTATAAATGGAGATTTTGAACCTTTGACTTCATTCCCCAGAAGTCCTTAGTATTTCCCAAAATACCCTATAATCTCTCCTGTATTTCCACATTGGCAAGATCACGTTATTGGTTTTTAACTGGCAGTAATGCTGCCTGGACTCTCTTTGGGCATGATATAGCAATCAGCAGTGATGATGATGAGTAGGGATTTTGAAAATGGCTAACCAACCATGGGCATGTGGTTTTTATTTTGTATCCTCTTTATTCCTTGATTTCTCATTATCTTTAATAAACCTCCTAAATTATAATATTTTTATTATTAGAGATAGAATTTTAGATTTTACACCTGTCACCAGTGGAGATGGACTATCTCCACTTATATGTGAGAAGCTGAGTGACTATGGACACAGCAGAGGCAGAACTTGAACCCAGTCATCATGTATTTTGCATCAGTAAAGTGGATGAATCAATAATCAAATACCATTTAAGTGCCTACTATGTCCCAGACACTCAGAGCCAGAGTCTTTAAGCAATCCTTTTAAAATCATGTAGAGATTCTTCCCAAAATTGTCCAAAGAGCAAAAACAAATAAAAGTCAGCAGCTAGAAGGTTAAAAAGCAGTCAATAATGAGATTACTTGGGGTCTCTAGAATGAAGTCACTTCTTAACAAAGGGCCATAGCTGAGTTCCAGTTTAATCCAGTTGAGGGAAAAGTTAAATCCACCTGCCCTAGGTCTGCCCCACACCTCCTTGCTTACCACAGCCTCAACTGATGCTATGGGAATGGGAAGCTGAGATGGGAGTAGTGTGAACTTTATATTTACTCCACCCTGCTTAGTCTAACAAAACAGGAATGTCTACACCCCTACTTAAGGATTAAGTATTGAGGAGGATGGCCTATGACTGACATGTGCCAGCAAATGACAAATCAGAAACAACTGACAGACCCCTGGGCTGTCCTAAGTCAAGCTTAAGCTACCATTGGTACATGTGAGACCCAGGAAAGTGATGTAAAAACCGTCTATATATTTCACGTCACTTCCTCTCTCCAGCCTCTTTTTGCAGAGAGATGGCCCTGGTGGCAGCATGCTGAGCATCTTGGCATGTTGGTGTGGCGGAAGTTTTTGTCCAGGTTTGGCAGTGAGTTTCCTTGATACAATACTAGGAGAAACTTAGTAGCCTAGTTCATGTGAGGAATCTTCACTGAGCTCTCTCAGAGTTTAGGCTGATTCTTTTCTCCTTTCCTTCCAAACACTATCCTCTTAGGAAAGTCTCTAATCTTCTGAAAAAACCTCATGCCAGAGGTCTTTGAACTCACCCTGGCACAGGCCAGGTGGGAGAAATCCTATACCCTTTCCCTTTCTCTTCTCCTTAATTCTTTCCCTCTATATTAATTAAACCACCATAAAATTTCCAAACTGACTTGGGTATTTTATTTGGGATATTCCCTGGCCACCAAATTAATTTAGATTAAGTCACAACCCTAAAATTACCCTTATTTTAGGGGGTTATAACTCATACTTCCCCAGTTCCTGAACTACCATAGACACCACTAGCTCTTCTTTATTCCAAGACCATCACTCTAAATCAGTCATGCCAATTTAACATAAGCATTAATATCTCTAATGTCTAATTGTTCTTTAATTATTCAGTCCTACCAATTCTGGTTTATTCTTTCTAACAATGAATTTGGGAAAAAATTTTGCCACAACCATCACAAGTGATGGTGCTCTTATGGCATGGGTGCCAAAGATGGAACACAGAGTACTCTCTGTAGGCACTGGGGAACCTCCCTCCCCCAGAGTTCGTTACTAGAAAGACAGAGGAACTCTTGCGTAGCTGCTCCCCTCCCCCTCTCCACTGGGCCTGATATTTTTTCACATTCCTCATTCCTCTGCCCAGCAGCACAATAGGAATACACAGGAGGTAAGATGGAATTCCCCTCCCTTTTATGCTGCTTTGTTTGACTTCATCAACCAGGGACCTGAAGATCCTTTACCATTCAGATGTACAAATATGGACTGATTCTCAAAGAAAGGAAGTTGAAACCAGGGAGAGGGGAAACTGATCCCACAGGCATTGTCCCCCTGGGCAGTGCCAGGCAAATTAAGGAACTATGATTGGTTTCTGAGATGTGTCAGGGGAGCGCTAGTGGGTGAAGAAAACAGCTTATAAGGGAAGACCAAGGCAGTGCCAGCTCTCTCTCCTGGTCTTCTGGCTGGAGCTTGGAACCTGAAGGAACCCCTGTCAGTGGTGAGCTTCAATTTATCAAACAGATAAGGGTATTGAGCTAAGCAACTCTTTACCTCTTTCCTACATTTTCCTCTCTTTGCTATCACTACTTTGATGTAATTAAGCTACTAAAGCAACTAGCAGCCTCATAATTTAATTTTAACTATTACAATAGGCAGCACAGCTGGAGGGGAGAAGAGCACTCTGGCCACTCCCCTCTCCCTCTCTACTCCCTGAGGACATTCCTAGCTTCACTGGCCCTTCCACCTAGTAGCCCAATGGGAAGGCTTCCTCCCTCCCCTGTATGAGGTAAAGGGGGGAGCTGGGTATACCCAGAATGTGGGGGGAGGGGCTTAGCAGTTGGTCTGGGGATGGGCATAGCATTCCATCTCTAGAAGGTTTGCCATCATTGACCTCTAATCGAGGATGTCATTTTGCTTGATTATACATATTGATAATGGGTTTCATTTTCCTTGCCTCCTTCTCAAAGGGGGGGAGGGGTAAAGGTGGGGAATCTGGGGAAGATGGGAAGGAAGGATTTTAGAGATGGGTTGCTTCCTGTGAGGCTGCTAGGGCTCCTCAGCAGAGATGGGTACCACAAGGACTGGAACTCTGACAAGTGCAATGAACCCTTTTCTTAAATAGTGGCCATTTGCCTGAGCACAAGCCAGCTCCATGGAAAATGGCCACCATGGGAAATGGCTCCTCCTCCTCTGTAGTCACTGGGTCATGGGGAAAGGCATCCTGGAGCAGGCACAGAGGAGTGACATCCTGGAATCTTCTTGGGGGGCTCCTCTTGGGGTCTCCTACTCTCTGGGGGCTCCTCCCAGGAATCTCCTGCACTCTGGGGTCTCCTTGCACAGGTTGGCTGCTCAGGAGGCTCCTCGGGGGGGTTTCCTGCACTCTGGGTGCTCTTCCCAGGGTTTCCTGTGCATGGGGCTCTTCCCAGGTCTTCTGTAATCAAGGGGCTCCTCCTGGGGTCTCCTGTGCACAGGGTGGCTGCTCAGGGGGCTCTTCCATGGGTCTCCTGACCTCTGGGGCTCCTCCTGGGGTCTCCTACCCACAGGAGGGGGGGGAGCTGCTAGCAGGAACTCCTCCCAGAGTCTCCTTCGAACAGGGGGCTGCTCTGGGGTCTTCTCTGGGGGGTATTCTATGTTCCAGAGGTTCCTCCTGGGGTTTCCTGCACATGAGGTGGGCTTCAGGGGAGCTCCTCCCAGGGTCTCCTACCCATGGGGTGCTGCTAGGGGGCTCCTCCAGGGTCTCTTGCACACAGGGAGTTGATCTGGTGGTTCCTCCAGGGGGATCCTGCAAATGGGGAGGCTGCTTGGGGTGAGAGGGCTCTCCCAGGGTCTTCTGTGCTCACACATGTCTCAGTCACACAACAGGACCTCAGAGCAGTAATGGGGACTTTCCCCTCAGTCCCTCAGGCCAGGGCTAAGCCCTAGATGCTGCTCTTCTCATGGGGGGATGGGAGGGAGTAGGAAAGGCAGCTTACCAAACCCTGAAGTGCTCAATCAAGACACATGTAGTCAGGGCAGCTCAGCTGGCTTTCTCAGTCCACCCTGCAGGCAGGAGGTCCCAGGTTCCAATCTGGCCTTAGAAACTTCCTGACTGGGTGACCCTGGGCCAGCCACTTCCCCCTTCTGCCTTGGAACAGCTACTCATATGGATTCTAAGGCACAATGGGGATTCTCACATCACACTTCTTCAGTTCACAGATGTCTTGTGACACTTCTCTGCCTTGTTTATCATCATTACCATTACGGTCTTTGGAAAGACTCTTCTAGACTGATGCGAGATGATGATGGCCTTGACCTTCTCATCCTTCAGCAGAGCAAGCATTGCTCCTTCCTTCTAGATCATCATCCAGAAATGCCCGACTTGGCCCAGCTTTCTTTGACTGATAAAGGAGAGGCTGGCCTCCTCCACCAGCCCAGATATAGAGACCATCTCTGGTTCTTCCTCTCAAGAGGAAGCATCAGTATTTCTCAAGGCCTTGAGCCAGGGTGGGATCTGTCACCCCACTCCTGAGCAGCACCAAAGGAGGGCAGGTGGTTACAATCCTAGAGGGTTTCAGAGGAAGATGGACTCGTGGCCTGGGACAGACAGCTCCAGCACCCTCAGGCCCCCAGAAGAGCCTCAGAACCAGGCTTGGTCACTCCTAATGTGCTAAGCACCTCCAGAGCTATTGTAGCTTTCTTGTAACTATCTATTTAATATCTGCTTTTCCTCCCAAGATGACCCCCTGGTGGAAGTTTTCAATTTAGCTGTGTTTGAGCCCTTCATCCTTATCCTTTCTGGCCAGTTTGCTAAAAGAATTTCATTCTAGCCTCCCCCTGGACAATCCCAAGGTGAACATGGCAAGGCTTGTATTGGGCCAGAGAACCTAGAAATACGATGTCGTGTTCAGTAAAAGGAAACATCTTTCCAACATGTAGACGGTTTCAGAAGAATTGGGCCTGGCCCAGTTCCAGTGCCCATGGCCTCCTACAGCCCCTTCTCCCATGGGTCCTCTGAGTAACCTTTAGCAGAGGCCCAGCTCGATGGACGGGCCACCCTTTGTGACCCCTGGGAGCTATCTCCCCATGGAGGCCACGATGCCAGAGGTCAGGGAAATGAGAGATCATCCTATCTGCAGGTACTTCTCAGGCCAGGTAAGTTCAAACCATGTGCCACCTTCTCATGTCACTCTTCCCCAGCCAGGTGACATTTCACAGACTTGGGCATTTCTGGAGGTTCTGCTTGGTCCCACAATCAATTCTTAGCCTGAGTCATTGCTTTTGAGTTATTTTTGAATGTAGGGATGTAGGGAGTTCTCTCATGTAGTTGACCATATAAAAATAATACTTGTGTAAGTAAATGTCTCCACTGATCATCACCACCGTTACTGTGTTTTATTCTTTTAAGTACATCCAACCAGATGTTTTCTGCCTCTGTGGCCTTAGACAAGTCACTAGGCCTCCATTTCCTGTTCTATAAAATGAGGGGATTGAGAGCCTCTGAGGACCCTTCCAACTGTTGACCCCTGAAACTCAAAGACAAAATGAAAACCAGTCCCTGCCCTCAAGGAGTTTCCATTCTCATGGGGAATTTTATTGTATCTACATACCTATTTGCATGAATGTCCAGATCTTCCTGGAGTGGCCTAAAGCCAGCTACTCTCTGGCCATTTGCCACCTCATCCATTTGGGGATATGGGCCAAGGTAGAGAGATTCCATCATGGACAATCAGTTCAATGGAGACAAGCTTGGTCTTTGAAGGGAAAAATCCATTGTATCACATTCTGTCTTAGAGACTCATCAAGGCTCATTGTCCATGGAAAGTACTTTGTCCACTTAGAAGAATTTTAAAAAAAGGTCTAGGTCCAAAAGTTCATAGATATAGAACTAGAAGGGACTTCAGAGGCCATCTAGACAACCCCCATTCCATCCCACCCCCATTTTACAGAGGAGAAAACTGAGTTTCAGTGAAATTAGGTGACTTGCTCAGAGATGTGGAAATAATTATCAGCAGACCTGGGATTTGAACCCAGGTCATTTGATATAGGTTTACAACTGGAAGAGATGTTGGAGGTCTTATAGTCTAACCCTCTCAAATGAGGTCCAGAAGAAATCAAATAACTCATCCAAGGCAAATGGTTGAGATATGACCTAACCCTAAATACTCTAAATCCAAATCCAACCCTCTGGGTTAGCCCCTTCTCTTCGTCCTCAATACCTCCCCAGTTTCTTTTCTCCAAAATCTGACCTCCAACCTTCTTCCCAATTCCATGGCCTTCAACTGCATGATTGCAATGGAATGACCCTGGATTTGGAGTCCACATTCCAGCTCTTGTCACAATTATGACCATAGGCAAGTCACTGAACCTCTGGATCTCAGTATCCTTATCTGTAAAATGGAGAAGTCAGGCTTAATGACATTAAAGTTGCTTTCCTGCCCTTCTTAAAATCATCCTATTCTCTTCTTTCTATCTAACTCACTTGTGGCAAAGAAGTTAGACTTCATCAGAGTCAGGTATAGGATGGGAAAAGTAAGTCAGCAGGTCATGCTTAAAGGAAAAGGAAAAATAACAGATGACTCTCTAGCCAGATTGGCAGAGATGGGAAACTCCCAGCCTTGGGATCTCCAAATCCAGTTGTATAATACCAGTCAAATCATGTCAGTCATTGAGCCTCAATTTCCCTTTTTGTAAAATGAAGATCTAAATGCTTGTCCTCCCCATCTCATGGAATGGTTGGGAGGAAAGTCGTCTTCAAAACTTGAAGCAAAAATTATTATTCTCTTATTAAATGTGATGTCCCAAAAGGCTGAGCCAATGAAACCTTGCAATTATTGGTCACACAGGTGAGAAGGTCAATTAAAGAAAAACTTTTACTTTGAAAAAATAAATAAAAATAAAATAGAGAAGTCATGTGGTACCCATAATGCCATTCATACAGACGGGGGAAGAGAACAGTGATTAAATAGAAAACTATCTGATGTTGATTTTGGAGCTGTTAGGTTTTGGAATGATATTAAATCCTTCCCACACCAGTACTGGCACTTAGAACGGGGCTGGATCTCTTGAGGTGAACTTGTTTGGGCCTTATCCTTAATTCAGAGTTCACCAAGTATGTCAGAAGATGCCCTTTCAACCCCATTGTGCAGATGTGTAGGCTGAGGTAGCTCAAACAAAGGTTACAAGACGTGTCTGGGCAGAGCATGATAAAACCACAAGCCTTCTCCACCCACATCCAGATGCACAGTATCACCTCACTATATGAGTCTAAATTCTTAGTTCAAAGGCTTCCGCACAGCATTGCCCCTATTTGGGGGGAAGATCAGGAGAGCAGTTTAAAACCTTTAAATCTTCCATAGACTATTTCTAAATGCACCTTTCTGTTTTCTCTTGATGACTCTAACTTTCTCCTTGACCCAGGTGACTCAGGATGCCAAAGAGAGTACCATAACCAAGTTGATGATGATGAAGTACCAGATTTTCTTACCACTATTTGTCCTGCATTTCAAAGAGGACCAGTGAAATCAAGGGGTGATGTCTTTCCTTGATTATGAATTGGACTTAAGTGAGACAGAGTTATACAAAGTCATCGGTCTCCCTCTTTCTTCCAGAGTATCAGTGTCCATTGCCAAGACAAAAATCTGGACAGTTGGTGATGATCTGGGATGCAGTGGATGACTTTGACATCTTCAATGTCTGACTGGCTCTAAGCTCTTCATGGTGTCTGCTTTAGCTACCTTCATGACAATTGGAACAAATTTTCTCACCTGTCCATTCTTCCAGGGAAGGTCTTTACATGTTTCCGGTAAACTCATTAACAGTTTTGAAGTCTGTTGCTTACTTTCAACCTGGCTTAGCCCATCTGCAACAACAGTTTGGTTGGGGTATAGATGCTGCTCATGTTACAGCTTCTTGGAGCCATAAGAGTTGAGTGAAAGGTAGACACGAAAGGAGGGCAAGCAGCCCTGAAGGGGGCTCAGCAAGCCCTCACCCCAGAAGTGCTAGTCCTCCCAGGACCCTCCATATACCCTGCCAGATTTTTTAAGTAGCTTTTGAAAAAAAGCCTTAGAATCATAGAATCTAGAACTAGAAGGACATTTGGAGAACATCTGCTCTAACCCCCCTTCTTATATAGATGATGAGACAGGCTCAGAAAGATTGACTAGTCGGGAGGCTTGCGACTAGCAAGTCTCTAATTGGAACTCCAAGTCTATCGTGTATGGCAAAACCAGCCCTTATGGAGTCTGCTCTTTGTCTCTCCATCTTGAGCACATATAGAAGAGCATATGTATACCTATATTCACACACACACACACACACACACACACACACACACACACACACACATATACAGTCCACATATATTTCCCAAGTTACACTGATATGCGTTTTGGCCAGAGAGAAAATCTGGAGTATCTCAGACACATGGAACCATTGAGTTAAAAAGAATCTCAGGTCAACTAGTCCAGCATCCTGCCTTCTTTGGGACATACTGAAATCACCCCCAGAAAGAGCCTGTTCATAAAGCTCTTAAGAGAAAGACATTATGTAACCACTCATTATGCCATATCATAATAGCATAATAATATTCTGAGTTATCATTATTATATTAAGCAGCTGGGTGGTGCAAAGGTCTTGAAGTCAGGAAAACCTGAATTCAGATACATCCTGCCTGTATGACCCTGGGCAACTCATATAACCTCTCTATTCCTCATCTGTAAAAAGGGGTAATAATACCACCTGTGTCATAGGGTTGTTTGTGAAGTGCTTGGTGAAGCTTAAACATCATAGAAAAGCTGGCTATTATAATTATTAGAACTGACTTTTAGCAAGTTTTTCTTTGTTACCTAATATAAATTTCACCTGTTAACTTTTTTAACAATATTTTATTTGATCATTTCCAAACATTATTTATTAGAGACAAAGATCATTTTCTTTTCCTCCCCCCACCCCCACCTCTCCCATAGCTGACATTCCACTGGGTATCACATGTATTCTTGATGTGAACCCATTTCCATGTTGTTGGTATTTGCATTAGAGTGTTCATTTAGAGTCTCTCCTCAGTCATATCCCCTCAACCCCTGTAGTCAAGCAGTTGCTTTTCATTGGTATTTTTACTCCCACAGTTTATCCTCTGCTTGTGGATAGTGTTTTTTAGATCCCTGCAGATTGTTCAGGGACATTGCATTGCCACTAACGGAGAAGTCCATTACGTTCGATTGTACCACAGTGTATCGTTCTAGAAAGAGAAATCCCATTCAAAATCACCTTAGACAAAATAAAATACCTAGGAATCTATCTCCCGAGACAAACACAGGAACTATATGAACACAACTACAAAACACTCTCTACACAATTAAAACTAGACTTGAGCAATTGGAAAAACATTAACTGCTCATGGGTAGGACAAGCCAATATAATAAAAATGACCATCCTACCCAAACTTATTTATCTATTTAGTGCCATACCCATTGAACTTCCAAAAAATTTCTTTACTGATTTAGAAAAAAACCATAACAAAGTTCTTTTGGAAGAACAAAGGATCAAGGATATCCAGGGAAATAATGGGAAAAAAAATACAAAGGAAGGGGGCCTTGCAGTCCCAGATCTCAAACTATATTACAAAGCAGCAGTCATCAAAACAATTTGGTACTGGCTAAGAGACAGAAAGGAGGATCAGTGGAATAGACTTGGGGCAAATGACTCAGCAAGACAGTATATGATAAACCCAAAGATCCCAGCCTTTGGGACAAAAACCCACTATTTGATAAAAACTGCTGAGAAAATTGGAAGACAGTATGGGAGAGATTAGGTTTGGATCAACACCTCACACCCTACACCAAGATAAATTCAAAATGGGTGAATGACTTGAACATAAAGAAGGAAACTATAAGTAAATAGGCAAACACAGAATAGTATTCATGTCAGACGTTTGGGAAGGGAAAGACTTTAAAACCAAGCAAGACTTAGAAAGAGTCACAAAACGTAAAATAAATAATTTTGACTACATCAAATTAAAAAGCTTCTGTACAAACAAAACCAATGTAACTAAAATCAGAAGGGAAGCAACAAATTGGGAAACAATCTTCATAAAAACCTCTGACAAAGGTTTAATTACTCAAATTTACAAAGAGCTAAATCAATTGTACAAAAAATCAAGCCATTCTCCAATTGATAAATGGGCAAGGGACATGAACAGGCAGTTCTCAGCCAAAGAAATCAAAACTATTAATAAGAACATGAAAAAGTGTTCTACATCTCTTATAATCAGAGAGATGCAAATCAAAACAACTCTGAGGTATCACCTCACACCTAGCAGATTGGCTAACATAACAGCTATGGAAAGTAATGAGTGCTGGAGAGGATGTGGCACAGTCTGGACATTAATACATTGTGGGTGGGGTTGTGAATTGATCCAACCATTCTGGAGGGCAATTTGGAACTATGCCCAAAGGGCGATAAAAGACTGTCTGCCCTTTGATCCAGCCATAACGCTGCTGGGTTTGTACCCCAAAGAGATAATAAGGAAAAAGACTTGTACAAGAATATTCATAGCTGCGCTCTTTGTGGTGGCAAAAAATTGGAAAATGAGGGGATGCCCTTCAATTGGGGAATGGCTGAACAAATTGTGGTATATGTTGGTGATGGAATACTATTGTGCTAAAAGGAATAATAAAGTGGAGGAATTCCATGGAGACTGGAACAACCTCCAGGAAGTGATGCAGAGCAAAAGGAACAGAACCAGGAAAATACTGTTAACTTTTTACTATCACCTTCAATGGGTAGAGAAAGCCAGTTGTCACTAATATAACTTGCAAAGCAATATCAAGTCCTCTCTGCTAAGACTGACCTTTGTTCATTTAAGAAAATTTTATTAAGTGCTTGTTACATGTAAGGTACCAAGTGGGCCCTGGGAGAGAAAGCATGGTAATAGTGAAAAGACCATGGAACTGGAATTGGAAGCCTTGGGTTTAAATCACACTGTTGACCTTTACTAGCTGTGTGACCTTGGACAAGACACTGAATCCTCTGAGTCACAGTTTCCTTATTTGTATAATGGGATGATAATGTTTGCAACAACTTCATGGGGCCATTTAAAATTTCTTTGTTGAAATAATAAGTAAAAAATACTTAATACAAAAATATTCATAGCCACACTACTTGTGGTAGCAAAAAAACTGGAAAATGAGGGGATGTCCATCAACTAGGGAATGGCTGAATAGATTGTGGTATATGTTGGTGATGAAATACTATTGTGCTCAAAGGAATAATGAACTGGACAATAATGAACATGTGAATTGGAACGACCTCCAGGAACTGATACAGAGTGAAAGGAGCAGAACCAGGAAAACATTGTACACAGAGATTGATACATTATGGCACATTCAAATGTAATGAACTTTCCCATTAGAGGCAATGCAGTGATCCAGGATAATTCAGAGGAACTTGTGAGAAAGAACGTGATCCACATCCAGAAAGAACTGTGGAAATGGAAATGCATTAAAAAAATTGTGATCCATCACATAATATAATAGGGATGTGATTGGGGTTTTGATGTTAAAGGATTGTGCTACTACAGATATGAATAACACAGAAATAGGTTTTGAACAATGATACATGTATAACCTAGTAGAATTGCTTGTTGGATTCAGGAGGGGAGAGGAAAAAGTTAGGGGTAGGAGGGGAATCATTAATCATGTAACCATGGAAAAATATGCTAAACAAAAAAGGGGGGAATAAATTAAAAAAATAAATAAAATTTCTTTTTTTCTTGTTTTGAAGATAAGGGATAGGAACTGGACTGATTTTATTGTTATAGGAAATTCCCTGATGAGGAAAATCCTATCAAGGCAGGTGGGCATTTTTTCTGCAACTTATGGTTTTAAAGAGTTGCCTAGATTATTTAGAGGCTAAGGGACTTGCTCAGGATCAGGTAATCTGTATGTTGGAAGCAGGACATGATTTCAAATCTTCTTGACTCCACGGCCAGTTCTCTAGTCAGTATGCCATATTAAGTGTGACTACTCAAATATACCTGTAATCTCAGCAATGAGGGTATACCTTCCTTCCAATGCCACAGATTAAAATTCATAGATGCTTACCCATCCTGTAATATTTGTTATTGTTGCTCAGTTGTGTCTGTCTCTTTGTGACCCCATAGGCCATAGCTATCCATGGAATTTTTCTGGGCAAAGAAACTAGAGTGGATACTGGTATCTTTTTTGTCAGGCAATCAGACATTAAGTGACTTGCCCAGGGTCACATAGCCAGGAAGTATCTCAGGCTAAATTTGAACTCCCCATCTCCCTGACTCCAAGCCTGGTCTTCTTAAACACTAAGTCACAGCTGCTTTTTGCCTTACATATATCCTCCAATAAATTTGCCACCATAAGTTCACCCAGTATACTGGGTTCGATAAAAGGGAAACTAATGAAGTAAAGTACATACATTTATTGAACTGCCATGGATCACTGAGAATTTAAGGGACTTGCCTAGGGTCAGGAAGTCAGTATATGGCAGAGGTGGGTCTTGGTGGCTATTCTTCATTCCTGTGTGACCAGCCCGTCTTTCTGGCTTTTGTAGACATTTCTTTGATGACTTCTTTTTTCCTAATCCGGCTATATAATTAATTCTTTGTTAATAATGTGTTGCAGCTTACTCATTATGTGGTTCTCCATTGTTCTGAATGTACATTTTAAAAACTAGAAAGTAAACAAATAAATCCAAAATACGTGCAAAAAAAAAAAAGGATATAGAAGTTAGAGAGAAAATAGATAAATGTGGAACAAAAAAACCTCCATAACAAAGAAATAAAACTAAGAGCTGGTTATTTGAAAAGATTAATAAAATTGGCAAACCCTTGACTAATCTGATTAAAAAAGAAAACAGAAAATAAAACCAATAAAAAGCATATGAAGGAGAAATCAACAAAATGAAGAAATAAGAATAATCAGGACATATTATGCAAAGCTATATTCTAATAAAACTGAGAACACCAAAGAAAAACAGAAAATATCTGCAAGATATAGAATATACAAACTATCAGAAGACCAGAGAGAAATCTTAGATAATTCAATCTCAGAAAAAAAAAAACTACCAAAAGAAATTTGGGGGATTTTTTGTAAAATAATTACCAAAGATAAAAAAAAAAGTTCTCAGTCCTTATATGTTCACAGAGAATTCTACTAAATTTTTAAAGAACAATTAATGCCCATATTTCCCATATTCTCAAAAACTGAGAAGGCCCCACCAGAATCATTTTTATAGGCATAGCCTTAGACAGGAAAAGATATCACAGAAAGAAAATCATAAGCTAGTATGATTATTGAATATTGACTCAAAACTTTTAAAGAAAATCCTATCAAACAATCTACAATGATTTATCCAAGAAATCATTCATTATGATCAAGTAGAATTTATTCCATGGATGTAAGAATTCAAGGAATAAAAATGGGCAAAGATGATAAAATTATCCCTGTTTGCTGATCATATTATGGTTTATTTGGAAAAGCCCAGGGAATCACCTAAGATATTAATCAAAACAATGGCTTCAGCAAAGTTACAGCCTACAAAACAAATCCTCAAAAATCAATAGCATTTCTATGTAATAAACACACACATATACACAAGATGCACTCATGGAAAAAGAAATCCTATTCTGAATAACTACAAAATGCCTAAAATATGTGGGGATTTGCCTTCCAAAAGATTTGAATAAATTCAATTGCAAACTGCTCCTTAAAGAAATAGAAAACAATCCATTCTCAGATGAAGGAATTAAAACTATCTATACTCATAGGAAAAAAATTCTCCAAATCACTATTGATTAGAGAAATGCAAATTAAGACAACTCCAAATTACCACCTCACACCTATCAGATAGGTTAATATGACCAAAAAGGAAAATGATTAACATTGGAGAGGATATGGGAAAATTGGGATACTAATGCACTATCAGTAGAACCATGAACTGCTAAAACCATTCTGGAGAGCAATATGGAACTACATCCTGTGTTTGTTTACTCTTTGATCCAGCAATACCACTACCAGGTCTACATCTCAAAGAGATCAGAGATAGGGGAAAATGACCTACTTGTGCAAAAATATTTTAACAGCTCTTTTTGTAGTGTCAAAGAATTGGAAACTGAAGGAATGTCCATTTCTTGGGGAATGGCTGAAAAGGTTGTGACATATTGTTGTAATGGAATACTATTGTGATATATGAAATAACAAACAGAATTAGCTTGAACCTGTACAAAGGAAAGTGAGTAGAACCAGGAGAACAGTGTATACAGTAACAGAAATATTGTATGATGACCAACTGTGAAGGACTAAGCTATTATCAACAACAGAAGGTCTCAAGATACTCCAAGGGACTTGTGAGAAAAAAAAAAGCTATCCACAACCAAAGAAGAAACTGTTGGAATCTACCTGAAGATCAATGCATGCTATCATTCACTTTATTTCCTTCATGAGTTTTTTTATTGTATGTGTGATGTGACTTCTGTCACAACATAGGGAATATGGAAACATATATTGCATGAAAGCACTGGTACAGCCTCTATTAGAATATTTACTGCCTCAGGGAGGGAGTGGAGGGAAGAAGGAAGGCAAGGAATCTGAAACAAAAAATGTCAGAGAACAATTGCCAAAAATTGTTTCTACACGTAATTGAAAAAAGAATGTTTATTTTAAAAATATAAAGCAGTTTAAATAGGTGGAAGAATATTCAGAGCTCATTGGTAGGTTGTGCAAATGTAATAAAAGGTAAAATGTAAATGTAAAATGATTAAAGTAAAAGTGTGTAATAAAAATACCAAAATTAATTTATACTTTTAATGTTATACCAAAGTGTCAAAGTGATATTTTATGGAATTTAATAAAATAATTCCATGAATTCTTCCCTTCTCTATAGATCTGACAGGCAAACTCTTCTATGTTCCCCTAACTTACTTATAATATCACTCTTTATGTTAAGATTATATACGCATTTTGATCTTATCTTGGTATAGCATTGAAATATTGATCTAAACCTAATTTTAAAAAATTTTTTTTATTTTATTTGGTCAATTTCAAACATTATTCCTTGGTTACAAAAATAATATTCTATTCCTCCCTCTCCTCCACCCCCATTCCTTCCATAGCTGAAACATAATTCCACTGGGTACTACATGTGTCCTTGATCAGAAGCCATTTCCATGTTGTTGGTGTTTGCACTAGGATGTTCATTTAGAGTCTACATCCCCAACCATATACCCTTGACTCATGTAATCAAGCAGTTGTTTTTCTACTTCCACAGTTTTTCCTCTGAATGTGGATAGTGTTCTTTCTCATAGATCCCTCCGGGTTGTTTAGGAACACTGTATTGCCACTAATGGAGAAGTCCATTACATTCAATTGTACCACAGTGTATCAGTCCCTGTGTACATTGTTCTCCTGGTTCTGTTCCTCTCACTCTGCATCAATTCCTGTAGATTGTTCCAGTTCCCATGGAATTCCTCCACTTTATTATTCCTTTGAGCACAATAATGTTCCATCACCAACATATACCACAATTTGTTCAGCCATTCCCCAATTGAAGGGCATCCCCTCGTTTTCCAATTTTTTGCCACCACAAAGAGCGCAGCTATGAATATTCTTGTTCAAGCCTTTTTCCTTATTATCTCTTTGGGGTACAAACCCAGCAGTGCTATGGCTGAATCAAAGGGTGGACAGACATTTAGCACCCTTTGGGCATAGTTTGAAATTGCCCTCCAGAATGGTTGGATCAATTCACAACTCCACCCAGCAATGCATTAATGTCCTGACTGTGCCACATCCCCTCCAACATTCATTACTTTCCATTGCTGTCATGTTAGCCAATCTGCTAGATGTGAGGTGATACCTCAGAGTTGCTTTGATTTGCATTTCTCTGATTATAAGAGATTTAGAACACTTTTTCATGTGCTTATTAATAGTTTTGATTTCTTTGACTGAAAATTGCCTATTCATGTCCCTTGCCCATTTATCAATTGTAAAATTGAGATTTGAACTCTGGACTTCAATCCCCACAAGTCCTTGCTCCACTTCCCCAGGGTGCTTTGTAATCTCACGGAATTCTGAGGTGGGCAAGATCAAGAAGGTACTTAAGCTGATTGCAAAGGCTTTTGAGTCTCTCTCTCTTTTTGTACTTCCATTTTGGAGCAGACGTGGCTCTTTCCATAATGTAGGTGAGGTCTTGTCCCGGCCTCTGGCCTAGGCACGTTTTCCTTATCCTGTATTTTCTTTAATCCTTAATCTTCAAAAAACATCTAAAAAGATATAATACTCCTTGCAGAGAGAAACTAATTTCAGATGTCATAGTCTCCCCTAAATTTTAACTGTAACAGCATGGCAACCACGAAGGGACGAGAACTTCTCAAAATTTTTTAGCCTAGATAATGATTTTTTTAAAGCCACTTTTCTCCAAGATGCTCTTTAGAAAACCATCTTGATCAGCTTCTGCCTGCGGCCCTCTCTGGATCCTGCTTCTGCTCCTGGCCTCTCACCTGGTGCCCGAGCTCCTGGCCCTGCTTGTCTGCGCTCCGGCTCCCGGCCCTACCCACCCTGGCGGTCTGTCTCTCACCAATCTGGCCTCTGACCCAAACAGCTCATCACCCCAGCCCCAGACCCACGAGCTTGACCCCAGCCGGCTCATCACCCAGATCCTTGGAGCAGATGGCTCAGGACTCATTGCGACCAGCTGGTAACAGTATTGGCCACGTGGGCAGAGGGAAGAGACGAGAGGGAAAGGAGAACAGGTAATTTTCCCTTAGGTTAAGCCTCCATGTTGATGAGGATATTGACCACAGGGGTTTTATAGCAGGAGAGAGAGAAGAAACAGACTTTTCAAACAGACTTTTAAACAATGGGCTATTTAAAAGGATACCTTTTGACTGTTCTAGTAATAGCATTGACTTCACCTGAGTGTCAGGGAGAAGATTCAACTAACATTGAAGGGGCAAATGGGTGGCTCAGAAAACTAAGAACCAGGCCTACAGACATGCAGTCCTGGGTTAAAATCTGGCCTCACATACTCCCCAGCTGTGGGGCCCTGAGCAGATCCCTTAACCCCCATTGCCTAGCCCTTACCACTCTGCCTTCTGACAATAGACATTTAAATGGATAAGAACCCAAGGAACTTTGAAGATACTAAAGGCTATATTTTAAGGCATTTCAGACTCCAATGGTTTATAAAAACTCTCTGTATTTCTATTGCATTTTTTGTTATGGTTTAACTTTGTGATTTTAAATTCATATATTACTGGATTGAATATTATTCTGTTACACTGAAGGTTGATTGCATTTATTTTAAATGTACTGAGTTAACTAGTGTTAAATTCTGTTGTTTTTCCCCTATAACTATGCTGAAAAAATATTATTGAATAAGCCCATATATGAAAAAACAGCCTTTCTATTTTTGCCTTTGTAAATTGACATAGAGAATGGATGGTCTTCAGAACTGGTTATAATTGTATAACAACCTTGGAAAATTTTAATGTGCTAAATGCCTCAAATGATTTAAGGGTTTTTTAAATATGATTTTTGTAATTTTTTTAACAATCTCTGGTTATTTTGCCTGCCCCTACCACGAGGTAAGGCCCATTCTAGTAGCTGAAGTGAAATACATTTTATAAACCCCAACCTTCCCACATGTGAATGGAAGTTGGGCAGTTAATCTCAGGGCATTTGTATCCCTATAAGCTTCCAAAAAAGGAGCATCTTTTATTTATACTCTTCAGCTCACTACTTAACTTCTACCAGAATATATAGATTTCTTGATTATGTTCTTAACCCAAGATGAGTTTTACTTTGTTTAAAAAAAATATGTTTCTTACCAAGGTTGAAAGATTGCTATGATTGTAAAAACTTGTGACAAATATCCATCAATTCATAGATTTTTAAATGCCATACAGCAACTTATGTGAAATATGAAAGTGTGTTTGTTTGCTATTGTAATTAATTGGGCTATTGAGAATTTTGGGGATTTTGATAACTACATATTTGTACTACTGTGTTTTTAAAGATGAAAAATTGTTAACCTTGTTCAATTCATTTGCCTTCCACTCACAGTGAACATGGCCAGATATTAAGAGGAAATGGATCTCATTTTTGGTGAGAAAGCCTTTTTTTATTTTTTATGTTCCTAGCTGACACAGAGTGTCAATGATTATAAGCTATATTTTGAATTTTAAAGCTCTTTTATTATTATATTTTTCTTGCATGTGCAATATACTATTTGTTTTTTTTCTCTCATATTTCAAGCACATGTCACCAGCATTAAGATTTTCTCTTAACCTTTTGATTTTTCAGTAATATAAGTTTAAGATACATTTGCTAATGCATGCCCAAAAAAGCTTGTGACTATAAAAACGATGCCACTAATTATTTAAATAAATTATGGGACTTTGCTTAATGATTCTGTCTGATTCCAGGATAAGATATACACACAAGAGCCATTGCACAGGGCCAAAGAAAAGCCAATACAGGATTGATTGATGCACTTCTAGGCCAATACAAAGGTCTTGAACCTAGTGTGAAGACTCGAGGTTACTATGTTTAACATGTGTTAAGACATAAGCTTTCCTTGTGTCCACACACACTCTGAAGATACTCAAAGATGAGTATCCCCAAACTTGGCTCCTACTTGGCTTCTATAATCTGGTCCCTTTCTTTTCTGCCTCTCATAGTGTGATACCTTTCTGTAGTCCTGGCTACTGACTGGGTAAATGCATCATTGCTTAGATCATTTTAATTGGGCCCTGATTCAAGGACCTGTTATAGATTTATTTTTCTTTTTACTTGGAATTTTACACATAAGACTTTGATAGTCTATATTTTCATCCAGAAATTTTTCTTTTTTATTTGGATTTTTCTGATATCTTTTTAATATCTCTTGCCAATTGATTCATATACCTCAAAACTCAGCCATGCATCCATAAGTGATCCTTTTTTTTTTAATCACCCTCTTAACGGGGGGAATGTAAAAAATATCATTATTTAAATTGCAAAGTTTAAATTCCTTTTGAGAAGAATTTTAGGTAAAAAAGAAGCTACCTCTCTGAATCCAGAACTGAACTGTTGGAGAAGCCACCATGAAGAAGCCTCCAGACCACAAGCTGCACAAAAATGAACTTTGGGTGTAGTTGATTGAACATTTATTTGCATGTATACTTTCATGCCAAAGGGGACTGCCCCCTAACTGGCTTTCTGTCAATGTGTCCAGTAATTATTGGTTTTGTTCTTTTTTTCTCTTATCCTCAAATTATTGTAATCTTTAAATTGATTATGTTTTTATGATCCTTTGGGGAAGGACTTCTTCCCAGAGGATCAAATGAGAGAATGTAAAATTGAGATTTGGACTCTGGACTTCAATCCCCACAAGTCCTTGCTCCACTTCCCCAGGGTGCTTTGTAATCTCACAGAATTCTGAGGTGGGCGAGATTGAGAAGGTACTTAAGCTGATTGCAAAGGCTTTTGAGTCTCTCTCTCTTTTTGTACTTCCGTTTTGGAGCAGACGTGGCTCTTTCCATAATGTAGGTGAGGTCTTGTCTAGGCCTCTGGCCTAGGCACGTTTTCCTTATTCTATATTTTCTTTAATCCTTAATCTTCAATAAACCTCTAAAAAAATATAATACTCCTTGCAGAGAGAAACTAATTTCAGATGCCATAGTCTCCCCTAAATTTTAACTGTTACACAATTGGAGAATGACTTGATTTTTTGTACAATTGATTTAGCTCTTTGTAAATTTGAGTAATTAGACCTTTGTCAGAAGTTTTTGTTAAGATTTTTTTCCCAGTTTGTTATTTCCCTTCTAATTTTGATTTGGTTTTGTTTGTACACAAACTTTTTAATATGATATAATCAAAATTATTTATTTTACATTTTGTAACTCTTTTCTAAGTCTTGCTTGGTTTTAAAATCTTTCCTTCTCAAAGGTTTGACATGTATACTATTCTGTGTTCACATGATTTACTTATGGTTTCCTTCTTTATGTTCAAGTCATTCACCCATTCTGAGTTTATCTTGGTGTAGGGTGTGAGGTGTTGACCCAAGCCTAATCTCTCCCATACTGTCTTCCAATTTTCCCAGCAGTTTTTATCAAAAAGTGGATTTTAGTCCCAAAAGCTGGGATCTTTGAGTTTATCTTGGAGTGTCTTGCTAAGGTCACCTACCCCAAGTCTATTCCACTGATCCTTCTTTCTGTCTCTTAGCCAGTACCATATTGTTTTGATGACCACTGCTTTATAGTATATAGTTTGAGATCTGGTACTACAAGGCCACCTTCCTTTGCATTTTTTTCATTATTTCCCTGGATATCCTTGATCTTTTGTTCTTCCAAATGAACTTTGTTATGGTTTTTCCTAATTCAGTAAAAAAGTTTTTTGATAGTTCAATGGGTATGGCACTAAATGAGTAAATAAGTTTGGGTAGGATGGTCATTTTTATTATGTTAGCTCATCCTACCCATGAGCAGTTAATGTTTTTCTAATTGTTTAGATCTAGTTTTAATTGTGTGGAGAGTGTTTTGTAGTTGTGTTCATATAGTTCCTGTGTTTGTCTCGGCAGATTCTTAAGTATTTTATATTGTCTAGGGTGATTTTCAATGGAATTTCCCTTTCTAATTATTGCTGCTGAGATGCATTGGAAATATATAGAAATGCTGATGACTTATGTGGGTTTATTTTGTATCCTGCAACTTTGCTAAAGTTGTTGATTATTTCCACTAGATTTTAGTTGATTCTCTAGGATTCTTTAAGTAAACCATCATATCATCTGCAAAGAGTTATAGCTTGGTCTCTTCATTGCCAATTTTAATACCTACAATTTCTTTTTCTTCTCTAATTGCTACTGCTAGTGTTTTTAGTACAATATTAAATAAGAGCAGTTATAACGGGCATCCTTGTTTCATTTCTGATCTTATTGGGAATGCATCTAGTTTATCCCCATTACAGATGATGTTGGCTGATGGTTTTAGATAGATACTGTTTATTATTTTTAGGAAAGACCCTTCTATTCCTATACTTTTCTAGTGTTTTCAATAGGAATGAGTGTGGTCACTCTTTTGTCACACCACTTTTGTCAAAGGCTTTTTCTGCATCTATTGAGATAATCATGTGATGTTTGTTGGTTTGCTTGTTGATATGGTCAATTATGTGGATAGTTTTCCTAATATTGAACGATCCTTGCATTCCTGGTATAAATCCCACCTGATCATATTGAATCACCCTCGTGATGACTTGCTAGAATCTTTTTGCTAGCATCCTATTTAAGATTTTCACATCTATGTTCATTAAGGAGATTGGTCCATAGTTTTCTTTCTCCATTTTTTGACCTGCCTGGCTTTGGAATCAGTACCATATTTGTGTCATAAAAGGAATTTGGTAGAACTCCCTTTTTGCTTATTATGTCAAAGAGTTTGTATAGTATTAGGATTAGCTGTACTTTGAATGTTTGATAGAATTCACTTGTGAATGCATCAGGCCCTGAGAATTTTTTCTTAGGGAGTTCTTTGATGGCTTGTTCGATTTCTTTTTCTGATATGGACTTATCTAAGAATTCTATTTCTTCTTCTGTTAATCTGGCCAATTTATATTTTTGTAAATATTCATCCATATCATCCATATTTATTGCCATATAATTGAGCAAAATAGTTTTTAATGACTGACTTAATTTCCTCTTCAATGATACTGTTAATTTGGTTTTCTTCTTTCCTTTTTTTATTAGATTGACCCTTTGTCTATTTTGTTTGTTTTTTCAAAATACCAGCTTCTAGTATTGTTTATTAGCTCAATAGTTCTTTCACTTTCAATTTTATTAATTTCTCCTTTAATTTTTAGGATCTCTAATTTAGTTTTCATCTGGGGATTTTTAATTTGTTCACTTTCAAGTTTTTTGATTTGCATGTCCAATTCATTGATCTCTGACCTCCCTAATTTGTTAATATATGAACTCAAGGATATAAATTTCCCCCTAAGTACAGCTTTGGCTGCATCCCACAGATTTTGAAAGTATGTCTCATCATTGTCATTATCTTCAATGAAATTATTAATTGTTTCTATGATTTTTTCTCTAACCAATTTTGGAGAATCATATTATTTAATTCCCGATTAATTTTTTATTTGGCTCCCCATGTACCTTTACTGATCATTATTTTTATTGTGTTATGATATGAAAAGGTTGCATTTATTATTTATGCTTTTCTGCATTTGTTTGCCATGTTTTTATGACCTTGTACATGGTCAATCTTTGTAAATATACCATGTGCTGCTGAAAAGAAGGCATATTCCTTTTTGTCCCTATTTATTTTTCTCCATATATCTATTAACTCTAATTTTTCTAAGATTTCATTCATATCTCTTACTTCTTTCTCATTTATTTTTTATTTGATTTATCTAAACTTGATAGTGGTAGGTTCAGGTCTCCCACTAGTATAGTTTTACCATCTATTTCCTCCTTCAATTCCAGTAGTTTATCCTTTAGAAATGTGGATGCTATACCATTTGGTGCATACATGTTGATTACTGATATTTCCTCATTATCTTTACTGCCTTTTATCAGTATGTATTTACTTTCCCTATCCCTTTTAATCAGTTCTATGTTTACTCTGGCTTTGTCAGATATCATGATTAGAACTTCTGCCTTCTTTCTATCAGTTGAGGCCCAATAGATTTTGCCCCAACCTTTAATTCTAACCTTGTGAGTATATAACCGCCTCAGGTGTGTTTCTTGTAAACAACATATGGTAGGATTTTGGATTCTAATCCACTCTCCTATTTGTTTTCATCTTATGGCTGAGTTCATTCCATTCATGTTCAAAGTTATAATTGTCACTTATGTATTCCCTAGCATTTTGATATCTTCTCCTAGTTCTATCCTTTCTTATTTTGCTATAACCTTTTAAACCAGTGGTTTGCTTTTAATCAATTCCCCTAATCCCCTCCCTTAATATACTTTGCTTTTTGTTCCCTTCTTGTTTTTTTAGGGTCTGTTAAGTTCCCTCCCCCATATCTTTCCCTCCCTTTTTGTACTCCCTTCCCCCTATTCCCCTTAGTTTTCCCTTGTCACTTACCCTGTAGGATAAGATAGAATTCAAGACCCCAATGGATCTAGATGTTCTTCCCTCTCAGAACTGATTTCACTGAGAGTAAGGTTTAAGTATTACCTATTAGCACTCTCTTCCTCTCCTTCTTATAAGAGTATTCTTCCCCTCCCCTTCCCATTTGTATCTTTTTGTGATAAAGATTATCCTATTTATTTTATTTCTTTAAGTATCTCTTGGTGCCCTCTTCAATCCCCCCTCCCCTTTTCTTTTCTTTTTTTTTTGCATAACATCTTATAGTTCTTAATGTCACAATAACTTCCTCTGAGTGATTCTTCTCATTACTATAATAATGAATGCAACTTTTGAGAGTTACAAATAACATTTCCCTATATATTCATATATATATAATTTGATCTAATTATAGCCCTTAAAGAAGAGAGTTTGAATTAAAAAAAAAACAATTTCCCCTTTCTCTCTCTTTTTCTTATTTACCTTTTCAAGTTTCTCTTGATCTTTGTGTTTGGATATCAAACTTTCCACTTACTTCTGGTCTTTTCTTTACAAATACTTGGAAATCTTCTATTTTGTTGAATGCCCATATTTTCCCCTGGAAGTATATAGTCAGTTTTGATGGATAGATGATCCTTGGTTGAAGACCCAATTCTCTTGCCTTTCTGAATATCATGTTCCGGGCCTTGGGGTCCTTTAGTGTGGAAGCTGCCAGGTCTTGTGTGATCCTGATTGGTGTTCCTTGATATCTAAATTGTCTCTTTTTGGCTTCTTGTAGAATTTTCTCCTTAGCTTGAAAGCTCTAGAATTTGGCAATTACATTCCTGGGAGTTGTCTTTTGAGGACTTAGTGCAGAGGGTGTTCTATGAACTCTTTCAATGTCTATTTTTCCCCCTTGTTCAAGAACATCAGGGCAGTTTTCTTGGATGATTTATTATATTATGATGTCAAGATTTCTGTTTATTTCTGTATTTTCAGGTAGACCAATGATACTCAAATTGTCTCATTGTGATTTGTTTTCCTGATCTGTCATCTTGTCAGTGAGATATTTTATGTTTTCTTCTATTTTGACAGTCTTTTAACTTTGCTTCATTAATTCTTGCTGTTTTGTAAGATTATTGTCTTCCAGGTGACTAATTCTTGTCTTTAAAGACTGGTTTTCCTTTTCAGTTTGGTCTGTCATGCTTTTTGTGGCTTCCAGCTGTTTCTCCAATTGGGAGTTCTTGCCCTTTAAACTGTTATTTTCTCTTTGAACTATTTCCCACTTTTCTTACCAGAAGGCTTCCATCTTTTTGATAAGCTCCAATTTAAATTCTTCAAGAGCTTGTGGACAATTTCCATTTTTTTGGAAGGTTTTGGCTTTGTTTTAATTTCCTCCTCTATTTCCTCTCTAGCCTGGGTTTTTCCTCCATAAAAAATTTTCCAGGGTCAATGCCTTCTTTTTGTTTTTCTTGGAGGGTGGTTGTTGCTCCTGAGCACAATTTGCCACCATTGGAGGTTTTTCCTTCCCCTTTTAGTCATAAATCTGAGTGAGATGGGCAGGCTCTCTGTGTATGGTAAGGAGCAAGGATTTTGCCTGAGGCAAGCTCTCAAATCTCTGCAACCTCCACTGTTCGCTTCCTTTCTTTGATTCACTTTCCTGAGAGCACCCACAGTCTGCGCTCCCCGGCCTGTCGGGGTTTCAGGTGTAGCTGGTCTCAGGGTTTGGTCTTTGGTGGTCTTGGCCAGCTCCCAAGGACCTAGAGATGCCCCTTACTCACTCTAGAGGTACCCCTCACTCACTCACTGATTCTGGTGCACGCTGGCTCTGACTCTGGCTCCATAGGTTGGGGTGGGAGAGGGTAGATCAGCTCATGTTTGGGTGAGAGCTTTTTCACCCCCCTCATAGTGTGGAAAAGCCCAATTCCCACATACCTTCAATGCTACACTCTTGTAGAGTCCCTTCATTTTTATGAATTTGGTTTTTTTGGTCTTTTGAGGAAGTCTATATTGGTGGATGCTGAGGAGAGGATAAGTCCCGCATCTAGGCTGCCACCATGCTTACCCGGAAGTCCTCTAAACCTAATTTTTGCATACTGTTTTCCAATTATCCCAGTAGTTTTTGTTAAATTGTGAGTTCTCATCCCAAAAACTGGGATCTTTGGGTTTATTAAACACTAGATTGGTAAGGTCATTTGCCCCTAATCTATTCCATTGATCCATCCTTCTATTTCTTAGCCTGTACCAGATTTTTTTTGATGATCACTGCTTTATAGTACAGTTTAAGATCTGGTACCATGGAGGAGATTCTTTATGGTGACGTAATCTGCCAAATCAAATACTTTTTAAAATAGTCAATAAATGTATGGAATCTTGAATTCTCCTGAATATATCTTTCAGTCAGTTATATGATGGTAAAGATATATTCTCAATTGTGAAGTTTTACTTGTTAGGAAACATTTGTTTCCTATTAACAGCTTCATAGTGGATGCTCTCAATGCATTATTATAAAATAATCTAATAAAATATTTTAAAATTAATATGGTAAAGTAGGCATAGCATATGGGTGGGTAGGTAGTCAGGGATGTTTTCTTGTTCACTGTTTTCCCTTGGCAATAATGTGATTAGAGGTTGTCCTTCATGCTTTTGATGTCTTTTCCTTCATCATTTACCTTGAAAATTAATTTTTGTGCATTCAAAATTGTATATTTTCATACCCAGATTTTCTCTATGTACACTTGGTTTCATTTTACTGCTTCTCACATATTTGTCTTTTTAGTGCATTGAAATATTTGGTGTGCAATTTTGGTATTACAAAATGAACTATTGCCATTTTTGTCCTTCAATATTGCCTATTGAAACAAGTTGCTGATAGCAAAAAGTGGGTCAGTTGTCACTGACCATAATAGTTTTTATAGATAAGTTTAACAAATGTAAGTCAATTAATTATAGTATTATTACAATGAGACTAAATAAGTCTCAAGATTGCCAGTCAGCAAACATTTAATTTACTTTCCAAACAAAGACACATGGCAGTAAAAGCCAAAAGAAGTTTAGAATATATACTCATTTGTAAAATTTATGAAAAAGGATGATGAAAGATAATTAAATGTATCCCTTTACAAAACTGCAAGAAAAATGGAGATGATTTCTTTTTAAAGAAAAGTTTAGTTGAAAGACTTAACTAAATGAATTCATTTTGGTACTATATTTCAAAGAGTTTTAAATGCCAACTGCAAAAGGATATACTTCCTCCTAGAGAGAGCAATAGGAAGGTGCTGGAGCTTACTGAGCATGGAATTGACACAATCAGATATATGCTTTAGGAATATCCCTTTGGCAGTTGAATGGAGATAGATTTGAGTGGCAGAGATACTAGAGGAAAAGAAATCATTTTTGAGACAATTGTAAGAAGTGATAATAATCTGAACAATGGTGGTGTTTGTGTGAGTAAAGAGGAGAAATGTGCCATTGGTTGGATGTGGGAGAACAAGGAATCAAGGATGACTTTGAGGTTATAAGCCTGGGTGACTATGGGGATACTACTGGCAGAAATAGGAAATTTGGAAGAGGAGTGAGTTTTAGAGGGAGAAATGATTTCCATTTTGGAACAAACAAGTTTGCAGGTAAAGGAAGTGTGGTTCAAAGAAGTTTGTATTCTTCACTCTCAATGACCAATTCTAAAATGCTACTTTTCTTGCATCCATTTATTTCTTCCTTTCTCTCCTCCTTTCTTCCTTTCTTTCTTAGTAGCAATTCCAAGACAGAAGTTTGAGATTCCTATTCATTTGAAAATGTCCCATAAGTCATTCATGGTGATGAGAACTCAAGAGAGAAAGAACAGGTAGTTTATTCTGCCTTGCAGGCAGCAACTGACTGTCTTAACCACACTTAAAAAAGTTTATTGAAATTATACTAATTATCAGACGGCAAAGATGAGAAGAAATTAATATAAAATAAAAGTATGAAAGCTAGTGGCTCATACAGTAATTCTGCCTATATCTAGCTACGTAGATATGTTTTTGTTAATTGTGCATTTAAAATGTTCCTGTTGCCCCCAGGCCTCTGAACATAATCACTGAAATATTAAAGTATAGACATTAAATGAAATTACATAGCAGCTCCACTCTCCATAAAAGAGAACTAACCAGCCAGCATCACTCCATTTGTTAGCAAATACCAAGCTGAAAAGCAGCTGAGGTCTCTGAAAATGTATAATTTTTTTTATAGCTGCTCTCTATGCTGAGGATTGCATTTTCAAATTTTACAACTTGTATTTATAGGCCTTTATGGCTCAAGATTTTGGGGAATTTGGGTTTGATCTGTACCTACGTGCACCCTGCCCCCCTTCTCTTCCTCCAAAAGTTTGTTTGACCTATTCATTCTGGTAGGTACCTCCTGAGCTCTGGAGCATGACTCAGCAGTCCTGGCCTCCTGGAACAGACTCTGGAGTGGCAAAAGGGCTCCCCAAAAGGTATGATCAGAGAGCTCCTGGGGATTTTTCTTCACACACTGAAGACCAGAATCCAAAGATTATCTTTGTGGCCTTGTCCAGCTATTCCTTTCATGGCCTCTGCAGTTCAAATACAGAAAAAAGGTCTTTTTCCAAAACTTTTAAAGATGTATAAATCCCAACATTTCTATTAGAACATGCTGGGCACCCACACATGTTCACACAAATACTCTAAACCACCATGGTACTTCCCTGCTTTTCTGGGTCACCTTCTAGATTTCCTTCTGTTCTCTTCCAAGTACATTTGAAATGCCTGATTGATGCTTTTCCCCCCTCATTTTCTTCTTTAGTTTTGGCATTACTAATACTTTTCTCCCACTCCACCCCTATAATTCTATAAAAGACTGTTTTGCTAGCAATTTAAAGTCAGGGGAAAAGGCAGACATGTATTGATGATGTCTATAAAGGTATGTCTCATTCTTTACCTTTCTGCTAAGAGGTGGGAAGCATTCTTCCATGATTATTCCCCTGGAGTCATGACAGCTCATTACATTTATCAAAGTCCTTAAGCAGTGAAAAGCTGTTTGCCCAATATTGCCACAGTCTTGAGTTTCTCTCCAGGATTGAGCCCAACTTAGCACCATGAGACTCTCTCCTCACTTCAAGTCACACATCTGAGTTGCTTAGTCTTTATCTGAACATCTCTTTCTTTGTCAGATTACATTTGTCATTGATTTGCAGCCCAAAATGATCCCAAATTAAATGGCAGTTTCTTTTGCCTTTAGCAGTCAGTATTCCCCCAAATATATTTCACGAGGACCTTTTCCTGGTCATACTGGGTACTTGAGTTACCCAATGAATCTGGGTCTGCTTTTGAGAAGCCGTATTCAAGAAGACCTGAGTTCAAATCCAGCCTCAGATATTTACTAGCTATGTGATCCTAGGTAAGTCACCTAATCTCTATTTGCTTTAAGGAGGAAAAAGCACTCCAGTATCTTTGCCAAGAAAACTCCATGGACAGTAATAAGGTGGTATGGTCCACAGGGTCCACAGAGTCAGCCAAGACTGAATGACTAAACAACAACGTGGTGGGTATGAGAAGCAAAGGCAAGAAGAGCTATATGGAAAACAAAGCTATATGGAGCTAGAAGCTAGAGCAGATCACATGTGGTACTTTAGTGGAGTCCTGAAGGGGACTGGTGAGGAAGGAGAGGCTCCAGGCATGAAAGATAGCCTATGCAAAGGCATGGAGATAAAGGATGAGTATCCAGCATGTTTGGCTGGAATGAGGAATATATGATGGGAGTATGGAGTGAAGTTGTTAAGGGCTTTAAAGCTCAGGGCCATTTTCATTTCATCCTTGGGACATTAAGGAGACACGGATGCTGCTAGAACAAGAGAGTGGCACAATCAAACGTCATTTAGAATTACTAATTTTGCAACTATGTGGAAGAAGAAGGAAAGAAGGAAGAAGCAAGATAAAGGAGAACCATTCAGGAAGTTTACCCAGGAGAGAAAGGTGATGAGGACCTCCTTCACAAGAGTTATGGGCCTATGACATTTTCCTAGCTTTCCATTCCAGTGACCCTGGGCAAGTCACTTAACCCACTTTGCCTAGCCCTTACCCTTTTGTCTTGGAATTGTTACTAAGAAAGAAAGGAAGAAAGGAAGAGAGAAAGGAAGAAATAAATGGATGCAAGAAAAGTTGCATTTTAGAACTGATCATTGAGAGTGAAGAATACAAACTTCTTTGAGTCACAGTTCCTTTTCCTGCAAGTTCACTTTGGTGTTGATGGGTTGCACACGTGGTCTGCTGGCCCATAACATTTTGAGAATAGCCAAAAGCAGATTAGAATGTAATTGAGAATTTTTAAAAAAATATTTGGCTTATTTGTAATTATGTATAAAAAATATCTAATGCTCATTTTTCAAAATGTTGAGTTCCAAATTCTCTCCTTCCCATCTCTCCCTGATCATTGAAAAGGTAAGCAATTTGATATAGGTTATATGTGTGCAGTCATATGAATCCTCAAATGAAACCTTTGGGTTCTTCCTTTTGGTTTTAAAATGAGATATTTTCCCATGAGAATCTAAAAATACTGAAAAGCAGCAAAAGAGGCATGGTCCCTTTTTTTCCCCATAGATTGGGGGAAAGGAGACAAAAAAATCTTTCCTTCTAAAATAAAAAAGCATTAAGCAGATAAAATGAATCATGGGGGCAGCTGGATAGCTCAATGGATTGAGAGTCAGACCTATAGATGGAAGGTCCTAGGTTCAAATTTGACCCTAGATACTTCTAGCTGTGTGACCCTGGGCAAGTCACTTAACCCCCATTGTCTAGCCTTTCCTACTCTTCTGCCTTAGAAACAATATACAGTATTGATTATAAGGTGGAAGGAAAGGGTTTAAAAAAAATCCATGTTGTAAAAGAAAAGACTCTCCTCCAAAAGGTGAGAAAAACAAGGAAAGTTTTTTGTTTCTTTGTTTGTCTGTTTAAATATGCTTTGATATGCATTCAGACTCCATCAGTTCTTTTTCTGGAGGTGGAGAGCACTTTTCCATCATGAGTCCTTTGGAATTCTCTTAGATCTTTGTATTGCTGAGAATAGCCAAGTCATTCACAGGTGACCATTGTACAATATTGCTGTAACTGCATTCAATGTTCTCCTGGTTCTGCTCCCTTCATCATGCATTAGTTTATATAAGTCTTTCCAGGTTTTTCTGAAACCATCTTGCTCCTCATTTCTCATAGCACAATAGTATGCCATTACAATTATATACCGTTAACTTGTTCAGCCATTCCTAATTGGGAAATACTTAATATATAAAAAAGTAGATCACGTTACTTTTTGAAGCCAAGTCAATAAGTGGTCCATAGGAATCCTTCTTTTCAGCGTATTCCTCTGCTTTCTGAGTTTGGCTTTGGGGGACACATGATTCTGCCAGTGTGGATATTCCTTCTACCAGAGCAAATCTCAGCCCCTTCACAACTTCTTATCATGTTCAGTTTTTGTCCATGTGTACCTATAAATCACCCAAACACACTGAACACTACCAGCGCACCAAATGGATCTTCCATCTGTGGTCTTCCATTCTCTCTATACAGTCTGCTTTGCCACTGGCATTGCCATAAAAACCAAAGACAGTGATTTTCTGGTTGAAGCAGACTTCCCAGAATCCCTGAGGTCAAGAAGCTCTCATGCTCAACTTCAAATAGGCACAGATGCTTGACCCTGACCCTAGACAAACCGTCCTGGAAAAATATTCTCCCTACCTCTTTTTCAAGTCCAAAACAGCTTCTCCTCAGCCCTCCTCTACATCCCAGAAGGCCAGTCAAGCTCAAGCCTGCCTGGGCACTCTAGGCATATGTGATCTCTAAGACCTAGAGAATTCTGGGAAGTCTGCTTGACTAGCAGCAAGTAACTTCTTAGGTCTTGAGATTTCATGACAGCACATATGGCAAAGCAGATTACATGTATAACTGATCCATTTCTCTGAGAATACATATCCATAATAAGGCCATTTAGACAACTTCTTGCAAGCAAGTTATTATCGGGAACATGCTGTGGCCTGCTTATACATATCATCTTTCCATTTCCCTTTGGGCTATTTCCAATTTAAATTCTTCTGAGATGGCAAAATCCCATTATTTGAAGGCATAGACCTTTACCTGGAGAATATTGGCATTAAAATTAAATTAAATTAAAATGATATTGGCCTTAAAGTAACAGGATTCTGTGGTGGTAGTAGGAATTTGACAAATTCTGCTTAACCTGAGGGCAGAACTAAGGAGCAATGGAGTAAAGTTGCAAAGAGGAAGATTTGGGTTTGATATAAGGAAAAATGTCCTAACAATCAGTTATGTGACTATGAAATAAGCTTCCTGAGAGAGTAACATGACTGGCTTCCATGTACTATATAGGAAGGTTACTGACATTAAAAAAAAAAAAAAAGGGTATTGGGGCAGCCAGGTGGCTCAGTAGATAAAGAACCATGCCTGGAGACAGTAGGTCAAATCTGACCTCAGACACTTCCTACCTGTGTGACCCTAGGTAAATCACTTCACTCCCATTGCCTAGTGTAATGTAGGGTGGTTTGGGGATGGAATTAGATTTTTAAATGTAGGCCAGTATCAGAAGGTGACTTTTTTGGGAAGGCCAACAAGTCCAGTCCAGGCAGAGCCTGTCCTGACGTAACAAACCCAGACCACTATATGACAGGGACAGATCGTTGGATTTATTAAATAAGGGAAGTAGAAAAGGGGATTTGGGATAATCCTAAACTAATGTCAACTACCTAACCCCTCCCTCCCCCAGTTCTAAATATCTCTTCACAGAGATTTCTTCAGAGTGAATTTCCTACTCTAATCCTCCCTGTCTAAATCCCCAGTCCCTGATCTTGACTAAAACCACCTTAGCTGGGTCCAGGGAAGGTCCTAGATCCAAAAGGATCCAGGCCCAGTCTCACAATAACTGCAGATGGTTCAGGATCACCAGGAACTTCCTTGATGAAATACAGCAACCAAAAAAGTAAGCGGCACAGGATAGGATCAGCCACTAAGGAAACGCAGCCACCACTCAAGATATTCTCCAGAGAGAACAGCTAACAGACTCAGTAGCAATCTAACCCTTTCTTCAAAGTTCCAGAATCTTCCTGCTGGTCTCAGGCCACTTCTCTTTGCAAACTTACACACTTTCCTACCTAATTTAACTTTTCCTTATAACACTAGCCTTTACCACTCTTCTGTCTTGGAACCAATACTCAATATTGATTTTAAGATGGAAGGTATGGATTAAAAAAAAAAAAGGTATCTTTATTTCAGTGTTAAGCTTATGGTGATTAAAGGCACAGCACAGTTTCCTGAAGGCAACCCACCTCACAATCAATCCTCTTCACCTCTGATACCTCATCATTCTTTTTTACAGTGTGTCCAGGAGATGTGTACTAATGAACTACCTCCATCTTCAACCCAGGAAGATATAGATTGTTCTTGGTTAGTCATTTCTGTCATGGCCAACTCTTCATGATCCCATTTGGCATTTTCTTAGCAGAGATTATAGAGTGGTTTGCCATTTCCTTCCCCAGCTCATTTAATTGATGGGAAACAGAGGCAAAGAGGGTTAAGTGACTTACCCCGGGTCATACAGCTAATCAATGTCTGAGGCAAGATTTGAATTCAAGAAGACTCTTCCTGACTCCAACCCCAGCACTATCCACTATGCCACCTAACTGCCCTGAAGATATATGTAGTGATAGACTAATTGGACTGACTTGCTATCTACCTGCGAGACAGAGCATTATTTTTTCATACTTGTTTTCCAGTTGTGCATAATCAGATCAATCTCTTTCACATTGCTATGAATTTCACTAACAAGGATGTATGGTGCAGATGGATTCAATTACAGTATTGTCTTCTGAAAATAGGCACATTTTTCATCTGCAAAATAGAGATACACTGGCAAACCTCACATGTAGGCTGTGAAGATCAAATGAGATAATGTACAAGTTGTTTTCTTAATTGTCTAAGGTCAGTTTTCTTTCCCATTTCCCTTTTAGCTTGGAATAATCAAAATCTTCAATATCAGGGGACAGAAAATTCTCTCCTTTATAATCCATATGAAGATGGCAGCCAAACATAAGGGTTTTTTTAGAGAAAGAAATACAAACCATTTCAGCAGTGATCTTTTGTTTTCACATCTCAAAATAAATAAACACCACCACCACCAACAACAAAAAAACATAATTCAAGTTATATGGAAATGTTCCCACACATAGAGCCAAGCTGCGAGGTCCATGAACTAGAACAAAAGCCCAGAGCAGGGGTTCTGAACCTTTCCTGTGTCAGAGACTTCTGAGTCTGATGAAGTCTAAGTTCCCCCTCTCAGAATCATAAATGCAACAAATTAAAATATCGAGTTACAAAGAAGGAAAATTATATTGAAATGTAACAAAAAAAAAATTTAAACCAAAACAAAAAACAAATACAGGGCCCCCAGATTAAGAGCCCTTAGACAAGAGTTTCTTTTGGTTTAGCCTTAGAACCAAAGTATTTGATTAGCACCTGTTAGAAATGTTATGGGGGGAGGGGGAAAGGATTGGGAGGGAGGTAGCTTAGTGAACTGTCAGGCCCAGAGACAGGAGGTCCTGGGTTTAAGTCTTCCCTCAGATACTTCCTAGCTGTGTGACCCTGGGCAAGTCACTTAACTCCCACTGCCTAGCCCTTACCACTCTTTTGCCTTGGAACCAATCCACAGTATATTAATTCTAAGACATAAACTAAGGGTTTTGTTTTTTAAAAAGGAATACTATCTGGAATATCCCTATGTCAGTTATAGTATTGTGGCTGTTAACTTGGAAAAACACAGAACTACTAAAGTAGTCAGCAAAACCAAATCTTTAATCGGGAAAGAGACAGTGCTCAATAATCTGCTGCCACACAGAGTTAAACGCCTAAAAACCACACAAAGCCAAGGGCTCTGGGACTCTGGAAATAAATAGTATCTCTGTGAGAATCACCACAAGATAGGATTCTCCAAAGAAGAATAGAACTTGGGAAACTTATATACCTTTTGGGGAACTAATGATTGATTGGCTTTACTGTGGCTATAAGGAATAGAGAAGTCCAGGACAGAATTATCTGGGAGAGGCTAAATTCTTTACAATGGATACAAAAGGGAAGGGTCTAGCCTAGGGGAGAGGACTTGAATACAATGGGAGAGGACTTGAATACAATGGGAGAAACTACTAAGACAAAAAAGGGTACTTAACATTTAACTGGGGTCATTCAGTACTTTAAGGTCTATTGTTCAGTCTGAAAGGGGTCAGTCTGGGACTTCCCTCCCAGCAAGTTTTCAGAAGACAGGGACAAACCTAGGATTTCCAAAAATGCAGTTGACATGGCCTTCAATACTCCCAAATGCAAATCAGATTAAAATATAATTGGAGGGGCATCTAGAGGGCTCAGTGGATTGAGAGCCAAATCTAGAGATGGGAGGTCCTAGGTTCAAATTTAATGTCAGACACTTCCTGGCTGCTGTAAGGATAATTTTAGGGTTGTGACCTAATCTAAATTAAATTTGGTGGCCAGGTTATATCCCAAATAAAATACCCAAGTCAGTTAGTAAATTTATGGTGGTTTAATTAATATAAAGGAAAGGAATTAAGAAGAAGGGAGAGGGAAAGGGTGTAGGATTTCTCCCGCCTGGCCTGTGCCAGGGGAAGTTCAAAGTCCTCCGCCATGAGGGCTCTGAAGATTAGTGACTTTCTAAGAGGGTAGTGTTTGGAAAGTAAAGGAGCCTAAACTCCGACAGAACTCAGTAAGATGCCTCACCTGAACTAGGCTTCTAAGCTTCTCCCAGTATAGTATCAAGGAAAACTCACCGCCAACCCGGACAATAGCTTCCGCAACACCAAGATGCCAGAACACTTAGCATGCTCAGCAAGCTGCCATCAGCCACCTCTCTGCCACAAAAGAGGCCAGAGAGAGGAAGTGACATGAAATATATAAAGGGTTTTACATCACTTTCCTACATCTTACATGTACCAATGATATCTTAGGCTTGACTTAGGCCAGCTCAAGGGTCTGTCAGCTGTTTCTGATTTGTCATTTGCTAGCACATGTCTATCATAGGCCATCTCCTAGATACTTAATCCTTAAGTATGAGTGTAGACATTCCTGATTTTGTTAGACTAAGTAGGGTGGAGTAATCTAAAGTTCACACTGTGTGACCTTAAGCAAGTCACTTAACCCCCATTGCCTAGCCCTTACTGCCCTTCTGTCTTAGAAAAAAATACAGTATTGATTCTAAGATGAAAGGTAAGGGTTTGAAAAAAGGTAATTGAAACATTTAATGAAACAAAAATACAAATAATGACAATATGTGGTTTTCTAAGTTAATATATAGATTGCAAGGATCCTTTTGTGGGGTATGTTGGCCTCTGTTACTATTTGCATCTGACAACCCTGTTCCAGGTAATCAGTTTTAAAATCTGTACTTAAGAGAAAAGTGAACAGTCATAGCATTTAAGGGTCATATCTAATCACACGGTGGAGTAAGTGATAGAGTTGGACTGGGTTTCACAATGGAAGGCAGCATGGTACAGTGGAAAGTGTATTGGATTTAGAGTCAGCCAACCTGGGTTCAAATCCTGATTCTTTCATCTACTATTTGGTGTGACCCTGGGTAAATTTCTAACTCTCAGTATCTTCATTTGTAAAATGTGATGTTGGCCTTGAAGGCATCCTGTGATGCTATAGATATTGTGTGGCAAACAGAGCCAGAAAATCTCAGTTCAAACTTTGCCTGACACTTAGTAGCTATAAGAAAAATAGCTTCATGTAACCTCTCAGTTTCCTCACTTGTAAAAGGAGGAAAATAATATCTAGAGAATCTACTCCACAAGTTAGTTGCAAGCCTTTATGTACTATGTTAATGTTATTATTATTATTTCTAGTCTACACTGTTTTTCTGCCCAAGGACAGAGGCAGAGTTGGGAAAGAGAAGGGAATATGAATTTATTAAACATCTCTTGTATTATGTGCCAGACAATGTACTAAGAGCTTTACAAATACTATTTCATTTGATAGTCACAACAATTAGGTGCTATTATTATCCCCGTTTTATACCTGAGGAAGCTAAGATAGTCAGAGGTTAAGTGATTTGCCCTGGGAAACACAATTAGAAAGTTCTGAAGTTGAATTTGAACTGAAGACCTCTTGACTCCAGGTCTAGTTCTCTGTCCACTTCACCACCAGTTGCCTAGAGGTTTGTCTCCATGCATTGTATCATTTATCTCATAATAGGCAATAATAGTCAAGATCAATTAGCCCTGACCCCTCTCCTATTTTTAATTTCTTTTTTTTTTGGACCTTTAATTTCATTACTATAGGGAACTCCTATTGTGGAAACCATCTCTTCCAATGAAGATTAGTATCTATTGTGCAACTCAGCCTTAAAACTGTCCATGGACATGCAAACAATATGTCAGAGGTGGGTTTTGAACTAAGATCTTCCTTCTTTATCCACAAGGGGCATGTTGGTGAACCTATGACACAAGTGCTGGAGGAGCTGCTCCCTTCCTCCTCCCCATGCATGTCTGAGGGCATTTCTCTCCTCCTGTGCTTCCTCCCTCCCCTGTCTGGGGTAAGGCAGGGGCTCCCATGCAGGGTGAGGGTGCAGTTTGGGCACTCAGTCTCTAAAAGTTTCACCATCACTGCCCTCATGCCCTTTCTCTCTAGATAAAGGCATTTCTAATAACTGCTATTAAAATACCACCATCCAGTACAGGCCATCTGAGTGAGGCTTCTTCACCCAGCACTATCATTGGCTGAAAGATCATTGAGAAAATAGGTCACTGTATGGGAATCAGAAATATTTATTAAGAAAAACTTTTACAAATAAATGCATAGATAGTCATTCGCAGTGCTTTGATATGATGTGGCACATTTAAGAAGAAATGATTTGACAGACATTTCACTACAAATCAAAGCATCAGGAAGCTAACAATAATATCATTGAGTAATGCTAATGTACACAATCTCAGTAAAAAAACAAAAAGGATTATGAATCTCATCAATGATTGTTTTTGTTTTAGGCAGTCACCAAGTGATCTCTTCATCAGACTCTTGGTTGTCTCTGGTGCCAGGACAAACAGCCTGGGTTTCCTCAGCTTGTTCAGTGCTCCTGGAAACACACACCTCTCCTGGTCCATGTTTCTGAGAACACCAAATGTGCATTCTCTGCTATAACTCTGGGGCATTTGCCAAAGCTTATCAAATCAAGTAGGGAGTTCCTATACTAAATGGGGAGGAGTCTTCTCTGGTGCAAAAGGGGACAAGGGTTTTCATTGGTTTAAAGCAATCAGATTGGACATTTCTATGATTATATTCCAGAAAGTGCTTGCCACATGAAGTGTGACAACAGTGTTGTTATGGGGAACTTCACTCAGCCTGCATTTGGCTTTTCAACTTGGCAAGCTTCATGAGGCATTCATCCCGCCACTGCCTCCTGGCAGCCAGGTGTGCTGGGTCAGCAGGAATGTGGGCACACATAGCCTGTAGTAAAGGAAAGAGAAGATCTGGTAAAGCAGAGCTCAGAAGGAGATGTTGGGTCCACTCTGTTGGCTCACCTCATCAACCATGATTTTTTCATTTTCCAGGCAGCACAAGAGAAGGAAAAGTCAATTTTATCATGGTACTTCCCAGTTACTGAGAGGATGTTGTTGCCTCTACAATTTTATCCTGAGACCAGTCAGCCCTGGAATTACCAAATGAATTGCTTTTAAGCTCTTGAATGATCTTTCAAGTCCTGGTGGCTCAGATAAGACCTGATCAGGAGCCATAAGGACCTTCTAGGGCTAGTAAGCAAGGCAAAGATTACCCCCAGAATTCTGTATAAAGCTGGAGTGGGAGAGAGAAAGCAAGAGGTTAAGAAGGGGCTGGGTTTCAAATGTCTAAAGTTCTTAATTGCAGACAAGAGGCTGATCTGAATTGGTGGAGTGGCTTTCCACACCAGAATACATACCTGATGAACATTCTCTAAAGTTGCTCCAGAGAAGTCTGGAATTGGCCCAAAAGTTTTTAGGACATGCTTCATGCCTTCACTATATCGTTCACAATAGTTCGACATGCCTGAAAGGATGAGGCAGGACTCAGAACATCAATAATGTAAATATCACTACACAGTGAAAATCCTCAATCATGAAGACTTTTTTAAAAAATCAATAGGCTTGACTTTGGGGGATAGCTGGGTGGCTCAGTGGATTGAGAGCCAGGCCCAGAGATGGGAGGTCCTGGGTTCAAATATGACCTCAGACACTTCCCAGCTGTGTGACCCTGGGCAAGTCACTTAACCCCTATTGCCTAGCCCTTACCACTCTTCTCCCTTGGAACCAATCTACAGTATTGATTCTAAGACAGAAGGTAAGGGTTTTAAAAATAAATCAATAAAAATAAAACAATAGGCCTGACTTTGCAGGAAATTAGATCTAGTTTCTCATTAAGCTCAGCAGTAGTTGGGCTAGGATAAGGAAGATTACCAGGTCTTTGTGTTTAAATAGCTCCTCCCTCCCCCTTTTCTGAATTCAGGTCATGAAATCCTGGAAAAACCATATGACTCCTCAAGTCCAATGTGATCATTATCATGATCGTGATCAGTGAGTAGCCCATGAAGAAAGCTACCAGGCGTACAAACCCTTGGGACTGCCTCCTTAAATAATGTGAGTTGTAAGCAAAGTAAACAAAGGTGAGATTGTAGTGAATAAATTTCTAAGACCTTTATTACTGCAAGTTCAGTCAAGGAAAGGAATTATCCAGGGCAAGAAGAGAGGAAAGCTCTTTCACTGGAACCCTCTACCACTTTCTGAAGTCTTATTTCCTCCTCTAATAAAACCTTTTGCCAAGGCATCCATGATGTCTTCATGGGCATTGGTCCTTGCCAATTCTTCAAGTACACAGACATCTCCTACTTTTTCTTCTCAAAACTTTTCCCCTACACCCATCCCAAATCCAACTGCATAGCCAATGTGGTAGAGCTGAAAAAGAAAATTACTAAGGAATGAAGAAAGTAGGCAATATAAAGCAACTGGTACAAGAGCTTCCAACAGTCAAGTTTATATCAGTTTAGAAATGTTTTTCTATGCAATCCTCTCTGATCCAAGAAGGGGTTGGGAAAATTCAGAGGTGGGGATACTCCGGTAATTACTTTTTAATTAGAAATGGTATGCCTATGATGAGAAGCAGTATGCCACATTGGATAGAGAGCTGGCCGTGGAATCATGAAGTCCTGTGTTTGAGTCTTGCCTTTGACATATACAAGCTGTAAGTCTGGGTATATTTCTTTGTTCAGGCAACTTTCTATGTTGCAGACAGTTTCCAATTAGAAATTTCTCACACTGATAAAATCACAGATTTGGACTCCTACCCACTTTCCCCTCTTCTCTCTGATCCCCAATGTACTCCATTTAAGTAGAGGGCTATGTAATTGGAAATCTATTACCCTAAAAACTGCATTTCCCAGGAGCCCATCAACTTCCTGTCATTACGTGGTGATATAGAAAGGAACATATATTGGGTGGGGTTGCTGGTCTTGCGCTCTTTGCTTCCTGGGTTGCCACCATGGTGGTAAGCGAGGTTTTTGAACACGGAGATTAGCCATGGGCACATGGTTTTTTTACTGTTACCTTTTTATTCCTTTATAATGATCATTAATAAATCTCTAAAAATATAATATTTTAAGTATTGTACATTAATTTTAATTTTTACAGGACTCAGGACGAACATGTATTGCACTACTCTGGGACTACCCTTCTCTGCCATGTCCAGGAAGCTCATAATTAGGAAACCTCATCAATGTATAAGATCTAATTATCTTTGGAACTCACACTTCATCATCTCCCTGAAACTCCACACCTTAGCTTCCATTTATGTATCTTCTTCCCCCTACCCCACATTAGTCTGTAAGCTCCTTAATGATAGATACTGCCTTTCTTTTTTTTCTTTTTTCTGTATTTGTATATATTAATTATAGTACAATAATCATAGACTTTAGAGCTGGTCTTTTTTTTTCTGGTTCATTTGCCTCATTTTACATTGAGTGTATGTTTTTTATACCCTTATCTTTCATCTCAGAATCAATACTATGTATTGGTTCCAAGGCAGAGGAATAGTAAGGGCTAGGCAATGAGGGTTAAGTGGCCTGCCCAGGGTCACACAGTTAGGAAGTCTCTCCTATGATATCCTTTTTTTTTACTTCTACTTTTATTTTTATTTATTTTTTAAATACTTTACTATGTTTCCATGATTTATTTTCTTTTCCTCCCCCCTCCCTGAACCAACAAGCAATTCCACTGGGTTATACAGATGTTATCACTTGATACCTATTTCCATATTATTCTTTTTTGCTACTGAGTGATTTTTTAAGGCCTAAACCCCAAATCACATACCTATGTGTGTGTGTATATATGTAAATATACACACACGTGATAAGTGATGTCATATGTTTTGCTTTTGCATTTCTTCTCCCATAGTTCGTTCTCTCAATGTGGATAGCATTCTTTCTCATAGGTCTTTCAGGAGTGTCCTGGCTTGTTGCATTGCTACTAGTGGCAAAGTCCATTACATTGGATTGTTCCATAATGTTTTACTTTCCGTGTACAATGTTCTCCTGGTTCTGCTCCTTTCTCTCTACATCAGTTCACTGAGGTTCTCCCAGTTCATATGGAAATCCTCCAGATCAGCACAATAGATCACCATCACCATCAGATACCACAATCAATTCAGCCATTCCCCAATCAATAGACACCCCCTCATTTTCCAGTTTTTTGCCATCACAAAGAGTGCAGCTATAAATATTTTTGTACAAGTATTTTTCCTTATTATCTCTTTGGGATTCAAACCCAGCAGTGGTATGACTGGATCAAAAGGCAGTCTTTTAGTGCCCTTTGGGCATAGTTCCAAATTGCCATCCAGGATGGCTAAATTAATTCACAACTCTACCAATAATGCATTAGTGTCCCAATTTTGCCACATCCCCTCCAACATTTATTATTTTCTATTACTGTCATATTGGCTCCTATTATATCTTTTAAAAAATGTTTTAAATACCTCTTACCTTCATCTTAGAATCAATAAGGCAGAAGAATGATAAAGGCTAGGCAATAGGGGTTAAGTGACTTGCCCTTAGTCACACAGTTAGGAAGTATCTAAGGCCACATTTGAATCCAGGACTTCCTGTCACTGAGACTGGCTCTCAATCCACTGAGCCACTGAGCCATCCAGCTGCCCCTTTATGTTGTATTTTTAATCAAACTCACTCAGTAACACATCTAAACCTATGCCCTTCCCAAAGGGCACTGTAAATCTAGCATTTCTTCTACTATACTAATTTGTGTGTGTGTGTCATCAAAGCTAAGATCATCACTCAGTATCCTGACATGCCCAGAAAAGTCACCCTACCCCCATTGTGAGTGCAACATGATCGTCCTGACATGCTCTGTCTGTCCTCATGAGTTCCTTGCTCACATTCCATTCTCCAAGCCTTCCTGGGAGGCAGCTAAAATGTTATTATACTCATTCTCTAGGAGGAAGGAGGAAGGTGAAGTTGAGCTTAGAAATCCAACCCAGTCAGAGGCAGATCCTGGGTTTCATTTTTTTGTCTTTTAAAGAAAGAACTAAAGACCCCAAGTCCTGGCAGAATGTTCTGTGCAGGGAGCTCTTCTTCCTCTTCCTCTTGCTGCTCCTGCTATAACTTTGGCCCATTTCCAATGTTTCTAAAGCCATAAAAACTTAGCAGGGTGTGCTTTGAATTCAGCAATCAGTGAAATGGCAATAAAGGAGGAAAAGGGAAGAATGGGATACCAGAAAACCTCATTCCAATGATCATCCACCCCTTGAAAAATACTAGAATAAGTCATTCACAATTAAAATGAAATTAAAATGTCCTTGGCTCTGAGGCTCAACTTTTTTTAAGAAAATGGAAACCAAAACCATCTTTTTCAATGTTCAGTTCATATATGCCCCATATCATAGGACTTGATCCTAAATTCACTAAGTTTTGTTCCATTTCATTTTGCCTCTAGGACATTTTTCTTATATTTCTTCAAGTCAAAACATTATCCATTTCCCGGCAGGGCAGGTAGGTGGTTCAGTGGATTGCCCAGAGACAGGAGGTCCTGATTTCAAATTTGACCTCAGTCTCTTTCTAGCTGTATGACTCTGGGCTAATCACTTAACCCCCATTGTCTAGCAATTGCTACTCTTCTGCTTTGGAACCAATACATAGTATTGATTCTAAGATGGAAGGTAAGGGTTTAAAAAATTAACCATATTCCTACTTAGAAATATATATGTATGTATATATATGTGTATATATATATATATATAAATGTGAAAAAAGATTTGGTATTAGAAGGATCTTAGTACAACTTTACTCTTCATTATTTTATGGATAAGGAAACTAAAGCTCAGATTAATGAAGCGAATTGCTTAAAATCTTACAGAGTAGATAGTAGACCCTGGATTTGAACCCAGAGATTCTGATGCTAATACTGTTGTTCTTAAAGTAGTCAAATGGTTAAAAAAAAAAACAATTTTCCATTCTGTTTATCTTTTATAAGTGCCTTCAATAGTCCTGGAACTTGGAAAGTATCACCAAGTTTTTCTCCCTTTGGATCCCAGGATATTTGTTAAATAGCTCTCTTCCACCCTGCTGAACAATGTTACCTTTGGGTTTTGGTTTCTACCAGAAAAAAGAAGCTTTCCTTGTTTAATATATATTATGATATATTTTTAAGAGTAAGGAGTAAGGGGATGGCATTTGACAAATAGGCACTGCAGGAAACCCAGGCAGATTATGTATCCTCCACAAGAATAAAAGAACCAGGAAGTGCCAAAAAGACATTATTTTGTGAAGTGGGGCACAAGCCCACTGGAGGTACCCAGTCACACAATTAGAAAGCAAAGACATACTAACCTGATCTAGCATCCAGAGAACATGATATAGAAAAACATCTCCTTCCTCAAGGAGGGGTTATCATTCTGCTAGAACCTATCTTTTTTTTAAACCTTTGCTTTCTGTCCTAGTAACAATTCTGCAATAGAACGGCAAGGGTTAGGCAAACAAGGTTAACTGACTTGCCCAGGATCATGTAGCTAAGGACGTGTCTAAGATCATTTTTGAACCCAGGTCCTCCCAACTCCAGACTTGGCTCTCTATCCATTGTGCCACCTATCTGCCCCTAGAGCCTATTTCTGTACTACCTTTCACCTGTCAATGTCCTCATCTGCCCCCAAATCAACACTCCATCCCAAAAACTAGATTTAAAGTCACATAAGAGCTGGTTTTAAACCCCATCTCAATTAGTGACCTAGGACAAGGCATGTCCCTTCTCTACTTGGGCCTCAGTTTCTCATCTTATTAAAATGAGATGATTGCATTAGATGGTCTCTAAGGTCCTTCTAGGTAAAAAACTTTTGATCCTTATTAAACATCTCAAGGAGAAAGGGGCCTGGGATCTAAATACCCCAAAAGTTTGTTTTAATAAACAAGTTAATCGGATAAAATGGGGTATTGGATAAAACTGGGGCAAATAAATTGACAGCTTTTTAAAACAACAAAAAATAGCCCCAGTTATTTCTTCAAGAAGAAATAAAAACTGAAAGTTTTTACTTACTATACCCTACAATTTATATTTTCCTGCAGTTTCTATCTTTAAATTCTCCATTGTACAAATATTTTCCACAGTATGGGCTCAAGAAATATTTGTTAAATAACTTTGTCTTTTGTAAAAGGAACAAATTAACACAGTTTCTGGATAAGTTGCTATGGAGCCTATCCACTTTCTTTAGTGACTCATTACTCTTCTCTGTAGTTTCCATGAATGTTAATAAAAGCTTAATGTGTTTAAGGATTCCCTGAGGTTGTACAGTGGATAGAGTACCAGATCTGAGGTCAGGAAGACTCTTCTTGAATTCGAATCTGGTCTCAGATACTTATTAGCTGTGTAACCCTGGGCAAGTCACTTAACCAGTTTGTCTCCATTTCCTCATATGTAAAATGAGCTAGATAAGGAAATGGCAAACCATTCTGGCATCTTTGCCAAAAAAACCCCAAATGGGGTCACAAAGAACATGAAATGACTGAACAACATGTACTGATAATTAAGTTAACACTGAGAAAGGAGTTCTAACAATTGTCCCTTAAAAAGACTTTCTTGGTTGTCCAGAATGCAAAGTCACCCACATCATAAGTGGCTAAATCAGGATTCCAACCCAAAACCTTTCCACCATACCACCCTGCCTCTATCAAAGTCTACTCCATGTTTATGATGCATTATTACTATTCATATTAAAGTACCACAAATAATATTCTAGCAATTTCATTACTCTCTCTTTAAATGTAATATTCACTAAAATTATGGAAGAGAAATACACAGTTTTTATGAACAATACTAATATTATCTGTATATTTAAATGCCCATATTTGTTGATCTTCATTAAGTTCATAACAAAAAAATACAATTTAAAATTTTTTAAAAGATTCAATAGATATCAAGATCCTGCTCTGATGTCCATCATTCTGGGCCAGCAAGGCCACTAAATCCATTAAGGCAAGAAGTGAAAAAATGATTGTTGGTCTATTCATTGAAGATTCTAAACTTACCCCTTAATTTGTTCATTTTAATTTTTTTAATTTGGATTAATGCCTTTATTCCCAGATATCTCCCTTTCATATCCCCTACCCAGTGAACAATCCCTCATACAAAGAATAAGAAAGGAAGAGAAAGGGAACAAAATTCAAAGAAACTAACCAATACATCAGTGGAATTTGTCAGAATATATGGTGCTCCAAAACTCTAGTCCTTCATCTCTGCAAAGAAGGATGGATTTTCTCATCTCTTCTTTAGGGCTAAGTTTCCACAGTACAGTTTCACATTGTCCTTCACTTTTCTATTTACATTATGGAACTCATTGTGCCTAATGTTCTCCAGGTTCTGCTCACTTAACTCTTCAACAGTTCACCTAAATCTTTCTATGCTTCTCTGAATTTTTTATATTTAACATTTCTTACAGTACACTAATTTTCTACTACATTCATGTTCCACAACTTATCTTAGATGGTAAGTGCCTAGGGCATGCACATATATATTTATTATATTTCATTAGTGAGTTGACAGATTCAGAGAAACCTGGGAAATTTTATGTAAAATGTTACAAAGTGAAGTAAACAGAATAGGAGAAAATCTGTACAATGACTATAGCATTGCAAAGGAAAACTACTTTCAAACATTTAAGAACTCTGTTCAATGCATGACCAATTGCAATTCCAAAAGACTTATAATGAAGTATTTTTTTCCTATTTCTTGTCACTTCCTACTTCTAGACATGCAGAATGAGATTCATTTTTCAGAGATGGCCAGTATATGTAGGTTTTGTTTACCATACTTATTCGCTACAGGGGAGGGCTTTTTTGGGGGGCAGGGGGACATGAGGGTATATGAGGAAAAGAAGGTAGTAATAATAGTGATATCAAAAGAAAAGAGAACCAGTTAAAATATTTTTAAAATACACAGAAAAGAAAAGAAGGCTCTTCAGAAGGAAATACAGACAAGAGGGCAGTATTGGAAGTACCATGTTAAATATAATATACATTATTTATACTTTTTAAAGAATAAACTCTACATAATAGAGGTATAGCTCCATTTACAAACCCCTGTTTCTGGTCTTTGTATATTGAAATGTTCATGTTTCTTGATGCTTATCAGGATGATAATAATAAAGAAAACTTTTATGTTTGCACACATACATATGTACATACATATAGGTTGTAAGAATCTAAAGGGCTAACATGGGAAAGAGGGATTAGATTTGTTCTATTGATCCCAGAGGGATGAACTAAAAACAGGAGGTAGATATAAAAGTATTCTAATAATTACAATTTCCAAAAGCATGATGGGAGGGAGAGTCTTACCTCTCATTACAAGTCTTCAAATGAAGGCTTAGTGACTCTTTATGAGGGATGATGTAAAGGAAACATTTATTCAAAGAGAAATTGTGCTAAATGTTCTCTAGTATCTCTTCTAGACAGATAGGTGATCCAATAGATAGAGTACCAGGTTTAGAGTCTGGAAGACTCATGTTTCTGAGTACAAATCTGGCTTCAGACCCTTTCTAGCTGATTTTCAGCAAGTCTCTTAACTCTGTTTGCCTCAATTTCCTCATCTGTCAAATGAATGGGAGAAGGAAATGGCAAACCACTCCAGTATCTTTTCCAAGAAAACCCCAAATGAGTTCATGAAGAGTAAGACATGACTGAACACAATAGAACAATAATAAGAACCATTCCAAATCTGGTATTCTATGATATAATTATAATAATAATGGTTAATATGAATACACTATTTTATACAATGTCTTCTTTACTATAACCTTACATGATAGATCAATGCAGATATTGTTATCTCTGTTTTACAGATAAGAAAATGGAGGCTTAGTGACTTTGGTGACTTGCTTGAATTCTCATACCTGGTAAGTGTCAAGTTTGGGACACAAGGCCAGTTTCTCTTTTCTCCTTATCCCATGACTAAAGCAATGAATTTCTGTAACTATTGGCATGTATTAGATAAATATTTTATTATGTATCTCCACATTGTTATGTAAGAATAGAGTTAGGTCCAAAGAAAAATCACATAGACTGTAAGTAAGGGTTTACTGAAAAATCTCTGGGAAACATATGTTTTTGCAGCATAGGTAGGCACATGATATGAAGGCCAAATTAAGGAGGTTGGTATTCCAAACCAACCTGGATTTCCCCAGGTTGATGCTTACTAATTTAAATGAGCATTTCTGGTTTTAAGAGATGTCTTCCCAAAGCTTGCTGATGAAGATCAAAAAGCAAAAGGTTCCAGAGCTCAGTTCTCCAAGGGACAAGATCAAATTCTTTTTTCAGAGCATCTAAGTCCTCACAGCAGTGGTAAGTTGCCTGGGGTGAATGAGTCAATAGCAGAGTCAGAAAATGACCCAAGACTCCTAATTTAAGCAAAGCCTCTTTATATAAAATGAACAATACTTTCATAGAAATGAATCAAACCTATCCATTGAGTAATTTTTAATTATAAAAACCAAATCTATGGGTGAGGAGGGAAATATCCCAATAAAGCACAAGGAATAAGAAACATTCAATTTTATGGTGATTTCTAACTATTGCTAAATTTAGAGATCAGATAAGCAGATAAAAATAGATTATAGCTATACAGCTGCCAGTCTCACTTCTAATAAGACTGTGCTCTCTCTGACCCAAAGCTATTGCTATTTTCTTTGTCATTGTAGAACAAAAAGTTCACAAAAAGAGAAGAAACCAAACAAGTCTTAGTCATACATACTACACAATGGTTCCAAACTCTAGTTGGCCTCAACATAACATTTTATCAAGAGCAGAATGGTATTCTGACCTTTAAACTCACTCAATGTTTTTCCCCTAAAATTCTTTATTCATTTAAAAAATCAAATGATCTTAACTATACAGAGTTAACAGATTATAAGAAATTGATTAGAATTTAGAAGTCATTTTTCTATTGAATATGAACAGGTTGTTTTCAAGGGAAAAAATCAAAATAATTTATAGTCATAAGAAAAAAATTCTCCAAATCACTAACAATTAGAGAAAATAAATTGAAACTACCTTTTATCCATCAGATTCAAAAAAGCAGACAAAAATGGAAAATGACAAGTGTTCCCTGAGGTATGGGCAAACATGTACCTTAATGCATTGTTGGTGGAATTGTGAATTGGTCCAGCCATTCTGAAAAGCAAATTCTTAAATTTTGTATCTCTTTCGATCTAGTGATAATATTGTGTCTCTTCCCTAACAGATCAATGAAAGAAAATGTCTTCTTTTTGAGGTGGCAAGGAACTGGAAGCAAAAAGAGTCATTAAGTGGTTGAACAAATTGTGACATGAGTTAACATTAGGTCTGGTGACAAAATAGGTTTTTCTTGAACAACTCCACACAATATATGATGTTCTTCTGAAGATTCTGGCTGTTTGACCTTAGTAACTAAGCCTGGTTTCCATTTCTATAAAATGAAGATAATCATATTTACACTACCCATTTTACAGGGTTTTTGTGGGGAATGTTCTTTTTTTTTTCTTTTGAATTAACTTATTTAGTCAATTTAGAACATTATTCCTTGGTTACAAGAATCATATTATTTCCCTCCCTTCCCTATCCCCACCCTTCCCATAGCTGACACACAATTTCACTGGGCATTACATGTGTCCTTGTTCAGAACCCATTTCCATGTTGTTGGTGTTTGCAGTAGGATGTTCATTTAGAGTCTACCTCCGCAGCCATATCCCCTCAACCTATGTATTCAAGCAGTTGTTTTTCTTCTGTGTTTCTACTCCCACAGTTTTTCCTCTGAATGTGGATAACGTTTTTTTCTAGTAGATCCCTCCAAGTTGTTCAGGATCACTGCATTGCCACTAATGGAGAAGTCCATTACATTCGATTGTATCAGTCTCTGTGTACAATGTTCTCCTGGTTCTGCTCCTCTCACTCTGCATCAATTCGTGGAGATCATTCCAGTTCACATGGAATTCCTCCACTTTATTATTTCTTTGAGCACAATAGTGTTCCATCACCAACATATACTACAATTTGTTCAGCCATTCCCCAATTGAAGGGAATCCTCTCATTTTCCAATTTTTTGCTACCATGAAGAGCACAACTATGAATATTCTTGTACAAGTCTTTTTCCTTATTATCTCTTTGGGGTACAAACCCAGCAGTGCTATGGCTGTACCAAAGGGCAGATAGTCTTTTAGCACCCCTTAGGCATAGTTCCAAATTGCCCTCCAGAATGGTTGGATCAATTCACAACCCCACGAACAATGTATTAATGTCCAGACTGTGCCACATCCTCTCCAGCATTCACTACTTTCCTTTGCTGTCATGTTAGCCAATCTGCTAGGTGTGAGGTGATACCTCAGAGTTGTTTTGATTTGCATCTCTCTGATTATAAGAAATTTAGAACACTTTTTCATGTGCTTATTAACAGTTTTTATTTCTTTAACTGAAAATTGCCTATTCGTGTCCCTTGCCCATTTATCAATTGGAGAATGTCTTGATTTTTTGTACAATTGGTTTAGCACTTTATAAATTTGAGTAATTAGACCTTTGTCTGTCTGAGGTTTTTGTTATGAAGATTGTTTCCCAATTTGTTGCTTCCCTTCTAATTTTGGTTGTATTGGTTTTGTTTGTACAAAAACTTTTTAATTTGATGTCATCAAAATTATTGATTTTACATTTTGTTATTTTTTTTCTAGATCTTGCTTGGTTTTAAAGTCTTTTCTTTCCCAAAGATCTGACATCTATACTATTCTGTGTTCACCTAATTTGGTTATAGTTTCCTTCTTTATATTCAAGTCATTCAACCATTCTGAGTTTATCTTGGTGTAGGGTGCAAGATATTGATCCAAACCTAATCTCTCCCATATTGTCTTCCAATTTTCCCAGCAGTTTTTTATCAAATAGTGGGTTTTGGTCTCAAAAGCTGGGATCTTTGGACTTATCATAGACTGTCTTGCTGAGGTCACTTACCCCAAGTCTATTCCACTGATCCTCCTTTCTGAATCTTGGCCAGTACCAAGTTGTTTTGATGACCACTGCTTTATAGTATAGTTTCAGATCTGAGACTGCAAGGACTCCTTCCTTCACATTTTTTTCATGATTTCCCTAGATATCCTTGATCTTTTGTTCTTTCAAATGAACTTTGTTATGGTTTTTCCTAATTCAGTAAAAAAAGTTTTTTGGTAGTTCAATGGGTATGGCACTAAATAAGTGAATTAATTTGGGTAGGATTGTCATTTTTATTATGTTAGCTCATCCTACCCATGAGCTAGGGAAAGTTCTATGTAAGCTTTACTGTACTGTACAAATGTGAGCAATTATTATCTGTGTAGCAGTTGGGTTGAGGACTTGAGAATAGAGGAATAATGTCCTGAAGTGTCATTTGCAAAAAGAATAATTTCTGATACTGTAATGGAGGGGGAGAAATGGAGTCAACCACTACTTATTTTAGCACTAGAGTGTGGTAGAGATGGAATGGAGCTAAAAGGTGGAGAGGGGGGATAGATTGTTCCTCCTCTCTCTTCCCCTAGTAAAACCCACAGTAGTTGTCTTTCAGGGTCACAGACTATATTTCTTCAGAGACTGGGTTGAAACAGAGGCCAGGACTGAATTGCTTCTCCCTCCTCAAGGAGAAGGTGTAGCTTTCCTCTCCAAGCTTCAGGTCTCCCTTCTTAGATATTATGAAGCAGGCACTTGAGCTAATCAAACAGCTATTTATTCTTAAGGAACACATAAGGTTGGGCAAGTAAGATGGTGGGATAAGATAATGGGAAAGTGGGAAGTAGGAAATCCCTAAAAGCTAACAACTGACCCCCTTCTCCCCAAATCCTGCAGGATCAGGCTTTGCCTGCCTGGCTGATCTTCTTGGATCAGTTGTGAGAGCTGTCCTGACTTCTATCTGTCCTAATTATGATATGAAGCTCAAGGACTGCTTTAGAGGGATTGAGGGGAAATCTTCCTGGGCTGGATAGCTTTATGACAAAGTTCTATCCACTCCTGTTGTCTTCCACTGGATTCACAGAAGGATGATCAAGATTCAGAGGTTCTCTCAGACCAACCTCTCTGAAGGGCTCTCCAAAGAGAAGTGAGTTAACTGCTTGGATTTTTCTCAGCTCTTCAGTTCCTTCTCTGGAATGCTCTGTCCTTCTTGCCCTTCCCCCACTTGATTTGTTCCTCTGGCAGACTGAGTCTGGGTTTCCTCTCTTACAATAATTTCACATGTCTACATACCATACATAAACAGAAATTAACAATTAATTTATGGATTTATGGAATTATGGAATATTAATGTATGGAATTAATGGATCCAATGTAATCATTTCTAGATACTTGGAACAGCCCAATCTGAGGGCTACAACATTGATGGCACATATCCTCATGATGTCATTGATGCCGACAATAGCGGGGCTGCGGAATGCTCAGCTAATTAGAAGCTACAAAGGAGACCACTAGAAAAATTAACATTTGACAACAACAATAACAAAAAAAAAATCTAAGGCCTAAATAGAAATCCTGTATCATAATTGCTATTTCCTTCCTTCCCACCTTCTCTTCAAAATTCATTTAATACCTGCTTAGTGTAAGGCACAAACCTACATGTAAAAATCTCCTTACACTTGTATTTTGGAAATAGTATGCAAAAAGATCCACGTGCATGCTAGGGGTTTATATTTCCATTGAGCAGGAAAAAACATCTCAACCAAGTTATTTTACTAGGCCTGGATAAACCTTTTGTAGCATTGACTTTAGGGAAATATAACATCACAAAAAAAAAATATATCAAAAGAGAGAAAAATATTCCAACCTCCTGGGAGAGCCTCGATTTCTGTGTGAAGGACAACCAGCCTTTCGATGTATTCTAAGTCAGATCTTACAAGTCTAACATTGCCTTTTGGAATGCTCTGAGGTTGAAATCCATATCCATCCATCACTGTCAGATTCAGCCCACTAGACATTCTTATCAGACATCTCTTGTTTAAAAAATTATTATGAGCCTCCATCCTGTCTGCTGCAAACTATTGACTTCTCAAGTTTCTGGCTTCACTGGCTTTTGTTACTATTTGTTGGAAAGGTGAAGCTGTCCTCAGTGCCCTCCTCCCTGCTGATTTCTGGGGTACCTGGATATCTTGTGATTATTTTCAGTACCTAACATAATGCCTTACACACAGCTGGTGTTCAATGGATTTTGGAGGGAGGGAAGGAAGAAAAGTGCAGTTAGGCCACAGGATTGCTACTTAAATTTTTAAACAAGTAAATTAAGTCCGTTAATTGTTAATATCTATTTATGTACAATATGTAGACGATGAACATCCCGAAAATTATCATTTAATCATATAGGACTTCAGGATGCTTATTCCCCTGACTCTAATTCCTCACACTGTTTTGATGATAGCAGTAGCTTACATTTAGACAGTGCTTTAAAGCTTACAGGGAACATTTTGTACAACCCTCTGAAATAGGTCCTATGAGATTGCCCTCATTTTGCAGAGGAAGAAACTGAGGCTTAGGAACTAAGGTCAAATAGCTGGTATCTTCACGAGAACATCTCATAGTCAGAGGAGTGACCTCAACACTAACATTTCTGTCATCAGACCTAATATATTCGCAATCTTGAGAAAGAATACTGTTTAGCCTTCTCTGTTAAGAGCAAATGTCTAACTTTACTTTGCCTCTATACAAAAATAAGCTTGGCTGCCATTGGCTCAGTTACTCAGCTTCTAGACTATGGATGGTTGGTCTTTTTTTCTAAACCCTTACCTTCCATCTTGGAGTCAATACTGTGTATTGGTTCCAAGGCAGAAGAGTGGTAAGGGCTAGGCAATGGGGGTCAAGTGACTTGCCCAGGGTCACACTGCTGGGAAGTGTCTGAGGCCAGATTTGAACCCAGGACCTCCCATCTCTAGACCTGACTCTCAATGCACTGAGACACCCAGCTACCCTCCCAAACATGTCTTACCTGGAGACAACAACCTCTGCTGATCTTGAGCTAAGAGTCAATGCCCTCATTGACCGCTCTCTGTCAAACAGCAAGACTAAGGCATCCAGGGCACTGCTCCATCCCACAGAGATGCTACACGGAGAAGAGCCCCATTGAGCAACCCACCCCTCTGGTCTAGCAGCTACATTATCAGGTTTGATGAGAAACCCTTACAACTGCCAGGCGACCTGCCTGACCCAGATGAAGAGCAGATCGCCTATCCAGCTGAAACCCGAAGGAACAAATGCCAGCTGAGCCACTTCTCCAGCAGAGCTGTCCCTTGTAGAGAAGTGACCTTGTCCATCATGCACACCCCACGGCCAACATGCTCTGAATTCCTAGAGTTGTGGGTTACTTTGGCCAATTGTGTGTCCTACAAATGTGCCTCATTTAACTTCAAGTTTGGGCCCCCTTTTCTACTCTAGGACTCTGCGTATACTTTTGGGACAGTATGGTCTTGGTGTTGGGAAAAATGCTTTGTAACCACTATTCTTGCCTTGCTCTTGAGCAAATGCATATGTTAAAGAACAGAAGTTATTGGCCAATTGTCAAGAAGAAGCAAATTGGGGCAACTGGGTAGCTCAGTGGATTGAGAGCCAGACCCAGAGATGGGAGGTCCTCATTTCAAATCTGGCCTCAGACACTTCCCAGCTGTGTGACCCTGGGCAAGTCACTTGACCCCCATTGCCTAGCCCTTACCACTCTTCTGCCTTGGAGCCAATACACAGTATTGATTCTAAGATGGAAGGTAAGGGTTTAAAAAAAAAAAGAACCAGAAGCAAATCATTGGAGACTTCTGTATTAGACAGAATAGTCGTTTGTCAGGTTATCTTTTGAATACTGAAAGTAACAGAAGCAGTGCCCTTAAGACTCAATCTGCCAGGGATAGAGAGGGCTGGGTGAAGAAGCCCCCAAAGGCTATGTTATACCAAGAATAAGTTTTTAAATGTTTCAAATTATGTTTATCTACTTCTCTCATTATCATCTTACTTTTTTAAACTAGAGATAATAAAGCAGCTTATCTATTCAGAGTCTAACATTTTAGTTAGAAAAATGTTATTTTTTTGTTGGTTTTGGGGTTTATCTTTGGGGGGGCATGGTGTAATGTTATTGTCATAAAACCAGCACTGCAAAAAGTTTATCCAGACCTGGTAAAGTTATTTGATTATTTTCTGCCAAAATTCAACTGAAATATAAAAACTTCACGTAGCAGGAGTTTTCAGTTGAGTCCTAGTACAAATCAAACAGTACCTTCTGCATTGAGATGCATTGTTTCCAAGGGTCCAATAAAGGCATATCGCATTCCAAGACCATCTGACATCACAGTATCAAGATCTGAGGGAGACACTAGTCCTTCCTAAATGAAGAAAATGGTATGAAATCAGTCAGTGCTCTGAAGAGCAAAATAATCACCATGATTTATGGAGCAGAATGCTAAGAACAACCCTCCAAGCTAACCTATATTAAGCTTACTTTGTGCTGCTCAATGGGGCACAAAGATAATCAGATATCACAACAGATAATAGAATAAACAGATACATAAGGGAGTTGAGGGGAAATATACCTGGACAAATATTCTTTTTCTAAAATTTTGTGACCATGGGTAAAGCACTTCTGATTTCAAGGGTTTGATTTCCTCATCCAGAAAATGAGGGTTTGGGATCAAATAATCTCTTGAGTTCCTTCCTACTCTAAATCCTATATTGCACCAGTTGGAACTTTTAAGAAGGGGAAGGGGGGGGGGGGGGCGATGCAGGCAGGAAAAGAGAAGGTAAAAAGTTAGATGGAAAGTCAAAAAACGTTCTGCTTGTAGTTTCCATTTTCTAATAAGAAGGGATGGAATTAAAGGGAAGCCACCCAAAAAAAATCTGTATGTCACTCACGCTCTGCCTGATTCAATTTAAAAAAGGTGGGGGGAAGCATCTGATAAAACACTGCTTAGGATCTTTCCCAGGTCTTCACTTGCAAAGGTGGAACTATGATATTCCACAAAGTAAGATGTAAACTAATTATTGGAAAACACATTCAACTTTAGTATTTAAAGTGTTTTGGATTCCAAAAACCTCTATGATTCAAGAAGTATTTATCCACCAAAGTTTACATACCAGTAAATAGAAAACAATATGAAGGTATCTGGTAAATAAAACCAAAAATACAGAGGAGATGGAAAGTCGTTTCCAAGAGGGAAGGCCCTAATGACTGGGAGGATCGGGAAAAGCCTCATGTGGGACAGTTGATTCCCAATGTTTTTGATGCTATACCCTGACAGTAAAAAGTTTTTTAAGTATGTACCCTTAATGTGCATATATACTAAATAAGTAAATATTCCCTTGGATTCCAAATTGGATTCCTTCACCTTGCAAAAAGCATGCTTGATGGCATCATTATCTGATGTTTAACTAACTCTGCTTCTGCTCATAGTTCCATTTCCCCCTTTTGTTATCAGAGCAAATTTAAAGGTAGAATTGAACGCAGTATGTGTTTATTCTAAGAGAGTCTATATATAATACAATCATTGTAGAAACGTGGAAAAAAAGGATATATTTACCTATTTAGGAATTCCATGTATGTACTGCTCTCCTAATAATTATATACCTTATAATAAGTACATGCATATTATAAACATATTATTTACATGTGATATAATTATGTGTATAACTATATTATGATGCATATGTAAAAATAGAAATTAAGAGAAATAAAAATATTTTAGAGTATTTTATTTTATTCATTAATAGTTAAAAAAAAACTACTGCTTTCCTAAAATATTATCAGCAACAATTTTTTAGTAAGAACAATATTACTAAATAAGACTATTACTTTTGAGAATCTTGGGTTAACATTTAATGTACAGCAAAAAAAAAAATTTTTTTTTAACCCTTACCTTCTATCTTAGAATCAGTACTGTGTATTGGTTTGAAGGCAGAAGAGTGGTAAGGGCTAGGCAATGAGGGTCAAGTGACTTGCCCAGGGTCACACAGCTGGGAAGTGTCTGAGGCCAGATTTGAACCCAGGACCTCCCATCTCTAGGCCTGGCTCTTAATTCACTGAGTGACCCAGCTGTCCCCAATACATCTTGATAATAGAAAAACAAAAGAACAAGTGGTAGACCCCCTCTCAAACTCTCTGAATCCCAGGCATGCTGTGATTTCCTCAGGATACCTCATATATTTTATGTGAAAACATTACTATCTAGCATTTAAGCCAAATGACTGGCGTTAGTGCCAATCCATATATTAGTAATTTTTATATATACATATATATAGTTGATTATTTATTTAGTCATCCATATTAGTAGGCAATTTCTCTTACTTAAAATCATTTTTATCAGCATTTATAACAGATTTCCCATAAATGCATGAATAAAAACCAAAAATGCCTTCCTTTTTCCCATCTTATTAGTAAGCAGCACCTCCTCTGCTGGTGTAAACAAAAACTAGAGGCTCCATTGACCTTGGATCTTACCATTGGCAAGTGGGGAACAAAGGATGTGGAAGCGACCTTCCACTTGCTTAAGGGTGTCAGACTTTACAAGCAGGATGAGAAAGCACAATTAACTGATCAGTGTGAACCTCTTTAATGGATGATGCTGGGTGCTGAGTGAAATCTAGAGGTAGAAACCATGCTGAAACACTGCTTTGGAATGGGCTTAGAAATAGCACTTCCTGGGATATTGCCTTGTTCTACCCCTTTTCCTTTACACTCAGTCATACCTGCAAGTAAAAAGGTAACTAGATTTCTTCTAGCTCCTTCTTTACATTCTCCTGGTCTGCAGTCCAGCTAAAGTGACTTTCCAACAGTCGCTCATACATGGCACTCTGTGCCTTTTCACTGAATGCGCTCTCTCCCCACTCTTTGAATTCAGAGCTTCCTCCAAGAGCCAGCTCAATCCATCTTTCTCCATAAAGCCTTCACTGATTCCCCGCACACCAAGAACTATCTAGTCCTTCCCTGAAAATTACCTTATATTGATTCTGAATCTGTATGAGCATGTTGTAAGAGAATGTAAGCTTCTTGAGGGCAAGGACTATTTCAAATTTGTCTTTGTAACCCCATTGCCTGGTACACAGTAGGCAATTTTTTAAACCCTCCCCTTCCTTAGAATCAACACTGGGTATTGGTTCCAAGGCAGAAGAGTGCTAAGGGCTGGGTAACTGGGGTTAAGTGACTTGCCCAGGGTCACACAGCTAGGAAGCAACTGAGGCTGATTTGAACACAGGACCTCCTACACCAGACCTGGTTCTCTGTCCACTGAACCACTATAGATCATAGTCCCACAGTGTGATTATTAATTAAATGCTTGCCAAAACATTTGCCAATTATCACCTTCTCCAATCTGCTAGACCAGGTGCCCTGACCTGGCTGCTCCTAGCAGCAGCCCCAATGTTAGCCTCCATGGCTTCCCCATCCCAGACTCCTCAGCCCTGCTGTCATCCCCTACCCATTCTCAAGTGGGGCTCCTGCTGGTTCTGGGCCCAGTCTAGTGCTAGCGCCCCTAGCCTCACCTCCTGCTGCCTCTGCTCCCTAATCTCTGGAGGAAGGTGTGAGAGGGAGATAAGAACCCACAGGCCCTTTGGCTGCCACTGGCTCCTCCAAAATAGTCTCTGCCAGAAAGTGGGAGTGCTCAGAGTTGGGGAGCCTGGGGTGTGATGGTTCGTCCTATGTACCCCTTGGATTACAGAGACCCCCACTCTGGAGATCACTAATGTAGGAGACGGCACTCATGTAAGCCCCAAAGGGACATGGGATGCTGAGAGGCAGTGGCAAGGAGAAGTATTCCAGGTGCGGGGGAAGAGTCTGTGCAAATGCATGAAGACCAGAGACAATGTCATGTAAACAGTGAGTAGGCGAACTTGGCTGGCATGTAGAGTGCCTAAAGGAGCACAATGAACAATAATCCTGAAGAGGTCGGCCATGGCCAGACCCTGCATAGGGGAAGTTGCATATCTCCTCCCCACCTCCACCTTCCTTCATTATTGTACCTGGGATAAGAGGAACTGTGTCAGAAGTGTGCACTTGACCTCCTATTCTTATCTCTTACACTAGTGCCTTCTTTCACAGATGGAGCATCGTGTGAGAAGGAAAGGCTTCTGCCCAGGAATCAGACAAAGGAGCTCACCCACAAGAGTGCCCACTGCACTCAGCTGTGTGCCACTATCACCAGCCAATGCCAGCCTGGAGCTGATGTGCCCCAATTTTAGTGCCAGTCTCCACTGGCAGATGGCTGAGACAACCAGATGAAGAGCTATTCTGTGAAAGGGCAGCTCTGCAGTTACACTCATAGGGTACATTTACAAACAATGCCATGCACCCCCCCAAACCCCACCACCCACACACACACTTCCTGTAACAACAGGCTCAGACAGGCAAAGGATCATTTGTTTTACTACAATTTACAGGTCTTAGAAGGGCTGCCTATCCTATGAGTGTGCTGCCTGAGAGAAAGAGGGAGGAAGGGAGGGAGGGAGAAGGAGAGGCAGAGACAGACAGTGCAAACAGACAGACAGGCAGAAACAGACAAACAGAGGGAGAGCACACAGAGTATGTGTGTAAGCATCACTATTCTTACTCAAGCTGCTCAAGCCCCTCCCTTCAAGACCCAAGCCATCTTGATAGAACTCTCTGTGCCATTTTCCAAGTTCTCAAGTGGGTGGAGAAGCTCCTCCCAACCTGGCCCATGTTGGACCCATCTCCCATCTTCTTTTACTGTGCTCAGAGAAATGGAGGCTGGAGCTCCCTCTACTGTTTCCCTTCCTCTCCACCCCTCCAAAGTTACGGAGGAAACTCAGTTGCCTATTCTACCTACTGTCTTTACCTAAATGACAATGGTCAAAAGTCCTCATTACCCAATCACTAGAAGGCTGCTTCCCTCTTTCACCCACTTTGCTACTATTAGGTGAAAAAAATTAAATTCTAGATTCTCCCAAATAGAGTAAACACTCACCACTAGATAAGTGATTTAGACATGGAAGAAATCTACTTCTGGGGGAGGCAAAGTAATTTGCCCAAAGTCACATGGCTAGGTAGCAACAGGGAGAGGATTCAAACCCATGTCCTCTAGCTCCAAATCCAATGTTCTTTCCCAATAAACTAGCAGGCAAAAATGGACAAATTAAATAAGATGGGTTAACACCAGCATCAATTCTTCCCATCAAACTGTACTTTTGAGCAGCTAACAAAAATGCCTTATCAGAAGTTTTTGCTTCATTTTTCCTCCCCTTTCCTGCAGCAAGATGACCTAAAAGTGGCCCATCAATATGAAATGGTCTAGAGAGATGAAGGAAAAGGCTCCCATTAGAATGTAAGCTCCTTGAGGGCAAGGACTATCTGTTTTTATTATCTTATCTGACGCACTTTGCATGGTGCCTGACACTTAATAGGTACATAATAAACGTTTATTGACCAGCAGAGACAATCCATAGACCAGAAATCAGTCTGTATAATCCAGAGATAAGTTTTTAGCCTAGAAAATAAGAATTTCACTATTTTGTAACTTCAATCAGGTGTTTATCAGGTTATGTTTGCCTCTCCCGCCTTCAAAATGTTGTAATTGGGGAAGGTGGGGAAAGGAGAGGGGTAGTCCTGACCCTCTGACATTTCAGAAGCCCATGGGCACTATGATATGTAACCAAACTGGGATAAAACTATAAGTTTTAATTTTTACATTTAAAATCATGAAAGAATGTAAAAAGAGAGGCCATGACAATGCAATTTGGTTTAGATCTTTCTTATAAGTGAATATTTTCTAACTTCAAATAATACATTCCATATGAACAGTAAAGATATAACAAAAGTTATTATTTATAGGCATAATCAAGGCTATTGATGATCAGGTTTTAAACAAAATAAAGGATTTTCACAGCTACCAAGTGATTATCAGCAAAATTCTTTCATTCCTTGCCACATTTCCTTCACCCTATTCCATTTCACTTATAAAAGAAATTATTTAGTTTTATGCTATAGGTTACCAATCCCATGCTATTAAATTATAGTTTCAGATCTGGGAGGAACCTTAGGGATCATTTAATCCAACTCTTTCATTTGATAAATAAGGAAATTTTAGTCCTCAAGAGATAAAATGACTTGCCTAAGTTAGCAACAGACTGGAATTCCAACCCGTATCTTCTGACTAAATTCACTGCTCTTTTCCTAATGTTTACATGCATTTTTCCAGTGATGCTATCTGATTTTCAAAGAGGTTGAATTTCACCTTGCACACCTCAGAGGTTAGAAGGGCATAGATTTTGAGCTGGAGGGGACCTGAGAGATCACATGATTTTACCCATCATTTTACAGATGAGAAAACTGAAGCCCAAGTGACTGGCTCAAGGTCACACAGTAATAGATCCAGGGTTTCAGTCAAAATAGTTTCATACATAGGGATGAACTTTATGCTGTCTTTCCTGTAAGTGAACTTTCCAGGTAATCAAACAAATATCTATATAGTATACCCACATTGCATTGCCCTGCACACATAGTACTTGGCACTGTATTTCAAGTCCAAGTCATTCTAAATATATTATCACTATCAATCAATCAACAAGCATTTATTGTCTATTATATACCAGGTACCACATTAGTTAGTTCTGGGGTTACAAATTCAGTTCTTGCCCTCAAGGATGCCTTGGTGAGTAAATTATATCATTTTGCTGGAAAGTTCAATTCTAACCCAAGAAATACCTGACATAGCTTGCCACGAGAACACCAACAATTGTAGAGGGAACCAAGGGTATCATTTGTTTTAACTCAAAAGTAAACTGGCTAAAGAATCCTAGGAGAACCATTGTGGTTATTACTTTGCAGACTTTCTGGATTTTTCAACCCCTCTACCATGTTATTTTGGACTGTTTAATTAATGACTATTGTTATTCTTAATAACAATAATAATAATAAACATTGCTATTATGGATACCTCAAATTTTTTTTGCATTGCATCATTTGGGATAAAATAATGTCAGGGTATAAAATAGATTGAAACTCGAACTAGTTATACAACTCAACATACAGAAAACACAACAATAAAAATATTGTACTAATGCTTTGGACCAATCATCTTACGCCATGCCCTGAAAGTTGGTGGGCTGGGGATATGCCAAAGCAAAGTAGATGAAGAATCCACTGAAGAAGTCCCTTTAAAAACAACTCCCTGCTTCTGCTTCCTTGTGGATGGAATTTGGGAACTGTCAGAAGGAACACCTGGAGCATGATCAATCCATTACTCAGCAGCTTTCTGCCTGGGCACCAGTAAAGCCCTCCTCAGATGCCTCAGGGTAGTAGGGCAGTGACTCGGTTTTTGAAGGCAATGCCAGCCCAGGCAGGTTCTCCCACACTGGAAAGGCTTTAAGGATGGTAAGTCTTAGAGAAGTTTCAAGCTTATTAAAGCTTTTAATACAGACTGTATATATGTCGTCTAAGGGCCAATCGCAGAAATTTTGGGGAAAATCATCACTGTATCACCATGATGTGGTGAGGTGTTTTTTGTTGTTTTTTTTTTTAACACAGCAACTATCCAAGACCATCTACTCCTTAAAAGAGAGATTGCAATCTATATCAATGCAGGAGGACCCAAACTAATGATTTCACAGGTCCTTGAAGTACCAAATTTTACCTGCTTATTTAGGACTTCAAAGAAAACCCCTTAACAGAATGATTGTGATTGAGAGTATAATTAAAATGTATTGTGTTTGGAAAATCAAGATATGTGAAAATTATTAGGGACAAATGAAGGTTACCATGGCTAAAATGGATAGATAAGGAGAGAAAAGTGGAAATATATTCAATCTAAGGAAGCAATAGTTATATAATTGGAAAGGTATGCTCTAAGACAACTAAGATTCTAACTACTTAGAATTTTCACCTACTTTCTTTCCTGTCTCCTCCCTGTGACCTACCTATCTATAAATAAATTCATTCTCTTATAATGCTCACCTTGCCAAATCCCTTTCTATACTTTCAATCATTTGTCAACTTGTAAAAGCTCATATTTGTGAGTTTATATAAAGCTTAACAATATTTTTTCTTTACAAAAGGACTTCATCATCAAATGTTTTACTGAGCTTTCAATATTTTAAAAGTTTTATTAGTACTATTTGTTTTTACACCAAAATTATTCTCCCCTGTAAACATCCTCCCTTAAAAAAAGAGAAAGACAGAGGGAGGAAGGAAGGAAGGAAGGAAGGAAGGAAGGAAGGAAGGAAGGAAGGAAGGAAGGAAGGAAGGAAGGAAGGAAGGAAGGAAGGAAGGAAGGAAGGAAGGAAGGAAGGAAGGAAGGAAGGAAGGAAGGAAGGAAGGAAGGAAGGAAGGAAGGAAGGAAGGAAGGAAGGAAGGAAGGAAGGAAGGAAGGAATTCATTGCACCTTTCCCACTACCTTAAATATCCGCCCACCTAAATTTTCATCTTATTCATCCTTCCCACATTCTTTTCTTCTATTTTCTCCTCTTCACTTAATTTTCTTATTAAGTAATAATATTTTAAAGCTGAGAGCAACCTTAGGCACCATCTTTTGGTAGAAAAGAAAGAGTTCTGGATTTGAAGTTGTGAAGATTAAATTAAATCTCTCCCCAATTGTGAAAATGAAATTAACTCCCCTGCCCATTTTTTAGATTTAATCACCAAAAATGTAAATACCCCATTCACACCTGAGTGGGGGAGGTCTGTGACCCATGTGTGCAATATTGAGTGATGAATCAGAATCAAACTGACTGCCCCCTGGGCAGTCCTAAGAAAAGCTTCAACTATAATTGGTAGACATGAAAGTGGAGGAAGGCACAGGAAGTGACGTAAAAGAAAGTGTCTTTAAAAGGAAGTTACAACTTCCTGTGGGGGAAAATCATCTGAGATTTGTCTGAGATTTGTGGGAGAATCATTTGAGATCTTCAGAGAGGACTTTGACTTCTTCTGGAATTCTGAGTTTGAGTTGGAGGCTGATGAAGAATCTGCTTACTGGACCTAAGACCCTGTACAGGGAAAGACTGTCCTTGAAGCTCTCCCCTTTGGACTGACACATGGTAAGTGAAAAAAGGCTGACTCCTTTCCTCAATTTTCTGAAGAGACTAGCCTCCTGAGAGACCTATCCTCTTGAGAGAGGCTCTCCATATCCTCAGGTTCTCGCCTATAAGGGCCAAGGCCTCTCTGGTTAAGGACTAAACTCCCCTGCCTGTTTTTGAGCCAGGGGTCAGAGCAAAATACTTAGTGCTTAAGCCAGATATCTTACCGTATCCTCTCTCTGATTTTCTTACTTCATTCTTTCTATATTTTGTAAATAAATTGTAAATAAATCTCTTTGGAATAAATTAAATTCCTAGTGACCCTATTCTTAAATAATCCAGCCCAACCTTTTATAAATAACCCCTTACTTCCCCCTTACAAAGTTAAAGAACCTGTGTCCAAATCCCAATACTGCTGGGGTGTCATCTCTGCCAATTCATTAATTCACTTCATCTTAGTTTTATTGCTTCTAAAATGAAGGGGTTGAACTAAATGGCTCCTTTCATTTTTAAATTAGGACATTGAGGTCTATTGAAATTAATTAATTTGGGTGGAGGGCAGTTGCAAAGTCAGGATTAGAACCCAAGCTCCTAAGCCTCAGGTTAGTACTCTTTTTCCCCATACCATCTATCTTCCTTCCTTCCTTCCTTCCTTCCTTCTTTCCTTCCTTCCTTCCTTCCTTCCTTCCTTCCTTCCTTCCTTCCTTCCTTCCTTCCTTCCTTCCTTCCTTCCTTCCTTCCTTCCTTCCTTCCTTCCTTCCTTCCTTCCTTCCTTCCTTCCTTCCTTCCTTCCTTCCTTCCTTTTCTGTCCTTCTCCCTCTCCCTCTCTTTCTTTCCCTTATGTTCTTTTTTAAATTTTATTTTATTGATTGTATAAAAGAATTTTGCCATGGTTACATGATTAATGTTCTTTCCCTTCCCTCCCCTCCTCCTACCCCCTCCCATAGCCAATGTGCAATTCCACTGGGTTTTACATGTATAATTGATCAAGACCTATTTCTATTTCCATATTATTGATATTTGCACTAGGGTGATTGTTTAGAGTCTACATCCCCAATCATATCCCTATCGAACCATGTGATCAAGCAGTTGTTTTTCTTCTGTGTTTCTGCTCCCTCAGTTCTTTCTCTGGATATGGATAGTGTTCTTTCTCATAAATCCCCCAGAAATGTCTTGGATCATTGCATTGCAGCTAGTAGAGAAGTCCATTACATTCGATTGTGCCACAGTGTATCAGTTTCTGTGTATAATATCCTCCTGGTTCTGTTCCTCTCACTCTGCTTCAATTCCTGGAGGCCGTTTCAGTTCACATGGAGTTCCTCCAATTTATTATTCCTTTGAGCACAATAGTATTCCATCACCAAAATATACCACAATTTGTTCAGCCCTTCCCCAATCAAAGGGCATCCCCTCATTTTCCAATTTTTTGCCACCACAAAGAGGGCAGCTATGAATATTCTTGTACATGTCTTTTTCCTTATTATCTCTTTGGGGTTTAAACCCAGCAGTGGTACGGCTATTTCCCTTACCTTCTGTCATAGAATCAATACTTGTATTGGTTCCAAGGCAGAAAAGCAGTAAGGCTAGGCAACTGGGGTAAGTGATTTGCCCATAGTCACACAGCTAAGAAGTATTTGAGGTTTGTTAAACTGGAACTGAGGTCCTTCCAACTCCAGACCTGACTATCCTCTGAGTCTAGCTGCCCCATAACTTTTCTTTCATTATTCTTTCATGCCATTCTTCTTCAGGCTTTCCAATTTCTCTTTTACTCCTTTTTTGGCTAATTCCTGGCTCTTACATTTTTTTCCTTTTTGTTACATTCATGTACGTTATTCAATTTTTTAAAAATCACAATTTGTCAAGTAACTTATATTTCTTTTGTTTGGGCAAATGTACATTCCATGAAGATTCTATGTTTCTCTGAAATTATAAACCAAGAAGAAACCCATTTGACCCTCACATAATTAGAAACTGAGGACTCCTAACCAATGTCCAAGTACAAATCAGGTAGGAAATATGCTCAAGAGGGCCCAAAGAACATTCATCCAATATTTATTCAGTGCCTACTATGCACTAGGGTGTTGGGAAGTACACCATCAAAAATTAGTCTATCCCTGCTCTCAAGGGATATCCCTTATACCCTTACATTCTACTGAGGGCAAATCACACATAGAAGTTCATGAAATAGTATAAACAGAGAAACAGCAGCAGTTTGGGCATCTGGCAAGCAGAGAGATATCTTGAGTGTCTAATTTAGAACATCTGACTGGTGAGACATGACTGCCAGAGAGAATGGCAGAATTCAAAGCACTTACTATGAAAGCACTCATGAGGTAAATACAACCTTTCCCATGGGAAACTCTAAGTCGCTCCTGGTTATATTTTCTTCCTTTATAACATGTTCACTTAATCTGAGTCTTTCATACTCAGCAATATGAAGTTGGCCCCAGAGCAAAAATTTGATCAACTCTATCCTCCCACCATTGCCTTCCAGGTAGAAGGTGAGGCAAACAAAAACCTTTAGTATATTAAAAAAAAAAAAAGAGGCCACGGTGCAGCTGTCATATTATTACTCAGGTACTTGTGGTTAGACTCATTTGATTGCTCTGTCTGCTACTAATGCCTACAAGCCTTTATAGAGGAGCAACACAAATATTCATACAGAAAAGCAGCACAGAAGCATTTTGTTAACCAGAGATGGTGTATACCATTTCTTAACTAACACAACAGAATAAGGAATGACATTCAGAACATCTTCTCTGTAAAAGCTTTCCAACAATGCTTTGAGGGATGCCAGGGAAAGGGAATGGCTATGATTTGAAGGGACATGACAATTGAGGGGCAAAAGCCAGAATAGGACCCAAGCCCATTGGCTGACAAGTGTGGCACTAATATGGGGACTTTGTGACCAGCAGACTGCTAAAGAAGGGTGGGCTAACCCAAGTTGGAAATGAATTGGGTCAAAGCTTCTGAGCTGATCAAAGAAAGGGAGGATGGGAAGAGGAGGAACTGTCCACATAACATTTATTAAATTCAGCTACCTTGTAACGTCCCAGAAGCAAGCCCATGGGGAACATGATGGAGCTTTTCTCTCTAATATCATACGTGCACTCACATTCTCCTATGTTGCCTCATCATGGGGTGGAGATGACCTCAAGTTAGCAAAAGCTATGGTAGCAGAGAACAAGTTGTGGCAGGTCTTACACCAAGCAGGAAAGGCTTTGAACATAAGCCCGGCCACAGACTGCATGTCTGCTGTCTTGGAACAAGCTTAGCGAAGTTTGGAGAGGTTGATTCCCCAGCGTGGCTAAAGAGTGATGAAGCAATTCACAATGAGAGGCAGCACACAACAGAGGAAGGTGGGCCAACTCTGGAGTCAGGAAGCCGTGGGTTCAAGGAAAGCCACTTGACTATCAAATCAGATTTGCAATCCTGGACAAATCACTTAACCTCAGTACCTGGAACTACTCTCTAAGATTGTAAATTATAGTTGAATTGTCAGATCTTCACTGATGGAGGGAACTTTCATGGCTGGAGGGGCCATGCCACTGAAATCCCAAATCCACTCACATCCCTGGCTGAAAGTCATTGAATGGTAGAAGAAAAATCATAGGATTTGGAGGTGACAAAAGTCTTAGAGATCATCTAGTATTTCTCTCTCTCAAAACAAACCAACAACAACAATAAGAAAATAGCCCAAAATGATCATTTAATATGGCCTAGAAAGGTAAGATCTTTGTAGGTACGGGGAGTCCTCGCACTCATTAAGTCTCAGAGCTCTGTAGATCTGGAATATAGATGTTAAGTCATACAACAGAGCTCAGTAATTCCAGAATTTCTCTCATAAGATATTTTATTACCATAAATATAAAAATATATAATATTTATATAAACATAATATATTATATATTATATATATTATATAATAAAAATATAATATAAAATAAATATAAAAATATTTTTAAAAACTTTAATAGATGACAATGGCAGAATGTAAATGTCTTTAATTTGGGGGGGGGGGGTTGTCTCCCTCTCTAGCCTGGGCTACAAATTTAGCAGTCATTCATGGGGCTCCATTATTTATAGGCGTAGAAGTTTTTGTGCATTCTCTTTCCAACCTTGGCTGGTTTGCCCCTCTTGGAGCAGCCTAGTAGCCCCCACACTACCTGGAGAAGGAACAGGAAAGGAAGTTGAGGGGGGTGGGCTGTACCATATTGGCGTTAGATTTACTGTGAACAATGAATTGGCTATAGCCCTACTGTAGCTCAAGGCTCCTGGGCTCAAGCAATCCACTAGCCTCAGCTCCTCCAGCAGCAGAGATAGCAGGCATACATTATCCCACTATTCTGATTTTTTTTTGAATGTCTACTTTTATGTGAACAAATGTCTAATTCTCTGTCCTCTAGCAACAGGATAACTATAACTCAATCAGTTCATTTTTTTTAAACCCTTACCTTCTGTCTTCGAATCAATACTGCATATTGGTTCTAAGGCAGAAGAGTGGTAAGGGCTAGGCAATGGGGGTCAAGTGACTTGCCCAGGGTCACACAGCCAGGAAGTGTCTGAGGTCAGATTTGAACCTAGGACCTCCCTTCTCTGGGCCTGGTTCTCAATCCACTGAGCCACCCAGCTTCCCCCAATCAGTTCATTTTTTTAAAGAAAAAAACCTTTTATGACAAAAAGAACTCGTATACTTGTAGAGCTAAGATTATACATATTCTGGTTTGAAGAAAAATCCCTCTAGACACATCTTCCCTGAGTCCCACCCAAACTACATGTAAATAAGACCAACTTATGCAAAGTTTTTCTTCTTATTCCTCAGTCTTCCCTTTTCAGGCCTCTTCTCTGCCCTTCCCAGTTAATTCCCCTACCTCAGGCACTCCATACCTACTGCTCTCTTCACTAGCACCCTCTTTGAAAGCTGGAAAGAATCTGATGTCACCATGGATATTTATGGTTTGGTTACTTCTAAACTTCAGTAGGAGGGAGGCTCAATAGAGTAACTCAATCCATATTTGGTCTTTCACACATGCATCTAACTGTGGAATATCTGCAATGAAAATCATTCATAAAAACACATGGAAAGAGATTTCCGGGTATTCCAGGCCTGGAAATTACATCGTTTCCTTACTCATCTTTGGAAGAGTTTGACCTAATTGCTATTTTTCTGCCTAGAGTAAAGGAACCATTGTCATCTTCCCTTCCAGATGGAAGCTAGTAGTCAGGAGACCTAAATTCTAGTCCTGGTTCTACCACTTAATAAAGCACTGTGACCTCAGGCAAATCCCTTCAATTCCCTTTCCTTGTAATGTCCCAGAAGCATCCCCATAGAACAATACAATAGAGCTTTTCTCTCTAGTAACATACATGCACTAACATTCTCTGTTGCCTCATCACTTACATTTTATGAGCTTCAGTTTCCGGAAATAACAATATTCAAGACTGTTTACCTCACTAAGTTACTTTAAGGAAAAGCTTTGTAAATGTTAACTTCCTCTGCCCAGAAAACTGTAAAGAATGATGATCAATCAATCACAAGTATATGCTAAGTATGTGCAGAGAATGGAACAAACTCTACCTCAAGAAAGTGGGGAGACAACCAATATCTGGTCATAACTTTCCTTGATCCTGAGGTATATATATAAAATATATATATATATAGCACAAATATAAAACTAATAAAAATGAGTGTTTACAGACTAGTTAAAAATAGAAGGCAGTTTCAGAGGGAGGGCACTAATATTGGAGACTATCAAAGATGGTGCTTGAGTTGAGTCTTAAAGAAAGAAAGGAACTCTACAAGAGGGCACATTCCCATCATGGAGAATGTTCAGCTTGAAGGCACAAAGATGGAAGGGTAGAGTGTTATGGAGGAACAGAAAAAAGTCCCATTTGGCTGTATTGCAATGCAGAGCATGGAGAAGGAGTAATGTTCCTCAAAGCTAGAATGATAGATTGGGACCAAGTTGTATAGGGCTTTAAAAGTTAAACAGAAGAGTTTCTATTTGATCCTAGAAGTAATGAAAAGCAACAAGAATTGACTGAACCAGAGAGTCATGTGGTCAAATATTTTCTTAATGAAAACTACTTTGGCAGCTGTGTGTGGGATGCAGCTTTCAGAGACTTGAGGCTGGGAGCCCAATTAGGAGGCTGTTGCAACAATCTAGTCAAGAGATGATGAAGGCCTGAACTAAGGTGGTAGCTATGAGAGTGCAGAGAGGAACCAGGTGGGAGAGATGTTGGGAAGGTAGGAATGGCAAGATCAGACAACTGACTTAAGTATGGGGTGAATGCAGAAGGTATAAACTTGGTGAACAGGAATGATGGTGGAGCCTTCCACTGAAATAGGAAAATTTAGAATAGAAGAGGTTTCAATAGAATTGCTTATTGGCTCTAGAAGGGGGAAGGGAAGAGGGGAGGGAAAGAAAATAAATCATGTAAACATGGAAAAATATTTTTAAAAAATAAAAAAAATTTTTAAATAAAAAAGAATAGAGGAGGTTTGGGGGAGGATAATAATGAATTCATTTTGATGATAATTAGGAGCATGGGTATTTGTTTCAAGTTTTGTGCCAACATAAAAAGGACTGGTGTGTGTGTGTGTATGTGTGTGTGTGTGTGTGTGTGTGTGTGTGTGTGTAGAGAGAGAGAGAGAGTTCAGTGAATATGGAACCTTTCACTTTATCACTGACTTCCTTGAGATATACCTAGTAGTGGAATCTCTGAATCAAAGGGTATGGTTCATATTGTTTAAAAAAAGTAATCTGGGGGCAGGTAGATGGCACCATGTCCTCAGACACTTCTGTGTGACCTTAACCAAGTCCTTAACCCTGTTTGCCTAGCCCTTCACCTTCTGCCTTTTTTTAAACCTCTTACTTTCTATCTTAGAATCAATGCTCTGTATCAGTTCCAAGGCAGAAGTGCAGTAAGGGCTAGGTAATTGGGGTTAAGTGGCTTGCCCGGAGTCACACAACTAGAAAGTGTCTAAATCCACATTTGAACCCAGAACCTCCCATCTCCAGGTCTGGCTCTCTATTTACTGAGCAACCTAGCTGCCCTAACCTTCTGTCTTAAGGTTGTTACTAAGAAAGTAAGGGTTAAAAATAAAAAGTAGTCTTTTGATGCTCTACTACAAATAAGTTAATTCAGCTATGCTGAGAACAGTCATGTTGACAAACCTATGGTATGCATGCCAGAGAGGGCTGTTCCCCTCCCTCTCCACAGGCACCTGGAGACATTTTTCATATCACCCACCCCTCTGCCCAGCAGTCCAATAGAAGCACTTCCTCCCTCCACTGTCTGAGGTAAGACAGTGGGCTGACATGCAGCAGGAGGGTTGCAGTTTGGGCACTTGGTCTCTAAAAGGTTCACCATCACTGGTCAATTATATATTCATTGAACAGAATTGAATCACACATTATTCTGATAGATTCATGCCTTTCCATAAGTCTTGGACCTTCTAAATATGTAGTTATTACCTAGAATAAGGCTCAATAATTACTAGAACTATAGAAACTATATTCTCACTAAAATAATCCATGTGTCAGGTTCTCATGACTGCTGACACAATGAACCAAGTTCATTCTTAGGGACCTTTCTCTAATATCAACATCGATGACTCATGATCCTGAACAGTATCTGGGACAATAAGTTCTTTCCTAAGGCCCTCAGCAAAACTAGAAGCATTCAGACAGACATAAAATGGGTTTATTTAATGCAATAGTGAATACAAACAAGGTCTTGTAGTTCTTAGTTTTGCCCTTAGCAAAACCACTAAAGAGCTCCATTTCTTGACCCAGAAGTAAAGCCAAGTCCTCACAAACTCATGACAGTAAACCTAATGAGTTCCTAGCCACAGCACAATCATAATCCCTTTACAAGTCATTGCTTTAGAAGTACATGTTCTGATGCATGTATAACCTAGTGGAACTGCTTGTCAGCTTTGGAAGGGGGGGGAAGAAAGAGCAAGGAGGAGGGGTGGATCATGAATCATGTAACCATGGAAAAACATTCTAAATTTTTAAATAAAAATTCTTCAATTAAAAAAAAGAAGAAATACATGTTCAAAATTATCTGATGCAAGTATAGGTATAGCACCTCCACTCACCCTCTGGCAGGTCTGGATTGCTCAGCTCTCCATAGTCTCTCCATTATTCCTGCACTAGATGAGCATGGCTCCTAGTAGGTGCTTCTTTTTTATTTTTTAATAACAGACATTTCTGTTTGAATTTAATATAAATTGTACCCTCTCATTCCCTTTGAAAACTGATTCTTGATACCAGCCCCACTTTTTGACTGACCAAGCATATGTGGCTACATGGCATCCTGGCTGCAGAAGGAGCTGATGGAAGTCCTGGTGTGACCAGTGACATGTCCAGAAGTCAGGACTTGGGACTCAAGAACTGAGGTTATAGACTATCCAATCAAAGAGCTCTAGGAGGAGTGGCTACAACTGGCTTTATAAGCCAGTGACACAGGTAATTCTCTCTTCCTGGATAAGAGCAGCTATGTCTCCCTTCTGGATTGTTTAATGCTGGGCAGGTACTGGCTTATCTAACAGCTTGAACCACTTGGAGCCCAGGAGCTTAGGCTCCAGCCAGGACAGTTAAGCAGCTAGGAATTAGGTGGCCAAGGGATCAAGTGGTCATACTCACACTCACTGTCTCCTCCCTCTCTCTTTCTCCTTCTCTCTTCCCCCCACCTCCCTCCCTCTCCCTCTCCTTTTCCCTCTCCCTCTTCCTCTCCCTCCCTCCCTCTCTCTCTCTCTCTCTCTCATTCTCTCTCTCTCTCTCTCTCTCTCTCTTTTCCTCTCTCCCTCTCTCTCTTCCCCTCTCTCCTTCTCCTTTTTCCTCTCCCTCTCCTTATCCCTCTCCCTCTCTCTCCTAATAAATAATTATAAATTAAAATAGTCTCCAGAGAATTTTAATCATTATATTATCTTTAAAGTATATCATTAGAAAGAGACATAACTGGAAAAATTGGTGGCCCGGTCATGCACTGAGAAAAGAATAGTTGACAAAACACTCCATGTGCTCCTTCGGTAATCACAATGTCAAGAAATCTAGAGGAAGAAAGGCCTCTTGGCAGCTCAGTGGATACAGAGCCAAGCATAGAGGCCAGAGATCTTAAGTTCAAATCCAACCTCAGATACTCTCTAGCTGTGTGACCCCAGACAAATCATTTAACCTCAGCTATCTAGCCCTTATGGCTCCTCTGCCTTGAAACCTACTGTTTTTAACAGAAAGTAAAGATTTTAAAAATGTCTAGAGGAACATCCCCCACCCCCACCCCAAGCAAGAGTGGATAACATTTGAGGATAAGTTACATGTGCACAGAAAGCATAACTAGACTGCAGTATGCATAGCATTTTGAAGGGAATAACCACTTTGTTGAGGTCAGTAATACAACATATCCATTGAGGTATTGAAGAAATGTCTATCTTGGGCAAATGCTTAGAGATGGACATGGAACTGGCCCCAGAGGAGGAAGAAGAGGTCAAGCTGAATCTCATATGGTCAACTATACAGCACTTAATCTAATGCTAAATTAGAAACAGTCTCAGAGTTAAAAGGAGCCATTTAATCTGTCCCATGCCTTAACAAGAATCCCCTCTACAACATACCCCAAAAGTGGGCATCTGGTATTTGAAAACCTCCAGTAAGAAGGAACCACTATTTCCCAACATAGTGCATTCTATTTGGACAAATGAGCCTTCTTTGCAACTTTTATACACTGTTTTATATCTAGAGTAACCAGGAAACTAAAATAACAAACATAAGCTAATCACTTCAAAGTGTAATATTCTATATAGTCTTTAGAAAGGGCTTAAAATAAAATGAATAGTAAAATATAATCAATAATAAAATGCACACTTTTATATTCATATACATAGAAAAGGAGATTATATATGAAACTATTAATTTATTTAACATACCACATGCTTGTGGAAAGAACACTTCAGTCAGCTTCTCAACTGACCCTCTTCAGTCGACCAAAGCACCCTTGACCAGATTCCCCAAAACCGCTCCATTGAACAACTTGATGTCCCTCCTTCAATAGAGGAAGTCCAAAAAGCCATTAAACAAATGAGTGCAGGCAAGGCACCCGGTAAAGATGGGATCCCAACCGAGGTGTACAAGGCCTTAAATGGAAAGGTGCTCCAGGCATTCCACATAGTGCTGACCAGCATATGGGAAGAGGAAGACATGTCCCCAGAACTCAGAGATGCCTCCATCATAGCCCTGTACAAGAACAAAGGCTCACGAGCAGCCTGTGACAACTACAGAGGCATCTCGCTACTCTCCACTGCTGGAAAGATCCTCACCCGTGTTATACTCAACAGACTCCTGTCATCTGTTTCAGAGCAGAACCTGCCTGAATCACAATGTGGCTTCCAACCAGATTGTAGCACCATCGACATGGTCTTCACAGTGAAGCAAATGCAGGAAAAAATGCCTTGAGCAGAACCTGAGTCTCTACATTGTCTTCATAGACCTGACAAAGGCATTCGACACAGTGAACAGGGACACATTGTGGGTGATCCTCAGCAAGCTCGGTTGCCCAGCAAAATTCGTCAAACTGATCCAACTCTTTCATGTCGACATGACAGGGGAAGTCCTATCTGGTGGAGAGACTTCTGATTGCTTCAACATCTCCAATGGCGTGAAACAAGGCTGTGTCCTCGCTCTGGTACTATTCAACCTATTTTTCACCCAAGTATTACGACATGCTGTGATGGATCTAGACCTGGGCGTCTACATCAAATACCGACTGGATGGCTCACTATTCGACCTTCGCCGCCTGACTGCAAAAACAAAGACAACAGAGAGACTCATACTGGAAGCTCTCTTTGCAGATGACTGTGCTCTCATGGCCCACCAAGAAAATCATCTCCAAACCATTGTGGACAGGTTCTCCACCGCAACAAAACTGTTTGGCCTGACTATCAGCCTCAGCAAAACACAGGTGCTGTTCCAACCTGCACCAGGGAGGCCAACTAACCAGCCGTGCATTACAATCGACGGCACGCAGCTTTCTAACGCCAACACTTTCAAGTACCTGGGCAGCACCATAGCCAACGACGGGTCCCTAGACCACGAGATCAATGCCAGGATCCAAAAGGCCAGCCAGGCACTCGGGCGGCTGCGCTCCAAAGTCCTCCAACACAGAGGTGTAAGCACTGCGACAAAGCTCAAAGTGTACAACGCAGTGGTCCTCAGCTCGCTCCTGTACGGCTGTGAGACATGGACACTGTACCGGAAGCACATGAAGCAGTTGGAGCAATTCCACCAACGCTCTCTCCGGTCAATCATGAGGATCCGATGGCAGGACCGAATCACCAATCAGGAAGTCCTCGACAGAGCCAACTCCACCAGCATCGAAGTCCTGGTCCTCCAAACCCAGCTACGATGGTCTGGACACATCATCCGCATGGACCCACAGTGAATACCAAGACAGGTATTCTACGGTGAACTGTCAGCTGGACTCGGGAAACAAGGCCGACCAAAGAAAAGATTCAAGGATCAGCTCAAGTCCAACTTGAAGTGGGCTGGCATTACACCAAAGCAACTAGAACTTGCTGCCTCTGACAGAAGCAGCTGGCAAACCCATATTAACCATGCCGCCGCCACCTTTGAAGATGAGCGACATCGACGTCTTGCCGCTGCGCGTGAACGCCGACACCAGGCCACACCCGCACCTCCCGTAACAACTGGCGTCCCATGCCCCGTGTGCCACACACTGTGCGCCTCAGCCTTTGGACTCCAAAGCCACATGAGGGTACATCAATAGATGATAATGCATAAAGACAATAGTCATTCTCGGTCAACAAGAGACTACCACTACTACACATATGAGGCAGCTAGGTAGCATAGTGGATAGTGTGGCAAGCCTGAAGTCAGGAGGACCTGGGTTCAAATTTGGCCTCTGACACTTACTAGCTATATGATCCTAAGCAAGTTACTTTACCCTGATTGTCTAGCCCTTGCCACTCTCCTGTCTTAGAATTGATCCTAAGACAGAAGTTAAAGGTTTTAGAAAAAAATGAAATAAAATATATATAAACATATATGTGTGTGTATATAATAAATCCAACACATTACTTTCAACTGCCTTGCTTGTCTATGCTTCCTTCTGTTTTTCTTTGTGCAGTATAATCATTATTACCCTCCCTCTTCTTCAACTATTCAAAATAGAAAATATTCCCAAACCTTGTAACAGATAAGTAAAGTCAAGCAAAACAAATCACATCACAGTTAAGACCAAAAAAATGTATACTTCTCTCCACACTTTGAATACATAAGCTCTCTTCAGGAAACAGATAACAAATTTCATCCTAAGTCCTCTGAAGACACTGCTAGGAATTGCTTTGAACTGAGTTTTTAAGCCTTTCAAAGTTGCTTTCCTTAACAATATAATTGTCAAACTATAAGGTGAGTTCCTGGTTTTGCTCATTATACTCTACATCAGTTTCTACTTCTAAGGATTCTCTGAAATCATCTCTTTCATTCTTTTATTTATTTATTTATTATTTTTATTATTTATTTTTTTATATTTTTTATATTTATTTTATTTATTATTTTTTATATTTATATTTTTTATTTTATTTATTTATATAAATATAAACAATATTTATTATATTCACATACCACAATTTGTTCATTGATTGCCCAGAAATTAATGATCAGTGCCTTAGGTTTCCTTTCTATTTCTCTTTTAATCACCCTTTTAGGATAAGAAAGTTTGTTTTGCTTGTGATTATTTACTCCCTGTTATTATCTTCCCTGTTTAGTTCTTCCCACCCTCCTCATACCCTATTCCTGTCCATTTTCTTTTAGGATTTGGTATATTTCTTTAATAAGCTCTGTATATGTATCTAATTTTTATCTGCTTAACCCTCTTTTGTATAGTTCAGTTAAGAAGGAGGTTTGCCTGATATCTGCTCCCCCATACCTTTTCTTCATGTTTATATACTTCTCTTCTCAAGCACTAAAATTAAGAAGATAACTTCTATTGCTTTCTTCCTCCTTTCTACTTTGTTACAGTCACTTTACCCTTACTTTTCTTTTTTGCTCTTAAAAATCTTTGAACTGAACTAATCTGTCCCATAAGTCCTTAGATTTTCTTACTTAACTTCTTCAATACTTTTTCAAGACAATTAAGTTCTGAAGGGATATTTGTTTCTTCTCACATATTAGAATGTTTGCACTTCCTACAACCTATTCCAATTATTCAAATAAATTTGCTTTTCTAAGTTTTCTTGACTTGTGTTTGTAGTTCAGAGTTCTAGTCAGCTCTAGTATTTTTATAAGGAATGGTTGAAAGTCTTTTTTTTTTTTAACTGAAGGTCAGGTTTTTTTCTCTGTATAATTCTGTAGAATTATTTTCAGCTTTGAAGGATAAATAATTCCCTATATCTTTTAGCTTTGGGAAATCGTATTCCACTATCTCTTCTCATTAATAGTTAAGGCTGCCAGGTTTTGTATGTCAGTTCCTTGGTACCTCAATTTCTCCTTTCTGGCTGCTTGCAATATTTTTTCTTTGATATGAAAGCTCTGGATTTTGGCTATGGCATTCCTGAGAGTTTTCTTTATAAGCTTCTTTCAGGAGATGTTCGATGGATTCTTTATTCTTTGGCTCTAATAAATCTAGGTTCATTTATATTTCTTGAAATACAGTGTTCAGGCTTTTAAAAAAATCATGGTTTCCAGGAAGCTTAGTGGTTCTTGAAATTATTTATCTCAGACCTGTTTTTAAGATAAGTTGTTTTGTTAGCTGGAACTATATATTTTCTTTTAATTTTTTCCAATCTTTTGATTTGTTCTAATATTTCTTGCTATCTCATACAGTCACTGATTTCTTTTGGGTCTGTTCTAATTTTCAGGGAGTCTGTCACTAAAGAAAGATTTATCATTTTGTGTTCTAAGCAGTTTGTTCTTCCAATTCTTTCCTCAGGAGTTTTAATTTCATTTAATAACTGTTGCTTTACTTTTTCCTACATATTTTATGTAATCCTTTGGAAAATCAATTCCCCATTTAGCCTCTGCTTGCAGTTGTTAGGGTGTTACTCTCCTCTTCTATGTTAGATTTTGGTCATCTTTGTACCTACTATATTTCCTTAGAGTGGTCTGTACCTTCTTTGGTTTACTCCTCTCTTCAGTCTTAGTGCTTATACGGAGGCTTTGGGTCAGGGCTACTCTACCCTCTTTTTTGAATTTTGAGTGGGATGATTGGCCCTGCTTGGTCTCTAAGCACAGCACAAGGATTCCCCTACTTATCCCTCCACTTGCTACATATAGACTCCCTTTGAAATTTTGAGGTTCAGAGAGCAAAATCTTCAGGGATCTCTAAGGCATCTCAGAATAGTGTCAGTCTTGTACTGTGCTTTCCCAGTTTAATGATTATAAACACATGGTGGATTTCCAACCAATCTGAGGAAGTGGTTGGGTTTCTCATGTGGAAAGGAAAACTGAGACTAAGGAACCATTTTTAGAATGTTGGCAGGAGAGGGAGTGGAGGAGCAGAAACGATTTGTGGGATTGAGAGCTTGGAAAGGGGTCTTTTGCCTTGTGAACTCTTGAGAGACAGGAGCTAAGGACCAGAGCCTGAGACCTCAACCTGTGGTGCCAGAGCCTTGTCTCCATTTCACCTCCCCAGAAGCCAGAAGATCCCTGACATCTTTGAATCAATGAATAAAGAAAGCAAAAGAACAACTACTGCTGAAGGGTGCTGATCCCTTGAACTTCACCGAAGACCCATCCCATCCCAAAAGCTTCCCAAGAAGGACTTTGTTGACCTGTTTGGAGTAGGATAGGGAGTTGATTAGAGAAAGGAAGAAAAGAGACGTTGAAGCCTGAGTCATTTGGCTCAGCTAAAGAAGGAAGTGAAAACCTGTAGGGATTCCTATTCCCACTAACCTATTCCCCACCCTTTTGTTACTTGAACTTTTAAACCACCTTAATTCTGAAAAAACTCTAGGTTAGATCTAAATCATAACAGTTTAGGAGAAAGAGAGGGTAGGTTGGCCATTTAGCTTTGACTAAACAACAAAAAAGCAAACAGGGAAGTTCAGTCTGTCTGACAAATAGAGCTTCTAGGGGCTCTGGGCACCAGCCAAGTCCTGAGGACAAGTGAATTCCATAATCCCTCAGAAGCCTACTTATTGAGGCACAGCCCCTGTTCATCCATGCCACATCAGCTCAGGGATACCTTTCTTGTGCGTTTGAAGTGTGAGGGAAAGGGAGAATTACACAGACCATCTCTCAGCCCCAGTGGTTCTCCCTCCTCTACCACACCAGCTGTTCTATCCCTTCACCTCCTCCATCCCTGCTCCATACCCATCCATCCTATCTTCCTTTATAATCATAACACTGGGGAAGACCTTCATTGACATTGCCTTATGCTATAAAGCCTTTCAAGCTACCAGTACCCATGGCTCTGACCAATCTCTGGAGCCATGAGAAACTACCAGCTTGCAGGGCCAAATGAGACCCCTTTTGTAAAAGTCATCAAAATTGCTCATTGATTTCTTGAATGTTATTTACTCTAAATTTGGGGCCATGAATTGTCTAGAGTTTTTCTGTTATAATGAATCCTGGAAGTTCGCAGGAAAGACTCAATAAAATACAGCTGACAATATTCTCAGGGAAGCAATGAGGGACAGAGTGGGTCTGAGGGAAAGGACTACAAGAAATCAACCCAGAATGTCCAAAAGCCCTTGTCATACTTTTTTTTTTAAGTCCTTTACATTCATGTTTTTTAAGAACAATGAATTTATCCACATCTTCTCTTGTTTGCAGAACCAAGGAATGTGTTTGTTTCTTATAATTTTAAAGCAGGGGTTCTTAATCTAGTGGTCTATGAATTTGCTTTTTAAATATTCTGATAACCATATTTCAGCATAAATGGTTTCCTTGATAATTCTGTGTATTTTATTTTAAAATATTCTGAGAAGAGATCCATAAGTTACACCACACTACCCAAGGGATCTATGACACACAAAAAATTAAGAACCTTTCCTTTAAAGGCTTTCCATAGCCCTGCATGACTCTTCCTGTCACGTGAGTGGATACTGGCAATGTTCTCATTGTCTCTTTCCCTTCTGCCTCTACATTTTGCTGTTGGATGCATTTCAGGAGAGTTATAGCCTGAGGCAGGGTCCACATTATTTCAAACATTTACCTGTAGATGGAGAAACTTCTGAGATAACCTCACCTTCCTACTACTTGTAAAAGGCCGCTCTGAACATGCTTTCTCATGCTTTACCTCCTGATTTAAATGTCTCAAGCCCCTACAGAGTTACCCTCTGAAAGTCCTTTCTCTGATTTGGCTTTGTTAGATTTAAACAAATGTTCTCTATTCCCCCTCGGTCCTATGGCTTCACTTTGGTCCTGTTTCTCTTCTTGATGGTAGATTTCTAGACAATTGGCAGGTAATATACTTGTTTTATCATTGAGAAGTTAAAAAATGCATAGGTCTACATATTTATAGAAAGGGGGTCAGGGTACTAAATGTTTTTACATGTATACAGCTTATTATGAAAAAAAGAGAAGGAAAAAAACATCTTTTCCCACAAGTAAAAATTAACCACCATGTTCCACAGAATGGAAAAGGGGATCTGAAAATTCCTACCAAACTCCCTGGTACTGAATCGTAACAGGATGGTTTTATAGCAGACAGAAGCACTGTGGAGCTCAATAAAAGAGGCAAGAGTTACCATTATGGCAAATGAGGAAACTGTGGGAGGGAGAGGGAAGAAGAAAGCAATGAGAATGGGAGAGAAGTCTATTAAGTGACTGACAGTGGCAATTCACACTTGTATCATTCCTTCATTCTGAGGAACTTCCCAGGCTGACCCCATGATCATTGCTTCACTCCTCCGTTTCCTATCTAACTCTGGACTTCTCCATTCCTCAGGACCTTCTGACACTTGAAGATGTCTCCATCTCTTCAGTCTTACCATGGAAGATCCCTCCACTTTTGCAGTACAGCCCTCTGGGGAATTCCTCCCAGAACCTCTATTTTGAGGAAGTTGTGGGCCAGGTCCATGCTCACTCCTATATTCCTCTCCCTGCTCTACTCTTCATACTCCCAACTTCTCCATATCTCCATGTGAATACTTTCCCATCCTATTCCCCAGGTTTTCGGTTCCCAATTATGTGTTTCATTTCCCCAATTAGAAAGTAAGCTCCTTGAGAGTAAGGATTATTTCTTTTTGCTTGTATTTGTATTTCTAGTGCTGAGAGCATAGTAAACAAAATAAATACCTGTTTATTTGTTTGAATTAAGGCATGCAAAGACCTTTACTTACAGTAATCTTGAAAGAGTAATGCTAATATCATCATCCTCATTTTACAGATGAAGCAATAGACCATGAGAGGTAAAGCAACCTCCTTGTCCATGATATTATAGCTAGTAAAGAAACTCAGACAAGTCTCAAACTCAGATGTCACTACTCCAAGTCTACCACTTGCCTACTATACCATGGTGTGCTAAGTTTGATTAAAATTAAATTTGGGGATGATTTCAAAATATCCACCTTATAATCTAGTCCTTAGTCACAGATGCTACCTTGTTAATGCATCCGGCCTTTCCATCTGCCTCTTCCCCAGCCCAATCTTATCTAATGTTTGAATTCTAGCAATTTATATCATCCTCTTTTGATTACCTCTAATTTATAATATTTATGATCCTCCCTAAGCTATATTAATATTGTTAACATGAGAATGAGAGAGATGTAGTTCAAAAGAAAAAGGAAGCAATAGGCATCATGGGGCTTAAATACATTTCTGAAATTGCTATTAATTGATCATATATCCACTACCCAGTCATCTCTTCTTTTATGATAGGTTCTGGACAGTTAGACTCTGAGAAAACATCTTTTCCTTAAAGTGAATGATTAGAACCAAAGAGCTTGGCTCTTCCCTAAGTGTTGATAACTATATATTTTCTAACTGCAGAGAAAAGAAAATTCTCAGTATCTCTTCTTCATTAGTGTCCAAGCTTAAATCCAGCCCTTAGCCTGGGCAACTGTTTACCTAAATGGTAGTCTGCTTAGGCTACCAAGTATGACACTTTCCAATGAATCAATGAAAGACTTGAGAGAATGATATCATGGGAGAAACTGAGGCAGAGCCATACATACTTGTGTGCTGTGCACACTACATGAGCTCTCCCATGTTATCACAATTGAAGATTCAGTTTCATACCATTCCTTAATCCATCAACATTGCTTTGTAACATCTCTCCAACTCAAGAAAGGTGTACTACCTTCAACTTTAGGCATAACCTAAATAACTTATTGCATTGGTGGCTTTTATATAACTAATAGAAAATAATATATACTCCAAATTGTATAACTACTAAACTTAGAATGATGGTTAGCAGAATCTCCCTCCATCTGTCTTTCTCTCTCACGCACACATACATACACACAGATACACTCATATTTTCTTCTATTAAAGTAAAATTGACCCATATAAGGAAGTTTATCTTTTTCTGCAAACATATACGGTAACAAGTTTATCTTTTAAGTTCTGCATTTATTCATACAGGTCCACTAACTAAGAGGAAAATCCATCCATTTCCATCCTTGCTTAGGAAATCCAGTGGATAAACAAGGATATATAATATTAGTACATAGAATAATTGTGTCCCCTTATGGAGGGGACATCATTTAGAAGAGGAACTTTCTATCTTGATGAGTGATTCTTATGCCTCCAAGGTATCATAGTATCCTATTATTTTTTTTTATTTCATTGTTTTATAAATTCCACTCCTGCCTTGCCAGCAGCCCCACATAATATCACTGTAGGACTTTTTAAAAATGAAAATGAATTACAATAATTTAATTTGTAGACAATCTTAACAAAACTTTTGGATATCTTACATATTGATTCCTGAATGCCTTCACAATTATATCTTCTCCAGTACAGATCTTCAAAAATGTGATCTATCTTTTGTTCTCATCTTTGTTTTCTTTACTGTTATTTCAACCTCCTCTATAGCAGGCATATAATAAATGTTTATTGATTGATTTATTGATTGAACTACATCTGGGACTATGATATTAGGCTCCAATTGTGTTTCTACTGATCTTGAAGGAGAAAGTAGTTTGGTAAAATGGTTTTTGTAAATCCATTCCATTTTGGAGGGAGCAGCTAAGTGGTTCAGTGGAGAGACAGCCAGGCTTGGAGCTGGAAGATGCTGGGTTCAGATCTGATCTCAGATACTTTATAGCTGTGTGATTCAGGGCAAGTCACTTAATCCTAATTGTCTGGCCCAACAATTCTAAAATAGAAGGTAATGATTTTTTAAACAATCTTTTCCATTATTTTGTTTGTAGTCAGTCTTCTTTCCATTTTCATCATTGGGTTAATGTAAAATGATTCTGCTTAATCGAGTATCTTACCAACCTTTCTTTTGGACTGTATCTCTGCTTTATGAGACAATATTATTCATAATTGTCATTCTTCCTAGGCTTTTATAAATTCTCATTTTTACCCAATGTTGCCTTTGACAATCATCTCTTGTCATTTATAGGAATTAATTTTCTGACATAATTAATATAGTTGGTATCAATGGTACTTCAGTCACCCATTTCCTATTTTTTATTTTCAATTAATTATTTAAATAATTCAGTATTGAGTTGTTTCAATGCACATCATATTTTTTTCCCATTTTTCAGAACCACTTCTAATCTTAGCTCTCACAAGTTGATGATCTGACTATTCATTAACAGATATAAATCTTTTCCTATTCATCATATGTGATCTTTTTCATTCTTTTTGGTGTTATTTGGTACTAATCATGTCCAGAACCTACAAGTTCTATTTTTCAACAAAGGGTTCACAATTAAGTTCCTGTGTCTTTTATAAGCTTTTGGCCTCATTCTTTCCATCTTCTCAAAACAGGTTTTCCTATATCCCCCCAATTTCACTTTTCTCATCTTTGCAACAAAGTCATTAAATATCAGAGGACATGTTGATTTGATTTGAGAGGTCTTACTGAGTTCTTTGTGGATATTTTTTCTGACACTTTAGCTTTATGTGTTCCTTAGGGAAAGATTTCAAAGAATGGAAAAAATCTTGGCCTTTATTAATATTGAAAAAAGAGGTCAACTGATAGAATATCAATAAATTCTAGCATATATATGCCAACTCTCCTATCTATATAAAACCTTTATGATATTGCCTATACACAAATTGAGAGCATCCTCCACAAGATCAGAAAAAGCAAGTGAAATTCAACAATGGACATCTTTATGTTTTCTGAATTAACTAAAAATTAGGGAACATAAGATCCCATTGTGCTTGTTGCTTAAGGATTCCAAATAAAGCATATGATTGGGTGGAATAAAATGTTGCCATATAGGATTTTTTTTCTAACAAGTTGTCTCCCATCTAGACATCAAAATTATTACAGATTCTTTAGAGGATTTAAGAACAGAAATAGTTCAATCCAATGACTTTTTGATAATAAACATCAGATGAAGCAGGAAACTGGGAGCTGTATGCTTGCCAAAAGTATTTGCCATTGTGATAGAACAGAAAAAACCCTATACTTCAAGAGGACTAAAAAGGAACCTCCTTCTGAAGAAGTGGTTTTCCAGATGCTTCTGTTTTCAGAATGACTTAAAACACTTTGTATCAGCACCAGAACAATGCGGAGCCTCCTGAAAGATATCTGCAATCACTCTAAGGAATTTGGCCTACTCAACCACAAAGGAAAAACCAAGAAAATGAAGACTTTCTACTGCTCAGATTTCTATGTATAATTGAATCAATATACTTTAGAACTAATCAAACGGTATGTCTAGCTGGGACAGCAGTTGGGCTCAGAGAAAAACTGGAGGAGAGTAGGTTGCCCTGTTTTGGGGAAATTGCAAAGCTAAGCTAACTACTAAAGAAAAGCCAATTACTAAGCTGAAATGTTTTATGAAATTCTGGGACCATCTTTTAAATACTTTTTTATCCTCCCAGCATTACCATATGTGGTAGCAAAATATGCAATACAATTGCCTCTGAAAAATAAAAATGAGCATCACATAGAGAACATATGAGAGATGCAAACTGAGGATGAGCAGGCTACAAAAAATACCCAAAAAAGAAAATAATGCAAATAAATGATGTCATCAAGAACTGTATGGAAGAAGAGATGGGCTGATCGCATGGCAAGAATGAGGATAACAAATGAGCAGCCAGTGCTCCACTTATACCACAGCAATATCACAAGAAAATCAGGAAGGTCCCTAGAATACTGGATTGGCATTACTGCCTACCCCCAAATTATTAGGAGGATATGGATGAGAAGTTACACAGGGTGGCCAGGCAAGAATGGGTTGTGAACTGGAACACTGGAAGAAACTCATAAATCAAAGACATCACAGACCCATTTGAGTACTTAATGAAACTAAAAATGGGAAACAGATTTGTTTGTTATGTAATAATATTTTCAGACTCACTGAGTATGAATTTGGCCCATAAGAGACACACAAACATAGAGATGGGAGGACACAGATTCAAAGAAAGACATGGGCAAACAAGAATGAATACATAAATACAAGGGAGCATTAAACCAAACAATCCCTAATTTCCCTTCCAATTCTAAATCTATGAACAACACAGAAAAGAAACATGTAGGGGGAATATGAACCTAAAAAAGACCATCTTGTCTTATCAGATGGTCAGACATTTAATTCAAACCTGGAGTCTCTACCAACCTAAGCTAAATCTTCAACAGCCTGTGGATGGCAAAATGTCCAATTCACACATCATTATTTCCACACATTTTTCTTCTCATTTGATAAAGATCTATAAGTGAACTCACTATCAAAATCTTCTATCTGTCCTATTTTGCTCTTCTGTATGTTTGTGATGACTAATAGAGGATGCATTTTGATAAAGGGGAACAGTTCTATCTACATAAAAGTTGGAAACTTATTCTAAACACAGAGACAAGTACCTGATGTTAAAAAACAAACAACAAAAACACCTGCATCTGTAATGAAGAAGACACGATGGGGGGAAAAAGAGGGAATAGTGGTGAGAGTGAAAGGATTGTTCTACTTGTTCTCCTCCCTTACTTCTGGGGGGAAATAAGCCAGATCCTGTCCCCTTGAAAAGGGAGTATGTCTCCACAGGGATATTTTTCTGGGAGTAGACCAGTAGACCAGAGTGGGATTGCCTCAGTGAACTGGCAGGATGCCTCCCTCAGAGGAGCCCAGGGCTCCTGGGGTCAAATCTGTCCTTGAGAGGCAAGATGATCTCTCTTATGCCTCTGCTTCTTCCAGGGGACATTAATTGTCTGCCCCTTTCAGGGTCTTAAGAGTGGTCAACTGCCAAGAAAATGTCAGTTGCTTTAGTCAGACAATCTTAAATCATTGGGGTCTGACAGTCAACCCTCTCTTGGGGAGAGGTATGACTTTCCCAAATCTTTAATCCCCTTAACTATGTTGTTAGAGACAGACCCAACCCCAAATCCTAAATGTCAAATAATTTATTGAGGTTCAAGTAGGAAGGGGATGGCAGGGAGGCCAGGTAGGAAAGTGGGTAAAAAGGGAAGCCCTACAGATCTTCCCCTCTTGCAGGTTGGCCCCCCCAGAGTCACAAGCTTCTCAGCCCTGACCTCTCCCTTTTACCAACTGCTTTCTTGTCCCTACTCTCAACTAGCTAGATCTTGAATGTCTGAGTCCAGGGGCATGTAAGGGAGAGAGAGAAATCTTAAGACAAAGGTCTGTGGATGGCTCTGTTCAAAAGTCCCAATTCACAATCCCATTTGAGGATTTTAGACTGCTGTAACTGAAAGTCTTAGTGGAGGTGTTCAGGGTTTCAGAAGGGATAGTAGATCTCCAAAGAAATAGATTTCTTCTCAACTTCAGGGAATCCACCTCTCCACCTTCCCCAAGCTAGAAGTCAGTTGCCAGTTGGATCTTCAAGCTTCTGATTCTTCCTCAGAATTCTTAGCTTTTCTCCTTGCCCCTCCTCCACTCTCTCTTCAGCTGGTCTCCCCCAGAGAATAGTCTCTCCTCAATGTAGAATCTCTCTTCTCTTATCTTACACATTGTATGGGTCATGGTCTTCCCAAATAAAGGGATCAAGAATTTTGGATTTCTGAAATTAATAATAACTTGCAGGGCTTAGCTTTGACATTATATCATTTCACAAGGATTGGAAACCTCCAAGGAAAGCAATGTCTCTCAGTTTCTCCATCACTGACGCATAGAGATGAGCAGAAAAAGGTGTTGACAGCTTTAATTTGCTTTCTTATGATTCATTCAAACTATCACCACCCACTTACTATAACTCCACTGTCAAGAGAATTCTCCTACAAATACAAACCCAACTTTTTTTATGGTAAAGGACTTGTCATCACATCACTACTTCCTCTGATGTGTGATTACCTTAAGAATCTCTGCTTAAAATCTCTTGGCATAAGGCCCCATTAGAAAGGGCTATCTTACCCAGCAGTTGAACCCAGATTAGGAAAATAGATGTCCATTTAAAGGAATGACACTAGATACCTACAGAATTTCTGGTCTTATTGGCATATTGCATGGCCATATTTTCATAGAAATGACACACCTCCATTCTGAACCTAATCTAAAAGCAGAAAAGGTAGTTTGGCATTTCAGAGAAATGTTACAGGAGAAAACAAGATTTGTTATCTCATACCTAGGGCTTTATCTCTTTCCTTGCCTAGAAATGATCGTCTCTGAACTTTCTATTTACTTTGCATCTGAGAGAGAACATAAGTAACATGTATAGAAAGAAAAAAATCCTCCCTGCTATTCATTTCTTCTCAAAGTTTCTCCTTTGTGCCTAGGTCCAAGTATTGATCCCCAACTGTGGCAGCCACCAAGAACTTGGTCTCTTTGGCAATTTTACAAACTGCATTAAAAAACTGGGTGAATGTGAACTGGAAAGACTTCAGTAATTGATGCAGAGCAAAGGGAGCAGAACCAGGAGAACATTGCACATGGAAACTGATATATTACGGCCCAACCAAATGTAATGGACTTCTCTACTAACAGCAGTGCAATGATTCAGGACAATCCTGAGGGATTTATGAGAAAGAACATTATCCATATACCAAGAAAGAACTGTGGGAGCAGAAACACAAAAGAAAAACATATAATTGATCATGTGGTTTGGTGAGTAAATGACTGGAGAGTTTTACTTTAAATGATCACTCTATTATAGGTTTTGAACAATGATACATGTATAACCCAGTGGAACTGCTCATCAGCTCAAGGAGGGGGGAGAATGAAGTGGGGAGGGAAAGAACATGAATTACGTAACCATGGAAAAATATTCTGAATTAATTAATAATTTTTAAATTGAGTGAAAATTATATTTTTGCTTACTACCTGAATCAGAGTATATAAAAACAGGAATTCATTTTGTAAATTGTCTTTAACAACACAAGTAAGGAATCACTTTTTCCTTTCTAAGTGAAATTTGCAAAACCCCTAATTTCTTCCAGCAGATCTGCCTCCAGTCACTCTCCCCATCTGAAAGTAAACAAAGGTAGTCTGAGGGAAATGTATCCATATACATTTTACAGAAAAACATTGGCATGCTACATTCTTAAAACACTGATCTGAGAAGAAAGTATGGAACACTCTCAAGCACCAATAAATGTGAGTGATTCGGTCTGAAATTATTTTGTTTAGCTGAAATACTGAAATACTGAAAAAGAGTCACCCTCAAGAAGATCTTACTCCAAAGGATGTCAAACACCAGAAATAAGATCCTTAGCCCAATTCCCAACCCTCTTAGTACTAATCACCTCTATGGCACATGGAATTGTAAATAATCTCAAATGATGAGCTGGGAGTTTGTCATCCACCCAACCCTACTATGGACTATGGTGTCTAAGCACGTACTTGAGGTTTTCTCCCAGAGAACTTCAGAGTCTTACAATGGCTACCTTGTGACCACAATGACATATTCTATTATACCACATTGTTAACAACAATTTGAAATGGATAAGGACCACAAAAAGGCAAATGACACGCCTTTGTCCTCACTTTCATCCCACCTATCCAATTAATTGTCAAATTTTGGAATTTCTGCAGTTATAACATCTCTCATATCCCCATCCTTCTATATGCATTCCTTCTACATGCATATCTACTTAGTACACACCATCATCATCTATCATCTGAAGTACTGTATTAGCTTCTAGTTAAACTGGTTCAGTTTATTAACTTGTAAGTTATGCTTGATATATAAATTTTATTTTTATTTATTTATATAATATATAATAATATATTTTCTATATTATGCATAATATATAAAAAATAAAATTTAATATATAAAATAGAAATAGATTTAGAGGCATCGAGACTGGCCAGCAGGCAATCGTCAAATACTTGGTATTCTTTATATTTATCAAAAATATATGTATTTTTTAAAGTCATAGTCTATAAGTTAAGAGCACCTACACTAGAGAATATAATGTATTCAAAGACAAATAAACATAGGAAATGTGCAAAATAAATATACAATAGTTTGAGGTAGGGCTAATAACCATCAGATAGAGAAGCAATAATTTATTAAGAACTAACTATGCACCTAGCATTGTACTAAGGACTAAAGATACAAAAACAAGCAAAAAGAAAAACAGTTCCTGCTCTGAAGGATTACATTCAATAGGGGAAGACCTATAAAAGAGAGTAAAAGAGAGTTAAAAAGGAGTTATCTATGTGGAATCATGGAGGCAGAGTCGTGAGGGTCAGAAGAAGAGAGGGAGGGGAATAAAGCAAACAAAGCATGGCCAGCCTCATCCTTAAAATGGTAGACCCAAGAGACTCACCAACTATAGAAAGGGGCTACAAAAGCAGAAAAGTGTGCCAGAATGAGAAGGCTACAGGTAATGAGGGAAATCCCAAGTCAGCTGAGGATTGTAGGCCAAGATCAGAGTTAAAAGCAGAGCCAGGAACAGACTGAAGCATGTCCAGTCTAGGCCTCTCCCCACAATGGAAGCCCCCAAAAAAATTCAGCAATGGTAGAAGGGGACCATAGAAGCTGAGGAATGTTCCAGGATAAGAAGGTAGTCTTGAAGAGTTCATAGAACTTTGCAAGGCCAAGTAGAGGAGGGAAAATATTCTATATTTAGGGGACATCCTGTGCAAAGAAGGCAAACACAAAACATCATGTACAAAGATAAGCAAGTTGTCCAGTTATGGCCTACTCTTTGCTTTCCATGATATCAGTTATGGGCCCTCCTCCTCCTTTATATTACCCACTGTAGTAGAGGAATGGAGAGAACTTGTAAACCTTGCTAAGTATCCGGCTATCTCCATTCAGTAAGCCAATGTATTTTTTGGCAATGTCCACATAGCACAAAAAATTTCACAAAACCCTGGAAATTAGCATTCTTCCACAAGGACTCACTTCCTTGGGTCTCACTTTCCTCTTTTGTAATATAAAAGGAAGAAGGACTCCCTGCAACTGGTTGGAGTGAAAAGGAATAATGAGTAAGCCTGGAAAGAGAACCTGGGGGCGGATTATGAAGGGTTTCATGAAAGAAGAGTTTGTATTTTATTCTAAAGGCAATGGGAAGCCACTAAAATTTCTTAAGCAGGGAAATGACAGGGTCAGATTTATATAGGAATAATTCCTTCCTCATCTCTAACTTACAGTTTTTCTCTTTCTTCAAGGCTCAGGTGCTACTTCCTCTAAGAAGCATTTTCAGAGGTGCCCAAACTAAAAGAGCTCTCTCCACCTTCAATTGTTCCTATAACATTTTGATAGACCCGCCCCCACCCCAACTCCCCTTTGTTTATATCATCTTCTTTGCACCATATCTATTCATGTCTCAGTCAAATCCCATTATACTGAAACATGTATCCTCAATACCTAGCACAGTGCCTTCCACACAGAGGATGCTTAATAAATATTTCTTGAATTGTGTTGAACCTGTGAAACATGACTCACCAAACAAAGGTGAAGAAGATGAGCAAACCACAAAAGCACCTCCAAGGAGGAAGCAGACCTACCCTTTATATATTATCAATACTACCACCTGTCTCATTTCTGCACATGCTCTCACCCTGAAATGTCAGAAAGAGAAAGAGCTGAAAGACAGTCTAGTCTGGCTTGAGTCATCCAAAAAGAAAAAAAATTTACTCTAAAGTACCAAAAAAGAAATGAAAAAATATACCAAACAGGGCAGCTAAGCGGCTTAGTGGACAGAGAGCCAGGCCTGGAGATTGGAGGTCCTGGATTCAAATCCAACCTCAGACACTTTACAGCTGTATGGCCCAGGCCAAATCACTTAATTCTCATTGCCTAGCCTTTAACACTCTTTTGCCTTGGAATTGGTACTTAGTATCAAGTCTAAGACAGAAGGTAAGGGCTTAAAAAAAATACCAAGCCGATTATTTATTCCCCCCCCCCCCCAACGCAAGCAACCTTGTACCATTTACACATAGATACATACATGCATACATTTATTCAACAACAAAATTTCCAGAATGACTTTATATTCAAGATACTTTGTTTAGTGCTTTGGGATAAAGAATTCTATTATTTAGTCTCTGCCCTGCTGGAGTTTACAGTCTAGAAGAAGAGATAAAATGTGTACAAAATAGCTAAAACACACATTAGAATGTGAATATGTAATGAGAGGCATAAAAAGCTACAGGGGTTCATAGGAGAAGATCATTTCCACCTGAGTGGATCAGAAGGAGTTTCATGAAGGAAAGGGCATTGGAGTTGGTCTCTGTAACTTAGCCTTGCTCTCTGGTGGTTATAGGAGAATGTATTGATTTAGAATCTTGAACCCTAGAGACTACATTTCCCACAATCCCCCTTTCCTTTTCCTGTTTGTGCATCTCCTTTTGAGCTTCTGTTCTCCGCTCAAAGGGGCACTCTCTCTAGACTCTTACTAGCGAGAAGGGAGTTTTTTGGGTGCTTGCTGGAGTTTTTAAATTCCTCTTCGCTCTAAGTCAATTTTAATAAATAGTATTAAAATAATACTTGGAGTATTGGATATTAATTTTAATCTTTACAAGAATTAAATCAAACCCATCTCAAAGCTTTCTACTTGCTTGACCGTGAGAAGTCATTGCGGAGAAGAATCTGTCCAACTGTTTTGTTGGAGAATTGATTTTGAGAGAAGAAAGATCGAAAGTCTGTTTCCCTGGACTCTGAGGCCATCTCGGAGTTACCTCGGATCAGCTAGCCTCTGCCATATTGGGTATAATAGAAGAAAGAGCATAATAGAAGGAATGAAGGTACAGGGAGAAATTGGATAAGTGGAGGTTCAGGAAAGAAGGGCATGCCAAAAAGAAAAAGACAGGAGGGAAGTCCATCTAGTAAAACCTTCAGATTAGACAGATCCAAAACAGAATTCCTCAGCTCTCTTCCCACTAATATCCTTCCTTCTACTGATGGCACCAATATCATGAATTTAGTGATGGCATTAACAACCTCATGTTTAAACAGGCTTGAAACCTCAGAGTCGTCTTTGATTTTTTCTCTTTCTTCCGACACATCCAATCAGTTTGATTCAATAAATGTGGCACTGTGCTAAGCACTATCAGCTGTCAACTCCTTTCAATTCTACCTTGGCAATATTGCTTATATCTTTGACCTTCCAAGCAGGTAGATAAAAAAATAAAATAAAATAATAATAATAATAATAAAGGCAGTTGGGAGAAAAAAACAATGGAGAGACTTGTGGAGGTCGTTGCCTTTTGACAGAATGACCCAGATCCTGAACCAGCCTATCCTGTTCTTAAAAGGTAGCCATCCAAAAGTCCCTAAAAGTTAATACAATCTAAAGAAGGAAGAGACCTCAGAGATCACTTAGTCCATCCACTCCCTTCATTGTATGGAGAACACTGAAGATGAAACACATGAAATGACTTGTAAAGGTCACACCCATAGCCAATAGGAACTTAACCTATGAAGGGTAATAGTAAGAGATCAAGCTGGAAAAGCAGGTTGGGGTCAAATTATAGACAGTTTTAAATGCCCGATTAAGGAATCTGGATTTTTTTAAAATTGGTGCTATAATCAGAATTATAGTTCAAGAAAACAAATATGGCATTTATTGCTAACCTAGAGAAAGTTGGGAAATTACATCACCATGTGACTATAACTGGTGAAGACTAAAAGACATTAGTGGTATATTGTTATGTGGGAAAAGGTGTTGGACCTGCACAGTGCCTTGAACATAGTAGATAATGAATGTATTTTGAACTGAATAGAATGCAGGGTCCAAGGGGCAGCTGGGTGGCTCAATGGCCAGGTCTAGAGGTGGGAGGTCCTGGATTCAAATATGACTTCAGACATTTCCCAGCTGTGTGACCCTGGGCAAGTCACTCAACCCCCATTACTTACCCTTTACCACCCTTCTTCATTGGAACCAATACTCAATATTGATTCTAAGATGGAAGGTAAGGGTTTAAAAATGTTTTTAAAAGAACGAGAGGGTCCATGCATCTGGGTTCAAACCTTGGCTCTGCTCCTTACTATTGAAGTGACTTTTGGAAAAGTCAGTTTTGCATTCTGGGTCTTCGTTTTCTCATCTGTAAACTAGACTATATGATATATATCTAAGTTCCTTTCTAGCTCTAAATATAGGATTGTTCTTGAAATACCTGCTTGCTAAGGAGAGCAAAGTTTCTGGCATTAAAATTATATATAAAATTAAAAAGTGACTCATTTTGCAACTCCTAATCTTGCATCAGAGAGAAATGCCAATCTTGCCTCCCTTAAATGCAACTTTGCCAACAGCATACAAACTCTCCTGTTTGGCACTCAAAGTTCTTCAAAATTTGATCCCAATCTACCTTTCCTGATTGATTTGCACATTGCTCTCTCTTACACACTATTTTATCTTATCCAAACTATCCTACTTATTATTCCTTATACATAACATTTTTTCCATCACTTTCCTCCACATCTTTGCATACATAGTCTGTCCCTCAAGCTTAGAAAGCTCTTCTTCCTCATCTCTACCTCTCAGATCCTTAGTTAACTTTTTTTATAATTAATTTTTATTTTTCCAGATTACATAGCACTACAATTTTAAAATATTCTTTAATACAAAAAAGTTTTTGAATTACATCACTTTGTAAAGTAGTTTGAAATCAAACTGCTAGGTCCCCACCCTTCAAATTTTTTAATTATATACTTAACCACTACCAACAATAAAAAACATCTAACTAAAGTGCATTTAAAAATTATGTGCAAAACCACAAACTCCACATTGTTTATAATATGTTTAAAAATATTTAAATTATATATCTGTGCTACTATAAACACCCTCTGCTGTTGAGTTCCCTTTGAATTTACTTGGATACTTTTTTCCTTTGTGTGGCTGTTATTTTTTAAGTAATCATATGTATTACTCTTATTCTCTATTCTTCTCTTCATATATTTCCCCATTTATATTTGTCATTTCTAATAACAACTTTCAATCATTTCTCCCATTCATTGCCCTAGTTTCCTTTAAGGTCCTGATTCTTCCAGGTATTACTGCTTTCCTTTTCTGAATACAATTCCTTGTCTTTACATATATTTTGCATTGACTTATCTGTATACATGTGGTTTCCCCTGGTCTAATACAAGCTCTTTAAGGGCAGAAGTGGATTCATTTTCTTCTTTATACCCCTAATGTCTTCCATGGCACTTAGTACATTGTTCTTGTTGCTATTATTATTCAGCCATGCCCAACTCTCTCTGTGACCCCATTTGGGGTTTTCTTGGCAAATATACTGTAATGGTTTGCCATTCATTACCTTCTCCAGCTCATTTTACAGATGAAGAAACAGAGGCAAATGGGGTGTGTGATTTGTCCAGGGTCACACAACTATTAAGTGTCTGAAGCAAGATTTTAACTCATGAAGGTGAGTTTTCCTGACTTTGGGCTCAGCACTCTATCCACTGCCCTATTTAGATGCCTTTTGTATGCAGTAGGCAATAAATAAATGCTTGCTGTATCAATAAATGCTATTGATATGAAGGACAAATTAGAGTGAAGAGAGAAACTAGAGGGAAAAAGATTAACCAATCCATAAAGCATTTAGGAGTCTACTTTTTAGGAATCTACTAGTTCAAGCAAGAGGTAATGAGGCCTTATCTACAGTAGGGTAATGGTGTGGGGAGTGTTGAGAGCACATGCTCAAGGAGTATAATGAAGGATCATAGAATCACAAACCCAGAGCTAAAAGGAACTTCAGAAGGCATCCATCTTCATTTTACAAATAAGAGAAGTTAGATCTTAAAGACTGAGTGGATATAAGTGGGAAGAAGAGAGAAGCAAAAGATACCTCTTAAGTTTTGATGGTGCCATTGACAGAGTTAAAGAAATTAGGTGAAGGAAGAAGAGCAAAGAGTTTCTGGGACAGAAATGATGAATTTCACTTTGGATACTTAAGGTGTTAACAAGATATCCAGGCAACTGAAATGTTGATCTGGGATGTAAGCAGATGAATGAGGCTCAAGATAAAGATTTAATAATCATCCTTATATGGAAGGGGAGGGAATATGTATTTATTAAGTGAATACAATATGCTCTGCACTATGCTAAGTGTTTTACAAATTTCTGAAGCCTTGGAAGTAGGAAAGGAGGGAGTGTAGAATGAGACAATGAGAGGAGGCTGAGAATAGAACCCTACAACAATGAGGTAATAAGAGAAAGAAGAAAAGACAAAAAAAGGAGGCAGAAAAGTAGGGATCAGAAAAGTGAAATACAATACTTCCCTTTTACCTTGAATGTTGAGGGGAACTGTATTTCTGTGGCTACACTTCTTAGACTTCCTCAAAAATAAAAGCCTGAAGTGAATTTTTAAAAAAATGTTAAGTCACTAAAAGGTCATAATTTGGGGGGGGGGGGAACTATAATTTTATTTTGTTAATTAAATTAATTCTCAATGAGGATAAACATTTTAAATGTCTGCAAATTTTTTTCTCAGTAGGAAATTTTTATTTTCATTTTAATGCCTTAGAGAACATTAGCATAGGTTGGTGAATTTTGGTTTGGCAGGGTCAGAGACAAACAAAATGCCTTTAAGGACCATTGGCCAAGAAAAAAGGAAGGCCAGAACTGTCTTTATAATCATTGCTTTATTGTATATAATACAATGCTACCAGACTAAAGTAGTGGTAAAATAGGGTAAGGACAAGTAACTGAAGGTGCTCATGGTAAACAGATAATTAACTGACTTATAAAAAAAAATAACATGACCAGGAGCCAGAAACAGGACTTACAGAACATCACATACATTCTCTGCCTATTTCTCCTTCTACTTCTGGGCTCCTGGATCAAATATAGCATACATATCTCAAAGACAAAGCAGTGAATGGTAAGATAATCTAAATATATCAGGCAGTTAATGATGCTAGTACCATATTACTCTCCCAAACAGCATGACACCTGATATTCCTATTCATTATCCTACTTTGCCATGCCATTAAGACAGTGGGTAGTAGGTGATTATCATCTTGCTTTATATATGTTTTTGTTATTGTGCAGTTGCATCTGACTCTTTGTGGCCCCATTTAATGCTTTCCTGGCAAAGATACTAGAATGGTTTACCATTTCCTTCTCCAGCTGATTTTACAGATGAGGAAACCGAGGCAAACAGGATTAAATGACTTACCCAAGGTCATACAGCTGTAAGTGTGTGAGGCCAGATTTAAACCCAGGAAGATGTCTTCTTCTCTATTCACTGTGTCACCTAGCTGTCCCAACTTTATATATGGGGTTGCTGAATCTGGGTATTATGGTGGGTCAAAAGTGTTGTCCACTCAGCAAGACAGTATATGACAAACCCAAAGATCCCAGCTTTTGGGACAAAAATCCACTATTTCACAAAAACTGCTGGGAAAATTGGAGGACAGTGTGGGAAAGATTAGGTCTGGATCAACACCTCATACCCTACACCAAGATAAATTCAAAATGGGTGAATGACTTGAACATAAAGAAGGAAACTATAAGAAAATTAGGCGAACACAGAATAGTATACATGTCAGACCTTTGGGAAGGGAGAGGCTTTAAAACCAAGCAAGACTTAGAAAGAGTCACAAAATGCAAAATAAATAATCTGTAATACATCAAATTAAAAAGGTTTTGTACAAGCAAAACCAATGTAACTAAAATCAGAAGGAAAGCAACAAATTGGGAAACAATCTTCATAAAAACCTCTGACAAAGGTTTAATTACTGAAATTTACAAAGAGTACATCAATTGTACAAAAAATCAAGCCATTCTCCAGTTGATAAATGGGCAAGGGACATGAACAGGCAGTTCTCAGCCAAAGAAATCAAAACTATTAATAAGCACATGAAAAAGTGCTCTACATCTCTTATAATCAGAGAGATGCAAATCAAAACAACTCTGAGGTATCACCTCACACCTAGCAGATTGGCTAACATGACAGCTATGGAAAGTAATGAATGCTGGAGGGGATGTGGCAAAGTAGGGACACTAATTCATTGCTGGTGGAGTTGTGAATTGATCCAACCATTCTGGAGGGCAATTTGGAACTATGCCCAAAGGGTGATAAGAGACTGTCTGCCCTTTGATCCAGCTATAGCACTGCTGGGTTTGTACCCCAAAGAGATAATAAGGAAAAAGACTTGTACAAGAATATTCGTAGCTGCGCTCTTTGTGGTGGCAAAAAATTGGAAAACGAGGGGATGCCCATCAATTGGGGAATGGCTGAACAAATTGTGGTATATGGTGGTGATGGAATACTATTGTGCTAAAAGGAATAATAAAGTAGAGGAATTCCATGGAGACTGGAACAACCTCCAAGAAGTGATGCAGAGCAAAAGGAGCAGAACCAGGAAAACATTATACACAGAGACTGATACACTATGGTATAATCGAAGGTGATGGACTTCTCCATTAGTGTCAATGCAGTGTCCCTGAACAATCTGCAGGGATCTAAAAAACACTATCCACGAGCAGAGGATAAACTATGGGAGTAAAAACACTGAGGAAAAGCAACTGCTTGACTACAGGGGGGAAGGGGATACGACTGAGGAGAGACTCTGAGTGAACACTCTAATGCAAATACCACCAACATGGAAATGGGTTCGAACCAAGAACACAAGTGATACCCAGTGGAATCGTGCGCCGGCTATGGGAGAGGTGGTGGGAAAGGGGCGGGGGGGGGGGGGGGGAGGAAAAGAAAATGATCTTTGTTTCCAATGAATAATGTTTGGAAATGACCAAATAAATAATGTTTAAAGTGAAAAAAAAAGTGTTGTCCAAAAAGAACTCATGCCCATGAAGTCCCAACTCAGGATTCTTTCCACAAGGCTAACTAGAACTACCTTAAAAATTACCTTATTTGCTCATGTTTAGAGAGAAGAGGAAGCTTGTAGGTTCACTGGATTCCTAAGCTAAAGTATCAAAACTATAGCCAGAGCATGATTACTATGCTTCTGCCCCAGGGCACTGAAATGTAGGTGATACTAATAGCACTTTCAGTCCTTCAAAAGCATAAAAAACAACTGTAACTAATACTGCTTAGTAAGAATGTTTTTGGTCTAGACCTATGATTTCACCATTACAGGAAGCTCTAGGGAGGACACTGCCCTGTTAATGCAGATCAGCACCTGTCCTGCAACTTCAACTCTTAAGTTGACTTATCCAGAGTCATACAGACAATATGTATTAATAATCCCTGTCTTCCCAAACCCACGGCTGGTCTTGTATCCACTTTGTGCAATGCCTTTCTAATAATTAGTTTAAAAAGGAAGCCAAATTTCTCCTCCTATAGTGGCAACCCAGGAAAGTGCCTCTCTGGCATCCCATCCCTGATAGGGCCAGCCACGTGTCACCTCAGGATGTTCTGGGGTCTTTAATAACCTCTACAACAGAACAGAGAGCAGGTTTTATATAATTTGTCTTAGTTTCAAAAACACTCAAAAACAACTTCGGGAATGGCTTGTTATCATGGTCATGTTCATATTTCTTTGCTGGTCATAAAGAAAAAAAAAACATTAAAAACAGTCTAAAGAGAATTTTCACTAATATAAGAGGTAAACATATTAACAACCTTAAGAAACCAATTTCCTTTTTCATTCTTTTTTTTTCTGAAGGACTAAAAATAAATGTGTTTCTTTTTTTTTTAAGAAACTCCAGATGTAGACTTCCGGGTAATCATGGCTGCAATCTAGACGCCACACGCTTCCTCTCCCCAGCACCGAACGAAATAGACTACATCAAAGGAGCATAAAAATCACTTTTGGAGGAACAGAAGGACACCCCAGTACTCCCCAGTACTCCACAGAGGCGAAGGTACTTAGGGTTTGAACATTTCCACACTATAATAAGAAGGAGGAAAAGCTTGCACAGAAACGTGAACTGAGCCGCCCTTCCCCCCCCACCTCCCCCCACCAAACCAGAGTGAGCTACCTGAGCGCTCACTAGGACAGCAAGTGAGTGGGGAACATCTCTGTCTGGGGGGGCACTCCAGGGTCCTTGGGATCTGGGGACTGCCAGGAAAAAACATCTCAGGGCGGTTTCATGGGAGAACCCGGCACTGAGCACGGGGGGTCAGTGGAGCTGTACTTGGGGCGGTTGCGCTGAACATCTGGGTGGAGCTAAACACCAGGGGTGGACCACATGCTGATTATCTAGGCGGAGCTGAACACCTGGGCAGTGTGGCTGTGATCAGGGGCCCAGCGCTCTAAGAAACCTTGGAGACCGGGAAGAACTAGTCTGAGGCAACCTAAATTCACAGAAAACCCGCCCATACCACCCAGACCCCAGACCAAAAAGGAAAGGGGAATAAAACCACCAAAGGGATGGCTCACATGGCCCAAAATCAAGCCTCCAGGAAGAAAGGGAAAAAGGTGACTATTGAAAACTTTTATGGTGGAAGTACCCAAGGAAAAGAAGAGAATGAGGAGGGAATCCAAAAAAAATCAGAACATGCCTCCCAAAATGGAAACTATCAACAAGCTCTGGAAGATCTCAAACTGGAGCTTACCCAAAAGATGGAAACCTGGAAAGAAAAATGGGAGAAAGAGATCAGCAGTCTGACAGATAAGACTGCTCAATTGGAAAAAGAGCTCGAAGCATCTAATAGAAGGGCAGACAAAGCTGAAAAGCAAAACCAGTCCCTAACGACCAGAATCAAGCAACTCGAAGAAAGTGAGATCATTAAACAGCAAGAATCAATAAAGCAAACCCAAAAAATTAATGAATTAGAAGAAAACATAAAATATCTCACTGAGAAGGTCACTGATCTGGAAAACAGAGGGAGAAGAGACAACCTCCGAATTATCAGTCTCCCAGAAAAACCAGAGATAAACAATAAACTCGATGTTAATCTACAGGAGATTATAAAAGAAAATTTCCCCCATGTTCTGGAACAAGGGGGCAAAATAGAAATAGAAAGGGTTCATAGAACACCTTCTCTACTAAATCCCCAAAAGACAACCCCTAGGAATGTAATTGCCAAATTCAAGAGCTTCCAAGAAAAGGAGAAAATCCTACAAGAAGCCAAGAAGAGGAGCTTCAGATATAAGGGGACTCCCATAAGGATCACACACGACTTAGCGGCTAACACATTAAGAGACCGCAAAGCATGGAACACGATATTTAGAAAGGCAAGAGAGCTGGGTCTCCAACCAAGAATCAACTACCCAGCAAAACTGACTATATACTTCCAGGGGAAAATATAGGCATTCAACAAAATAGAAGATTTCCAAGCATTTGCTAAGAAAAGACCAGAGCTCTGTGGAAAGTTCGATATCCAAGCACAGAAAGCACGAGAAACATGAAAAGGTAAATATGAAAGAAAGGGAAAAGGAGATAAATCTTATCTTTTTCTTTAAGTCAAACTCTCTTCTATAAGGACTACATTTACATCAAATTATATATATTAATATGTGGGGAAAATGTTTTGTGTAACTCTCAAAAATTGTAGCATCATAAGAGTAGTTAGAAGAAACACGCATAGGGAAAGATTGGGGCATTAAGAAGATTTGGGGAAAGTGGGGGCAAAGAAATGAAAAGGGAGGGGGGAACTGTCGATAATACTAAGACCTACTTCAAGAAATAGGGGGGGACTTAATAGAATAATCTTTCCCATATAAAAATACACATAGGAAGGGGAGGGGAAGAACTCTCATATGAGAAGGAGAGGAAGAGAGTGTGAAGTAGAATTACTTAAACCTTACTCTCAGTGAAATTAAATCTGAGAGGGAAGAACATCTAGATCTAGTGGGATCCTGAATTCTATCCTATCCATTAGGGCAAGAAAGAAAGGAAAAGTAAGGGGGGGGGAGCATAAAAAGGGAGGGAAGAGGAGGGGGGAGGGAGCATTAAAAGGGAGGGAAGAGGAAGGGGGAGGGGAAGGGAGCTCAAAAAGGGAGGGGCTAGAAAGGGAAGCATCTCAAGGGAGGGGACTAGGGGGACTGACCTAAAGCAAATCACTGGTTCAAAAGGAGATAGCTAAAGAAGAAAGGTCAGAACTAGGTGCAGGTATCAAAATGCCAGCAAATCCACAAATGACAATCATAACTTTGAACTTGAATGGGATGAACTCACCCATAAAATGTAGACAAATAGCAGATTGGATTAGAACCCAAAACCCTACCATTTGTTGTCTTCAAGAAACACATATGAGGCGGGTTGACACTCACAAGGTTAGAATTAGAGGTTGGAGTAAGACCTTTTGGGCCTCAACTGATAGAAAGAAGGCAGGAGTTGCAATCATGATATCTGACAAAGCCAAAGCACAAATAGACCTGATCAAAAGGGATAGGGAAGGTAAATATATTCTGTTAAAAGGGAGTATAGACAATGAGGAAATATCACTAATCAACATGTATGCACCAAATGGTATAGCATCCAAATTTTTAACAGAGAAACTAGGAGAATTGAAGGAGGATATAGACAGTAAAACCATATTAGTGGGAGACTTGAACCAACCACTATCAAATTTAGATAAATCAAACCAAAAAATAAACAAGAAAGAGGTAAAAGAGGTGAATCAAATTTTAGAAAAATTAGAGTTAATAGACATATGGACAAAATAAATAGGGACAAAAAGGAATACACCTTCTTTTCAGCACATCCACCATGATCAAGTAGGATTTATACCAAGGATGCAGGGCTGGTTCAATATTAGGAAAACTATCCACATAACTGACCACATCAACAAGCAAACCAACAAGAACCATATGATTATCTCAATAGATGCAGAAAAAGCCTTTGATAAAATACAACACCCATTCCTACTAAAAACAATAGAAAGCATAGGAATAGAAGGGTCGTTCCTAAAAATAATAAACAGTATATATCTAAAACCATCAACTAATATCATCTGCAATGGGGATAAACTAAATCCATTCCCATTAAGATCAGGAGTGAAACAAGGATGCCCATTATCACCTCTATTATTTGACATTGTATTAGAAACACTAGCAGTAGCAATTAGAGAAGAAAAAGAAATTGAAGGCATTAAAATAGGCAAGGAGGAGACCAAATTATCGCTCTTTGCAGATGACATGATGGTCTACTTAAAGAATCCTAGAGATTCAACCAAAAAGCTAATCCAAATAATCAACAACTTTAGCAAAGTTGCAGGATACAAAATAAATCCACATAAGTCATCAGCATTTCTATATAATTCCAACACAGCTCAGCAGCAAGAACTAGAAAGAAAAATCCCATTCAAAATTACCTTAGACAAAATAAAATACTTAGGAATCTATCTCCCGAGACAAACACAGGATCTATATGAACACAACTACAAAACACTTTCCACACAACTAAAACTAGACTTGAACAATTGGAAGAACATTAACTGCTCATGGGTAGGACGAGCCAATATAATAAAAATGATCATCCTACCCAAACTCATCTATCTATTTAGTGCCATACCCATGGAACTTCCAAAAATTTTTTTTACTGATTTAGAAAAAACTATAACAAAGTTCATTTGGAAGAACAAAAGATCAAGGATATCCAGGGAAATAATGAAAAAAATACAAAGGAAGGGGGACTTGCAGTCCCAGATCTCAGACTATATTATAAAGCAGTGGTCATCAAAACAATTTGGTACTGGCTAAGAGAAAGAGAGGAGGATCAGTGGAATAGACTGGGGGCAAGCAACCTAAGCAAGACAGTATATGACAAACCCAAAGATCCCAGCTTTTGGGACAAAAATCCACTATTTCATAAAAACTTCTGGGAAAATTGGAGGACAGTGAGGGAAAGATTAGGTTTAGATCAACACCTCACACCCTACACCAAGATAAATTCAAAATGGGTGAATGACTTGAAAATAAAGAAGGAAACTATAAGAAAATTAGGAGAACACAGAATAGTATACATGTCAGACCTTTGGGAAGGGTAAGACTTTAAAACCAAGCAAGACTTAGAAAGAGTCACAAAACGTAAAATAAATAATTTTGACTACATCAAATTAAAAAGTTTTTGTACAAACAAAACCAATGTAACCAAAATCAGAAGGGTAGCAACAAATTGGGGAACAATCTTCATAAAAACCTCTGACAAAGGTTTAATTACTCAAATTTACAAAGAACTAAGTCAATTGTACAAAAAATCAAGCCATTCTCCAATTGACAAATGGGCAAGGGACATGAACAGGCAGTTCTCAGCCAAAGAAATCAAAACTATTAATAAGCACATGAAAAAGTGCTCTACATCTCTTATAATCAGAGAGATGCAAATCAAAACAACTCTGAGGTATCACCTCACACCTAGCAGATTGGCTAACATGACAGCTATGGAAAGTAATGAATGCTGGAGGGGATGTGGCAAAGTGGGGACACTAATTCATTGCTGGTGGAGTTGTGAATTGATCCAGCCATTCTGGAGGGCAATTTGGAACTATGCCCAAAGGGTGATAAAAGACTATCTGCCCTTTGATCCAGCCATAGCACTGCTGGGTTTGTACCCCAAAGAGATAATAAGGAAAAAGACTTGTACAAGAATATTCGTAGCTGCATTCTTTGTGGTGGCCAAAAATTGGAAAATGAGGGGATGCCCATCAATTGGGGAATGGCTGAACAAACTGTGGTATATGTTGGTGATGGAATACTATTGTGCTAAAAGGAATAATAAAGTAGAGGAATTCCATGGAGACTGGAACAACCTCCAGGAAGTGATGCAGAGCGAAAGGAGCAGAACCAGGAAAACATTGTACACAGAGACTGTGGTACAATCGAAGGTGATGGACTTCTCCATTAGTGGCAATGCAATGTCCCTGAACCATCTGCAGGGATCTAAAAAAAACTATCCACAAGCAGAGGATAAACTGTGGAAGTAAAAACAACGATGAAAAGCAACTGCTTGACTATAGGGGTAGAGGGGATATGACTGAGGAGAGACTCTGAGTGAACACTCTAATACAAATACCAACAACAGGGAAATGGGTTTGAGTCAAGAACACATGTGATAACCAGTGGAATCGTGCGTCGGCTATGGGAGAGGGAAGGGGGGGGGGGGGGGCGGGGAGGAAAATAAAATGATCTTTGTTCCCAGTGAATAATGTTTGGAAATGACCAAATAAAATAATGTTTAAAATTAAAAAAAAAAGAAAAGAAAAGAAACTCCAGATGCAATATAGTTTCTGCTCTGGGGCCATGATTGGAGTGGTGGAAAAAATCTAAAGTGTCACAAACAGATAATTATGAGGCAATATAGTATGAAAGAGCAAGAGGAGAGAAACCTGTCATTATATCCTAATATCAAATAACAATTTACTTTGGGAAAGATATTCCTGTAACATAAATGGCTTTCTATCTTCAGTTTTATTCTCATTATCTTTTGCCTGAACCCAAGAGAAAAAATAGCCAACAAACTCCTGAATGAAGTTGGAAATGACAGCAAAACTGACAAATAATTGGGCTATTTCTTACTTTCCAATTATCCAAATTTTCTTTCCTTAGTTCCACAAGCAATTGTACTATATGAGCACAACTGCTCCTGGTGTTTAAATATCTCCTATTCTTGATATTTTGTGTTGCTGCTTCAAGCTTTTCATGGCTTCCCATCTCATGGTACCACCCTATACCCCAATGCCAGCCCCTTTCTGTTATCTGGTAACTAGGTGAATGTGTGGCATTTTCACATAAAGTCACCTATTTCTATCACCTTTGCTCAGAACCTCAGAAAAGTTTAAGAAAAGTAGACATACATCAACAAGCCTCCAGGCTTCACTGATGATGGCATACTGGATACGGTTCAGAATAAACCCATCAATCTCCTTCATTATTCGGACAGGTGACTGCCCAATTTTCTTCATTAGAGCATATGTTTTCTCCATCGTAGAAGGATCTGTCTCTGGATGTGGGACCAGTTCAACCAATGGAACATAATATGGTGGATTTACCTTGACATAAAGAAAAAAAATAACAAGAAATGAAGTCAAAAAAAGTGATTTGGTACCACAGAATACATTCTTGCTATTGTTTTTAAAGCTCAAAAAGAAAAATACTCTAATACCCAATAACAGAATGTCTTCTTTAACATTAGCAGTTAATGACAAACTATATAAGGAATGAATTGGAAAATACTTGTGTGGTTCAATGGATAGAGAGCCAGGTCTAGAGATGGGAGATCCTGGTTTCAAATCTGGCTTCAGACACTTCCTAGATGTATAACCTGACCAAGTAACTTAACCTTCATTGCCTAACCTTTACTGCTCTTTTGCCTTGGAATGGAAGGAAGGAAGGAAGGAAGGAAGGAAGGAAGGAAGGAAGGAAGGAAGGAAGGAAGGGAGGGAGGAAGGAAGGAAGGAAGGAAGGAAGGAAGGAAGGGAGGGAGGGAGGGAGGGAGGGAGGAAGGGAGGGACAGAAACTACCAAAGAATGAAATATCTTTTGAAGTTGCAGTATTTTAAAGATAAAATTTAGTGTTTTGACAACTAACTTAACAGATTACATTTTTATAAAACAAGTAATAAGTTATATTATATCATATAAGTCTGATAAACAATACCATTAAGTATATAGTCCAGGTACTATTAGCCCCATTTTGTAGATTTAAAAAAAAAACTAGATTTGGAGAATTCACTTCAAATAGACCCAAAGTTATCTTACTGGTAAGTTGAATAGCCAAAGCTTCTCATTACAAATCTATTGGATGTTCTTTCTACTAGACCATGCAATCAACAGTGGATATAATAGGATTATGAACATGAATTTAGGAGGAGCAGTCTAATTCTATGGACAGCTTCTTGATTCTAGAATTTTGGTTCCCCATTTCTTTTAATTAGTGGGTCCTTCTGAAAATGTCTAGGTTACTTCCATTTTTTTAGTGTATGTTTCCTTCCAATCCCATAACTTCTTTTGTTTCATAATAATTCCATATTCCTGCTATTCTGGTCTTTCCCCACCCCCCAAAGTTATTAATAAATATCTTCTGCTTATTTTACTACAATACCTCACCATTATCCCTTTTCAGTTTCAAAATTCCAACTCAATTTTCAATTTAAATATCCCAATTTCAATTTTTCAATTCAATTTCAAATTTTCTTTTTCAATACCCATTCCCTCAACCTTCATTCCCCCACCCTTTGACATCCCTTTTTAGCCCTAAAGATTTCCACATGAATTATAAGAGAATTGCACTTAATACATAAGAAGGGGGAAGAGAATAAGCACTTTTATGGCATCTACTATGCACCAGGCACTATACTAAGAGATTTTTATAAATATTATATCATTTAATCCTCTCAACAACCCTAGGAAATAGGTGCTATAATTATCCCTATTATACAACAGAAGCAAACAAAAGTTAAGGAACTTGCCTAAGGTCATACAGCTAGTAAATATCTGAGACCACATTTGAATTCAGATGTTTCTGACTTCAGATTCAACTTTCCATCTACTGTGCAACCTAGCTGCCCTACATAAAAGACTCATAAGAGACTCTCACAATAGTGCTCACAATATTTCTCCCTCTCTCTTCTCCTTCCCCATTTCTTACCCTCTCCCTCATCCCTTCCAAAATTTTTCTGATATAACTCTTCAGAACCCAAGATTATAGGTTTTGAGGTGCTATTTAAAAAACTCCTTCAAATAATCCTCACAACATAGAATAGTATACTTTGGGAAAGGAAAAAATTTTAAGGCCTAGCAAAAGTTAGAAAATATTACAAACTGTAGAATAAATAATTTTGATTACATTAAATTTAAAATGGTTTGTACAAACAAAACCAGTGCAATCAAAATTAGAGGGGAAGTAACAAATTGGGAAAAAATCTTTATAACAAAAACCTCTGACAGTTCTAATTACTCAAATTTATAAGGAGCTAAATCAATTGTTCAAAAAAGTAAGCCATTCCCCAACTGATAAATGGGCAAGGGACATGAATAAGCAATTTTCAGATAAATCAAAACTATCAATAAACACATGAAAAAGTATTCTAAATCTCTCATAGAGAAATGCAAATCAAAACAACTCTGAGGTAACACCTCATACCTAGGAGATTGGCTAAAATGACAGCAAAAGAAAGTAATAAATGTTAGAGGGGATATGGCAAAATTGGGACATTAATGCATTGCTGATGGAGTTGTGAATTTATCCAACCATTCTGGAGGGCAAGTTGGAACTATGCTCAAAGGGCTTTAAAAGACTGTCTGCCTTTTGATCCAGTCATATCACAGCTGGGTTTATACCCCAAAGAGATAATAAGGAAAAAGATTTGTACAAAAATATTTATAGCCATGCTCCTTGTGGTGGCTTCGATTGGGGAATGGATGAACAAATTGTGGTATCTGTTGGTGATGGAATACTATTGTTCTCAAAGGAATAATAAAGTGAAGGAATTCCATGGGGACTGGAACAACTTCCAGGAATTGATGCAGAGTGAAAGGAGCAGAATCAGGAGAACATTGTACCCAGAGACCGATACACTGTGGCACAATCGAATATAATGGACTTCTCTACTAGCAAGAATGCAATAATCCAGAACAATTCTGAGGGACATATGAGAAAGAACACTATTCACATCCAGTGAAAGAACTGTGGAAGTAGAAACATAGAAGAAAAACAACTGCTTGATCACATGGGTCAATGGGGATATGATTGGGGATGTAGACTCTAAACAATCACCCTAATGCAAATATTAATAATATGGAAATAGGTCTTGATCAATGACGCATGTAAAACCCAATGGAATTGCTCATTGGCTATGGGGGTGGGGGGAGGAAAGAAAATGAATCATGTAACCATGAAAAAATATTCTAAATTAACTAATTAAATAAAAATTTTCTACTCAAAATAAATAAATAAATAAATAAATGATCCTCACAGAATTAAGCAGCTTCAAAATGAAAATATTCATAGATCTAGGCATAAAAATTGTAATAGCTATTACTATCCCCATTTTCCTCAAGAGGAACATGAAAGTCAGAGAAGTTTGTCCACTGTTACTAAGTGTTATACCCAAGATTTGATAGAAACATAGCAGTTATAGCTAGAAGGGGCCTTAAAGATTTTCAGGCCTAACCCCTTCATTTTACAGAGAAGTAAACTGAGAATCAGAATGTTCTACTCCACATCACATAAGGTACTAAATAGTAAATGTGGTCTTTGAAGATGAAGCCTCAGTTCCAAACCCATTGACTTTAATACCAGTACTCTTGTCATTAAGCTTTAGTATAAGGATGGTATTAGAAAATAAGTCTTGTTATATTAGTTTAGAGATAAGAAGTAGAGATACTGGCTTGAGAAATAATTGGAGTTTGAAGCAGAGCTGAGACAGTGTTAATTTCAAATGTTGACAGTTTAACAGTTTTTCTGTGACACTCTCTCTGGGAGTGGTAGTTGGTCTCTGGCAGTTGGCAGAGTCACACATAGAGGCTCTGGCTCTGAAGCCTTTGAGGAGGTAACATCTTTGCCTCTTTCTCTTTCTCACTGTCTGAGGTAAAGATCTGAAGGAGTTAAGTGTTTTCTTTTTCCAACTTGGGAAACACTATTGACTATCTATTACTGTCTTTATAGATTGTTTAACTCTAAGAAGATCAAAGAAAGACCTGGTCTTTGGATTGGACTCTGAGTCTGCTCTGGCTCAGAGTCCTAACTTGATTTTTGTTGAGACCCAACCAGCTAGCCTTTGTTATTTTTATAACTTCAAGACAAAGTTAATAATTATAAGGATAATAGTGTAGTTTATTGTAGAATAGGGAAAATTTGGGTTAGTCAGATAAGGAAGAATTAGTATAGCCTGTGAAAAACAGGAGAAGTGGTTCCTTGTGGAACCAGAGAGATTTATTTGGGTGGGGTTAGAATCCCTTAGAGTTAGAAATCCTTTTTATCCTTATATATTTCAATAAATATTATATTTTTATAAAGAGTCTCGTTAGTGTCCTTGTGCCTGGCCCTGAAGAGAAGTTCATATATGAGCTTCACTTCACTGAGATAAACTGAAAATACTTTGTGAGCGCAGCAAACAGAGTATCCAAATCAGTTTATAAACAATAATCAATCCATTGCTATATTAGTTTTTACAATCTCCATTTTATTTTTACAGTAGTAATTCTTTAAAAAAAAATTCTTTTTACTGATAATCACTGTTTTAATATCATCTTATTCCCAAATACCTTCCCCCTCCTTTCCATTCCCCAACCTCCAAGCAAGCTATTACTCTAACAAAGAATTAAAAAATAAAGACAAAAAAGCAGTTTGGCAAAACTAACCAACATATAAGCCAAGTCTAACAATACAGACAATATTCCATATTCAATGTCTCCTACCCCACAAATAAATGGAGCAAGATACATTTTCTTACATCTTTTCATAAGTCAAGCTTGGTTACTATGATCCTTTTCAATAGTTAATGTTCAATATCTTGAAAGCGACAATATCTAATTTCCATTAATTATCTAAGAAGATACATTCATTTTAAAGAGATTTGCCAAGTAATCAGCACAACTCATATCTTAGAGCTCTTATAATGGATTTAGATTAGTCTTTCTCAGAACTTTCAATCTATTTACAACAACAATAAAAAGGTAAAGTTCTATTCTACAATTTAAAAAATACAAACTGAGTAATCTTTAATGTTTGGCACAATGACTGATAAAGAGTGTATTGGACATATTTTATAATATCTAGTTGAGATTTATTTTTTAATATTTTATTTTCCCAATTACACTTAACAACAATTTTCAACATAAGTTTTCTGAAATTATAAAATCTAAATCATCTTTATCCCTTCCTCCCTTCCTTCACCCCTCCTTGAGTTAGTAAACAATTTGATATGGGTTGTACATGTATGATCATGCAAAACATATTTCCATAAAATATTCACATAAAACCAAGACACAAAAACAAAAACACAAAGAAAATGAAAAATAGCATTATTTCAATCTGAATTCCAACTCCAGCATTCTTTCTCTGGAAGTGAATAGCATTCTTTGTCAAAAGTCCTTCAGAATTATCCTGGATCATTGTATTGCTGAGAAAAGCATAAATCTTTTACAGTTGATCATTATACAATATTGTTGTTATGATGTGCAATGTTCTTCTGGTTCTGCTTAATTCACTCTACATCAGTTTATGTAGATCTTTCCAATTTTTTCTGCAATCATCTTACTCATCATTTCTTACAGAAAGTAGTATTTTATAACAATCAGATACCACAATTTGTTCAGCCATCACTCAACTGATAGCCATCTCCTCAAAATATCTTTATGTAAATAGTCCTTTTTTGATTTTTGGTTTCTTAATCTCCTCAGGATACAGACCTTCTAGTGGTATTACTGTATCACATAGTTTTATATCCCCTCATTGGGATATAATATTTAATAAATGTTTCATTGATTAACTGGTTGATCAATGAGTAAGAAATCAATCTATCAACCAACATTTGTAAAGTGCCTACTATGTGCCAGGCATGGTGCTAAGTGCTAGGGATTATAAAAAGAGGAAAATGTCCTCAGTCCATGCCCTCAAGGAGCTCATAGTCTAATAGGAGAAACAACAAACAAATATGTACAAACAAGCACAAACAAGATAAATTAAGAGAGGGAAGGCAATAGAGTTAAAAGAGGTTGGGAAAAATTGTCTGAAGATGGGATTTTACATGGTACTTAAAGGAAGCCAGAGAAGCTAGTAGAGGGAGATAAGAAGAGAGCATTCCAGGCATTAGGAATAGCAAGGGAAAGTGGCTGGACTTAAGAAACGGAGTGCTTAGTTCATAGAATAGTAAGAGAGTCAATATCACTGTTTTGAAAAGGACATGGTATTGAGTAAAGAAGTAAGAAGACTGGAAAGGTAGCAAGGGGCCCATGATCACATAGCTACTAAATGACAAAACAAGATTTGAACCCAAGTCTTCTACAATACCTTCTACTGTAGGACTATTCTCTCTCTCTCTCTCTCTCTCTCTCTCTCTCTCTCTCTCTCTCTCTCTCTCTCTCTGATATCCATTATTTTTATAGTGGGGATTAACATACCATGAAAACTCTAAAAAATGATGAACCTAGGCTTCTGTCTTATAATTAGGAATCCCAGTGAATCAGCAAAACTAGAGAGAATGCCCAATTAGAGAACAAAGAAGGAATACCTATCTTAAGAAGTTGCTCTGCCCTTAAAATCTAAAATTAGTTCTATGGAACTTGAGATATTTTCAGAAACAGTATTATGAATGGGAGTGGGTTCTTCAAGCCAGTTTCTCACTGTCAACTTAGTCCACTATGAAGGGTCCATATGAAACAGTAGTACCAAGCCCAATCACCATATATTGAGGAATATGAAGAGATAGACCCATTTCTTCCTCTCACATCCTTGCTTCTTTCATCTAGGCTATGACCCATCCTGTCACTGGAAGAGGAATTTCTAGGATCATCTAGCCAGAGCAACTATCCCTGAGTGGCCATTCTTTGGTAAATAAATCAATAAACATGGCAGGAACATTCCTAATTCCTAAAAAATGTCCAGAGGTCTTCTTCAAGAAATATTGACTTACATTAAGAAGGAAACTATAAGAAAATTAGGCGAACACAGAATAGCATACATGTCAGACCTTTGGGAAGGGAAAGACTTCAAAACCAAGCAAGACTTAGAAAGAGTTACGAAATGCAAAATAAATAATCTGGAATACATCAAATTAAAAAGGTTTTGTACAAACAAAACCAATGTAACTAAAATCAGAAGGGTAGCAACAAATTGGGAAGCAATCTTCATAAAAACCTCTGACAAAAGTTTAATTACTCAAATTTACAAAGAACTAAATCAATTGTACAAAAAATCAAGCCATTCTCCAATTGATAAATGGGCAAGGGACATGAACAGGCAGTTCTCAGCCAAAGAAATCAAAACTATTTAATAAGCACATGAAAAAGTGCTCTACATCTCTTATAATCAGAGAGATGCAAATCAAAACAACTCTGAGGTATCACCTCACACCTAGCAGATCGGCTAACATGACAGCTATGGAAAGTAATGAATGCTAAAGGGGATGTGGCAAAGTAGGGACATTAATTCATTGCTGGTGGAGTTGTGAATTGATCCAACCATTCTGGAGGGCAATTTGGAACTATGCCCAAAGGGTGATAAAAGACTGTCTGCCCTTTGATCCAGCTATAGCACTGCTGGGTTTGTACCCCAAAGAGATAATAAGGAAAAAGACTTGTACAAGAATATTCGTAGCTGCACTCTTTGTGGTGGCAAAAAATTGGAAAACGAGAGGATGCCCATCAATTGGGGAATGGCTGAACAAATTGTCGTATATGTTGGTGATGGAATACTATTGCGCTAAAAGGAATAATAAAGTAGAGGAATTCCATGGAGAATGGAACAACCTCCAGGAAGTGATGCAGAGCAAAAGGAGCAGAACCAGGAAAACATTGTACACAGAGACTGATACACTGAGGTACAATCGAAGGTGATGGACTTCTCCATTAGTGGCAATGCAATGTCCCTGAACAATCTGCAGGGATCTAAAAAATACTATCCACAAGCAGAGGATAAACTGTGGTAGTAAAAACACCGATGAAAAGCAACTGCTTGACTACAAGGGTTGAGGGGATATGACTGAGGAGAGACTCTGAGTGAACACTCTAATGCAAATACCAACAACAGGGAAATGGGTTTGAGTCAAGAACACATGTGATAACCAGTGGAATCGTGCGTCGGCTATGGGAGAGGGAAAGGTGGTGAGAGGGGGGGCGGGGAGGAAAATAAAATGATCTTTGTTTCCAGTGAATAATGTTTGGAAATGACCAAATAAAATAATGTTTAAAATTTAAAAAAAAATAAAAAATAAAAATTAAATTAAATTAAAAAAAATATTGCCTTAAAAGTAGAGGATTATGAAGATGAGTTTAAAATTTGAGTTCAGAGGCAGCTTTGTGGCTCAGTGGATTGAGAGCCAAGCCTGGAGACAGTAGGTCTTAGATTCAAATCTGACCTGAGACACTTCCTGTGTGGCCCTGGGCAAGTCACTTAACCCCCATTGCCTAGCCCTTACTGCTCTTCTGCCTTGGAACCAGTTAGTTCTAATAAGAAGGTAAAGGTTAAAAAAAAAGAATATGATGCTCAGGTAGCAAAAAGAGATCATGAAATTTTAAGCTATTCATCAGAAACATGGTCACCAGAATGAAGGAAGTTTTCACTATTCTCTGTTCCAGTCAGACTACTTCAGGGTGAAAACGGGATCTAATTTTCCACAAGAAGCCAATGTCCTAAAGAAAACATGACAAAATCACCAATAAACTATCTTCTACATTTACAAGCTGTTGAATATTATGACCAACAAGGTGAAATGACTCAAGAACATTCATGTGATGATCAGTTGAAGGAACTGCAGGTGATTAGTCTAGAGGAAAGATGATTTTTGGTGTACTTGAAACTGTCTTCAAGTATCTGAAAGTCTGTCATGTGGAAGAAGGATTAGATATCTTTGATTTTATTCCAGAAAGCAAAACTAGGAGCAAGGAGTTGAAACTGTAAAAAAAGCGGATTAAGCCTGTTAAATGGAGAAAAGTTCCTAACAATTTGCCATCCTTTCAGTTATGTCTGACTCATCATGACCACAATTGGGGATTTTCTGGCAAAGATACTGGAATGGTTTGCCATTTCCTTCTCCAGCTCATTTGACAGATGAGGTAACTGAGGTAAATGAGGTTAAGTGACCAGGGTCATACAGCTAGTAACTATTTGAGGCTGGATTTGAACTCAAGTTTTCCTGACTCTACACCTGGTGCTCTGCCCATGAGCCACCTAGTTGCCCTTCCTAACAATTACAACTGTCTCAAATAAAAAGGGAATGGTTTACTTTGGAAGGTCAGTCAACAAGCATTTTTTAATTAATTTTTTTCATATGATAAGCATTTATTTTTTCTCCCTTCTGCCTATTCCTCTTCATCTCCACCAAGTAAGAAAAAGGTGGGAAAAAAGCAAACCCCTTGCCAGAAATATGCAAAACAAATTCCCACATTGGCTAGGTCAGAGAGTACGTCTCATTCTGCAACTTGAGTCCATTGCCTCTCTATCAAGAGGTGAGTAGCATACTTCATCAGTGTGGTTGGTCATTGCATTGATCAGAATTCTTAAATCATTTCAAATTTGTTGATTTTTCAAGATGTCAACAAAGATTTCTTTAGTGTTTAGGATATGCCAGGCACTGTGCTGATTGCCGATTCAAAACTTTAAGTAACTTCACTTTTCACTTTAAGTTCATAAAGCACTTTTCTCACAACCACCCTGTGAGATAAAGAATTACAAATTTAATTAAATTAACATTATCTCTATTTCCCAGATCAGAAAACTAAGGCTCTGGGAAGTCTAATAATCTGCTCAGAGTATATCTTTTGGGAAAACTGGGAAAAGAACTCCATTTACCTATGTAGTTTGCAACCTATTGATAACTTAGTCTTAGAGAGTTGTACCTGCTATGTTAAGCCAGGCACTATGCTAAAAGTTGGGGATACAAAGACCGGCAAAAGATGCTCACCATCTAAGGGAAATGACAACGAGAAAACAATTATGTACAAATGAGGTATAAACTGGAGAAACTGGAGAAACAAGATTTGAACCTGGTTTCTCTAACCCTAACCCTTCATAAGGTCTTACATATACCCTTTGATTATTAGTTCCCTTCCCACTGTTTCTTTGGTTATATTTTGTACATATTTTATATTTACTTATCTTTTATCTGTCAATTATTAATCCAACAAAATGCAACCCCTACAAGGGAAGAGACTTGTTTTAGTTCTTGAATGTCCAGTGCCTAGCATATAGCAGGCTAGCATATAATAGGATCACAGAGCTAATAAACCAATCAAGCCAGGTTTGAACCCTTCCAAATCTTTTGATTCCTAGTCTAATGCTCTTTTTACTCACAAGCATTTCAAGAGCAGTGGTGCCTTTGGCTATAATTATCTTGCTATAAAATAAGTTTGGTTTGGTCCTAAAGAAGAAATAGGAGAAGGCACCTCCCTCTTGTGTCCTAGGAAAGGGTCAGTTGTTTTCAATGATATATGACTCATGACCCTATTTGGGCTTTTTTTGGCAAAGATTCTGAAGTTGTTTATTAATTCTCTCTCTAGCTCATTTTATAGATGAGGAATCTGAGGCAAATAAAGTTAAGTGACTTACCCAGGGTCACACAGTCTGAGACCAGATCTGAACTCAGCACTCTATCCACTGCACAACTTGGCTTCCCAAAAGGAATTTTGGACTCTATTTAGTCTCCTTAAATAAGTGTTCCCTTAACAACATCCCTCATAAGTAGTCACTGAGCCTTCACTTGAACACCCTTAGTGAAAGGGAATTCCTTATCTCTTAAGGAAGTCTATCATTCCTCTTTTTAACAGCTGCAATTGTTAAAATATTTTTATATCTAGTCAAAATCTTACCTTACTGAACCTTTCACCCACTACTATTAGTTCATCCTTCTGGGATCAATCAGGAAAAAATATCTTAAATTATAGCTGTTTCTATTCAATCATTTTAAACTGTGTCTGACTCTTTATGACCCTATTTAGGTTTTCTTGGTGAAGATACTGAAAAAGTTTGCTATTTCCTTCTCCAACTCATTTGACAGATGAGGACATCATCTGAGGCAGACAGGGTTAAGTGACTTGCCCAGGATCAACTTGCTATTGCAAGTGTGTGAGAGGCCAGATTTGAACTCATAAAGATGAATCTACCTGACTTCAGGCCCCGCACTCTATCCATTGCACTATCTAGCTGCCTATATCATAAATTAAAATGAAATGAATTAATGAATTAAGGTTAAATGAAAACAAAAGATATACATTTTTCAAATTTAACTGTATATGGAATAAAAGGTTCCTTTGGAGCCCTGCAATCTCGAAAGTTCAGGCATGGAGGCACCATCCAATGTGTATAATTGAAAATCTATTACCCTAAAAAAGAACTACATTTCCTGGGAGCCCGCCGACTTCCTGTCATTACAGACTTCCTGTAGACAGGGGATATTAGGTGGGGATGTGGAAGGTCCTGCCTCTTTACTTCCTGTCCCTAGCCTGGTAGTGGTAAGGCGGGCATTAGAACTGGCTGATCAGCTATGGGCATGTGCTCTTTATTTTGTATCCTCTTTATTCCTAATCTCCTAAAATATAATAATTTGTTATTGAGATTTAATTTTAATTTTTACAAATGGAAGGCTTGCCCCATGTTGTAAGCCTCTAACTTACTGCCTCTTGCAAAATTGTCCAAATCTGCTCCAGATAGTTAGGCTGACCCTCCAGCACAAAGAGCACACAACTAAACTATCTTTATGGTCACTGTAAGTGGGCTTTCATCAAGTGTTCCCTCAAGCTACAGGACTCTGACATGCTGAAAAAATGCTGGGAACATCTCAAACTTATTGTCCTTTATATTAATGAAAAGTCATCTTCCCATTGCACTTAGTTGAATGGACAAGAATACTATCCCAGGGGCAACTAGTTAGCATAATGGCTAGAGCACCAGACTTGCAGTTGGGAGGTCCTGAGTTCAAATCTGACCAAAGACCCTGGGTAAGTTCATTAACCCCAATTGCTTTTTGAATTCTAGATTTACATATACTTGTATGTAGCCTAGAACTTCATTTTAGTTTAACATTGTGAAAATATTGAAAGAATCTTGTGACTTTATTCCTTTTCTTTCTACGTGACCCTGGACAAACCAGTTAACCCCAATTGTCTAACCCTTACCACTCTTCTGTCTTAGAACTATTACTAAATCAGAAGGTAAGGGTTTGTTTGTTTGTTTTTAATGACACTCTGGTGCTGGTCCATAGTAAGGCCTGTTAGCTGTGAGAGTGTATCCCTTCAATTTAATTTGGTGCCCAAGAATAGAACATGAAGAATTAAAAGCAGGGAGAGGCAAATAAGGAACCAAGAAAATTAAAACAAACGAGTTCACTTAAGAAAGTAAAAGAATGGACAGGCTTTCTGCAACGTGGCACTCTCGAACACGGCAGTCTGGGGAAGTTATGCACCTGATCCAGGAGTGGTGAAAAGTCATGGCCCTTTACTGCTAAAGGCTATTAGAGAGTCCTGGGAAATCTATCTCTGACCTATACTCAAGAAATTTTTTTAAAATAAATAAGAAAAGTAGGTAGTACAGATAAAGATCAAACAAGATGGTCCCCGGACTCTTGTCCTAAAAGAACTGTGTGTGCTGCACTTGGGCAGTAGAAGCACAAGAGACAAATTGTAAAGCATCTATGAAGCTCTTTGAGGTCTCAGGTTGAACGGGGCTATACAAATGCAACGTTCTTTCATTCATCTCTATGAAAAGTCTCTGGGCAGGAGCTGAAAGAGAGCATGGGGATCATGTGACCACCTCCATCGTCCTGGGCACGAAATACACAGGGTTCATTTATTTTCTCCCCGCTGAGATTCAATGAAGCTAAACTAGCAAGGAAAGGCAGACTGTTACTTTTCCCAGAAGACAGCTTCGACAATTTACAATTCATTCACACATAAATATCCACCCAGAAGTGGAGGAAATGCCACAAGCAGTTGGGGCTATGTTGGTTTATTTTTGTTTTGTTTTTTAGTCCTATTTCCCAAGAAAGAAATATAGCCTTAAACATAGGACTGAGAGAAAGAAGGGATCTCAAAGATGAAGAAATGGAGCCCTAGAAAAGGAACTTGTCCAAGATCCTAAAGGTCCTAAATAGGAGAGCTAAAATTAAAACTGTGGTGAAATGAGGAAAAGTCTGGCATTTAGAGTCAGAAGACATGGGTTCATTTAGATGGTGGATCTGGCACTTGCTACTTGTATTATCAAGGTATCAAGTTATTTCATTCTCCATCCTTCTATATAGCCACCCCTTCCCCACCTCAGTTTACCCATTTGCAAAAATTAATGAATTAATTAGTTTCAAACATCCCTTCTGACCTAAGAATCTTATAAATCCAGTTCTGACTCCAGTCCCAGGATTCCTTCTATTACATTACACTTTGCTTAAAATATACACACAATTAAAAACAAAAATGTTAGAAACTATTGTTGCATGTAATTGGGGGGAAATCAACTAAAATTTAATTAGAAATTTCCCTTTTAAAAATAAAATAAAAACTTTAAATAAAAAATTTTTAAAGAGAGCTGCTATAATATCTTGGAACATATGGGTTCATCTCCTTTTTCACTGATCTCCTTGAAGAAACAAACCCAGTAATACAATTGCTGGCTATAAGGATACATACAATTTCATAACTCTCTGGGCATAATTTCAAATTGTTCTCCAAAATCGTTGGATGAATTTGCAGTTCCACCAATACTGTATTAGTGTTCCCATTTTTCTATATCCCTTCTAACACTTGTCATTTTGCCCTTTTATCATTTTAGTCCATTTGATAGGTGTGAGATCTCAGTATTGGTTTGATTTGCATTTCTCTAATCAGTAGTGATTTAGAACTTTTTAAAAAATATACTTATATGTGGCTTTGATTTCTTCATCCCAGAGCTGTCCATATCTTTTGCCCATTTATCAATTGGGGGATGGCCCTTATTCTTATAAATTTGAAAAAATTCTATAAATATTTGAGATAGGCATCCTCTGAGACACTATAAAAACTTTCCCCCCAGTTTTCAGCTTTTCTTCTAATCTTGGCTCCATCATTTTATTTGTACAGAAAATTTTTAATTTAATGTAATCAAAGCTATCTATTTTATATCTCACAATGCTCTCCATCTCTTGTTTAATCATAAATTTATCTCATCCATAAATCTAAAAGGTGGTATGTTCCCTGTTCTAATTTGCATATGATGTTTTCTTTTATGTCTAGGTCATGCATCCATTTTGATCTTATTTTAGTAAATGGTGTGTCAGTCCATTTTTTAGATTCTGAATCTCTGTACAACTTTATTCACTTCAGTCATTTCTTGGGAAATCACTTAGAAGGGTTCATATGTGCATGTGTGTGTATGGTAGAGATTTGGAAACGTGATCAGTCCCTATCTTCTTAATAAACTAGAAGTATTTTCCCTTCCTATCTGTCAAGCATTCATTTTGAGCAAGACCTTTCAAGAGCTTAGAATTTTCACTGTAATCTATTTTTCTGTCTGTGCATAGAATCACAGACATCTTAAGCCTAGCACAAGGAATAGGGTGTTAGCTGATTTGCCTGAGCTTTACCATCTGGATCCAGATTTTTTTTTCCTTCTTTTTTTGCCAAAATATTTTTTAAAGGGTAGCTTTCTGGAAAGGGGAGAGAAAGAATACAGTAGGAAATATAGTTGCTACAAAAACATAAAGATATTGATAGAAATTTATTTTTTAATTGTGGAAAAGAGGATAAAATTATTAAAATGAGTTCCTGAATTAACCATAGATTCATTTAATGCATGCTATCCCTGTACCATTAGCACAGGTCATTGAAATTTGGACAAAGAAGGGTGGAAGTAAAAGGGAAAACGTGATGAATTTTATAAATTAACCTGTCTGGGAAATGTCTACCATTTCTTATTATGTGATTTCAGAGGGATTTGAAAATGAGGCAGCAGAATTTTGGGAACTGTAAGTTTTCAGATTTGAGGTTATCAATTCACATCAAATACTGAAACATAGTGAATGATAACAATCTAATTACTGGATGGGTAACTCTAGATGTCTTTGGATACTGAATTCAGTTGGAAAAAGATCTGTTCCTGAGACATTCTTTCAGCTCATCCTTGGAAGAATAGTTAGAATGCCACTGGCAAGTTATCAACTGTAAGATGGAACTGCAAGATGCTGATATCCTTCTGTGAGCAAAATCAATCTCTTTGCTTTATAGTTACATCTCAAACATCTGAGGTAGCTACAAAATTATAAACAATAGATTTCACTTTAGAATATTAGCAGGAATTAATGTATCAGCACAAAAAGTTTTACTTAAGAATACAGACATGAGGTTCATTGGTATATTTGTATGGGTAGGAAAAGGCTAAGTGGATTTCTTTCTTTCTCCAAATTAAACCAAAAGAAAACCCAGAGCTGACTCTCACATATACTTCCTTCAACATTTTCAATGATCTGTAACCAAATTTTTTATCAATCAATGGGAGGGTTCCCTCAGACAGAAACAATCATAATAAATTCATTTCTTTTCATCTCATGCAGCTCTCATCCATAGGCTTCCATAAACCATCTCCAGAAGGGCCACCCAATGTTTGGGGACCTTAATCTAGCTCTCTTAACATTGTATAGACACAATGAAGTTTATAGGAGTTCCATCAGTTATTCTCTGATCCTTCCTTTTCTGGGAAATCATCTTTTTTGAGGATATCCTTTTTGCCATTTCTCCTGCACAATTCTTGGTTATTATGTTGCAACTCACTCATATCCACACTAGACTAATGCAAAGACCAAGCTTGCCTGAGGTAAAAACAAAAAAAATTCACTTTTCTTTATACTTTAGAGTTAGAGGTCTATGGATATGAATACTACACAGACTTAGCTGATGAAATAGTTAGTTTTGCTGAACTTTTTTATTTTTTAGTCTTCGTAATGAAGAATGATTTGTTGGGTAGGAGAGGTAAGAGAGATATATTCAGGAATAAAGGTTATATAAAAATAAAAGCTATTAATAAAAACATAAAATTAAAATACAGGTCTTATTTGAAGGTAAGAGCTTGGGGTTAGCTAAAACACTGTACCATTTCCCAGACCTAATTTGTTCCTCTCCTATTCAGTTTTAGATATAATTTATTGCCCACTTGCAGTATTTGTGCAAAATATATGTATTGACTGATGAAGCATCCTATCTGTATATTATAATCTAAACAATAGACATTCTTTATCCTCTTAGTTTTCCTGTGAGTATAGTTAAGTTAAACTCTTTTGATCCACGATCCAAGGATTAATGAAGTCAGAATGTCATTGGCAAACAGAAGCAGCTGGAGGAAACTGCCATCTCTAGAAAGAGCTCTTTATTTGAAATCCATAAATGTATTTTATTAATATTCTGATAACTGCATTTCAACCTAACTGTAATCCTTTTGTACTTCTTTGCATATTATTGTGTTAATTTAAAAACATTATTCTAAGAAGAGGTCCATAGGCTTCAATTGACTACCAGTGGGGTCCACGACACACAAAAAGGTTAAGGACCTCTTAACTCTCTTACATTTAGGATCTGCATTAGATATCCTCAAGGACCAGTGCAAACATATTTGATAAGTATACAAATGTTTTATGCCTTACTCTATATCAATAATCAGAAAACTGCCAAACAAAATTATCTCTTACATTTTTCAAAGATATAGTCCCATTTTGTTCATTTTTTTCTACTTTGGCATTGATTTTTATCTTTAACAAGATGATGGTCTGATTATACACAGGCTGGTGATTCAGAAATGGCACTACTAATAACTAGCTTTTTCTAACTTCTTAGAAAAAATGTATTTCATTTTTTATAATTTTACTTAGTGTTTACCATTTCCAGCATCCCTCAATTCTCTTATTGAAAAAGGCATTCATATTATATATGCTGGAGCCTTTTATGCAGTCAACAAGCTTCTCACCTAAATCATGTTTTCCATTATGATTTTTTTATGACCACCTTTTCAGAGAAGTCACTAAGTGTTAAAGTATTTGTTGATATAATTTGAAGGCTATTGTTGACTTATTCATGGAACTGCTCTACTTAAGCTTCTCAAACAGATGCTGACACACAGGTTAAAAATAATTTCATGGTGATCTTTTTTTTTAATGCTTATCCTTAGGGGGCAGCGGGGTGACTCAGTGGATTGAGAGCCAGGCCTAGAGATAGGAGATCCTAGGTTCAAATCTGGCCTCAGATACTTCCTAGCTATGTGACCCTGCTTAGCCCTTACTGCTCTTCTGCTTGGAACCAAGGGTTTTAAAAAATAATAATAAATACATAAATAAATGTTTATTCTGAACATTGCAATATAAAATGACCAAACATATTTCTTCTTGTCTTTGTATATGCAGTCAAATTCTGCCAACTCCTTTATTTCTCCTTGAAGAAACTATGAGCCATCCTTGCATTTAGCCACAACTTTCTTCTGTCTTCTTGTTTAGTTTATGGTGAGAATGCTCAGAGTGATATGATTCAGATAATTCAATGGTATGCCTACTCATTGGTCACTGGTATTTGGGTAAAGGTCTTAGAATTAGAGTGCTGACAGTTCATGTTTATAGATGGTCTAAAAACTATGACTTTTCTCATTTTTCTACCACTCTGCCCATATCACTTATAGAAGGAGGAAAAAGCACAAAACTGGGGGCCATTGTGCTGTTTTGTTTGTTTCATGGTTTGCTACAGCTAAATAATTTATCACCAGGTGACTAACCTGCTGATTTTGAGTCTCAGCCTACTTGGTTAGACCAGCCTTCAAAAAACACAAAGGATCTGTAGGCATCATAGTCTGAACCTCTTCGGCATGGCAGAACCAGCTTGAGTTTCCGTCAGCTCTTCCTTAGAAATCTGTTTATAATTCACCCCTTCCTCTCATTTCATTACCCAGCTCAGATACTTATCACTTCGCACCTAGATTATCGCAGCAGCTTTGGTTAACTGGTTTCTCTACTTCAAGTCTCTCTTATCAAGCCACTCTCTAGGCTCATCTTCCTAAAATATTGCTGTATAATATCTTAAGAGCTTTCAACAGCCCTCAAATGCCTAATGCCTTCTTACACTAAAACTCCTCTCTTTGGAGTTAACAACCTCAATGATCTCACCTCAACCTAAATATCCAGCCTAATGTCCCACTACTCTTCAGCATGCAATGAAAAGAGCACTAGATCAAGGTCTAGAGATCTGGCTAATCTTGTCTAGGACATAGTCTTAATCCTGATGCAGCTACTAATTACATACATACTTGAGAAATTTGGGGCAAATCAATACACTTTTCTGGGTGGGTTTTATTTTCTTCTTCTTTAAAATAAGAGAGTTACATTGGATAATCTCTAAGGTCTCTTTCAGTTTTAAACCCTACGGTCCTACCATCATCCATTCTGTACTTCTATTTTATTAAACAATTGGTCTCTTCACCACTCTTCACCATCCCACATATTTACATTTGTTCTTACCTCCTTGTTCTTACTTATGCTTTTTCCTGTGCCTCCAATGCCTTATCTATTCTTCAAGTTCGTACCTAGTGATGATATATTGCCTGATCTGCCTAGCAAAGATTATTCTCCCTCCTTGAAATTTCCTACAGTACTATATCTGAATCTTCCCTCTGCCCTCTCTATTTTATTTATTTTCTTTGTGTGCATTTCATATCTCATTGTCTAGTAGAATAAAAACTACTTGAGAGAAGCGACTGTCATTTTTCATCTTATAATCTCCAGCTCCTAACAGCCTTTATTATATAGACATAATATGTCTGTGGAATTTAATAAAAAAGAGAAAAACTGAGAAATGATGATTCCTATAGATGTATTATTCACACATCAACTTGAGAATTGCTTTGGGATAATCTGAAAAATTATTTAGGCATGGGCAAGAGGTAAATTTATGTCAATTCTTTATCAATTCCATTAAAATATAAACATCATATTCCCATTTATTTTACATAGTAGGAAATAAAAATCATCTTTGGTAAAATCTTAGTGAATTGGTGTGGAAATTCACAAAAGAAATAATGAAGAAAAAATAAAAACATATGCTCAGGTACTCACAGGATGCGCCACAATGCATTGTTTCACATGCTTCAAACCCGAAAATATCTTTGAAGGCAAAAGGCATGAGGTGGAGCTGCTTAAGACAACTTTATCATCAACAATAAGGTCTAACTGAGAAAAAACCTTCTTCTTCAATTCAAGATTTTCTGGAGTGCATTCCTGAAAACAAGGAGACAGAATTGTAATTACTACTAATGATTAGTACACTTGAACTAGTTCACAGGAGCATTTCATGGTTGGATTTGTTCCAAAAAGGAAATAATACTAAACCCACAAAAAGTACCAGCACCTTCCACCAGAAGTCTGCCAAGTCAATTGGGAGGTGTGATTTGCAGATGCACTACACACCTCAGGCAGGCAGCCTGCTAAGAACATAGAGCTGTTCTTAAACATTTGCTTCCTCTCTTTGTTTAAGGGCATCTGCCAGCCCTAACAAGCTAATTAGCTGGTTTTCCCAGAAAGTATAGAATTAGAATCTGTTTACATTACATAACAAAATTTCCAGAACATTTTATATGTTGTTCTAAATGGCATGTGACAAACATATAAATTAAAAATCAAGATATAAAAACAAAAATAAATTAACCTGTACCTTACATTTTACTAAGTGAGGTGTGCATACTCACCTATAGGTATTTATATAATAGTATAGAATAGTAGTAGTCTCTCGGAAGCCGAGAATGACGATTGTCTTTGTGCATTATCATCTATTGATGTACCCTCATGTGGCTAATATATACAACAATATAACTGGTGGGAAAGCTGTAGGAGCTAGAGGGCAGTGGGTCAGAAAAGGCCTCATTTAGGAGGTGGTGCTTGAGCTGAGCTTTAACAGAAATTTGGCATTCTCAAAGGCAGAGGTGAAGAGAGAGTTCATTCCAGGTTTAACAGTACAAAAGCATGGATCCTATAGAGGGAATGTGCAGGAGAACACTAATTATGCCCACTGACTGGACCACCTAGTAAGAGGAGAGTGACTGCCCTTTGATCCAGCTATAGCACTGCTGGGTTTGTACCCCAAAGAGATAATAAGGAAAAAGACTTGTACAAGAATATGCATAGGGGGCAGCTGGGTGGCTCAGTGGATTGAGAGCCAAGCCTAGAGACGGGAGGTCCTAGGTTCAAATCTGGCCTCAGACACTTCCCAGCTGTGTGACCCTGGGCAAGTCACTTGACTCCCATTGCCTAGCCCTTACCACTCTTCTGCCTTGGAGCCAATACACGGTATTGACTCCAAGACAGAGGGTAAGGGCTTTAAAAAAAAAAAAAGAATATTCATAGCTGCACTCTTTGTGGTGGCCAAAAATTGGAAAACGAGGGGATGCCCTTCAATTGGGGAATGGCTGAACAAACTGTCGTATATGTTGGTGATGGAATTCTATTGTGCTAAAAGGAATAATAAAGTAGAGGAATTCCATGGAGACTGGAACAACCTCTAGGAAGTGATGCAGAGCAAAAGGAGCAGAACCAGGAAAACATTGTACACAGAGACTAATACATTGTGGTACAATCGAAGGTGATGGACTTCTCCATTAGTGGCAATGCAGTGTCCCTGAACAATCTGCAGGGATCTAAAAAATACTATCCACAAGCAGAGGATAAACTGTGGGAGTAAAAATACCAATGAAAAGCAACTGCTTGACTACAGGGGTGGAGGGGATATGACTGAGGAGAGACTCTAAATGAACACTCTAATGCAAATACCAACAACAGAGAAATGGGTTTGAGCCAAGAACACATGTGATAACCAGTGGAAACGTGCATCGGCTATGGGAGAGGGAAAGGTGGGGGGGGAGGGGGGCGGGGAGGAAAAGAAAATGATCTTTGTTTCCAGTGAATAATGTTTGGAAATGACCAAATAAAATAATGTTTAAAATTTAAAAAAAAAGAGGAGAGTGAAATTGTGTAATAAGGCTGAAAAATTAACTTGGGTCAGGATGTAAGGAACTTTAAGGGTAAAATAAAGAAGTTTATATTTGTACCTGCAGTTCCCAAGGAGAGTGACATGGACAGACCTAAATATTAGGGGAAAAAATTCTGGGCATTTGTGTGGAGAATGAATTGGAATGGAAAGAGACCCAAATTGAGGAGACCAATTAGGAAGAAATAGTCTTACTGAGAGGTGATAAGAGTTTTAATGAGGGCAGTGGCCATGTAAACAGAGAGAAAGAGAAAGAGTCAAGAGATATTATGAAGAAAAAAGATTTCATGCCTTTGAAATAAGATGGGAGTTATGGGGTGAAAGAGAATGAGGAATAGAGGATACTATCAAGGTCACCAAAGCCAGGAACCCGGGAAGATAGACGCTAGTAATAAGGTCATAAAAAAAGGGGGGGGTAGATTTCAGGAGAGGGGCAAGAGGGAGAGAGAATGAATTTGTTTTAGATTTCCTGAATTTGCCATTTTTATAAGAAATCCAGTTTGTAATGTCCAATAGGCAGATGGTAATGCGTTCCTGCAGCTCAGGAGAAAGAATGGGGCAGGATATATAGTGGGACTCCCATATCCAAGAAGGAAAAGTTCCAAGACCTATTGCAGATGGCTAAAACCAAAGATATAAGCAAATATTTTCTTTGCCCCTGTACAGTCGTTGTTATTTGTCCTTTGTTTTGAAAAGGATAGATGACATCATGGGGTAATGTCTTAACTCACTATGAACTGAATTTAAGTGAGTCAGAGTTGTACAAAGTCACCAGCCTCACTCTCTCTTCCAGAGGCATCAAAGTCCACTGTCAAGACACAAGTAAGGATGACTGGTGATATTTCAGGATACAATGGAGGACTTTGGTGTGTTTGATGTCTGACCAAATTCTAAGCATTCCACAATGCCTGCTTCAGCCACCTTCATGGTCACTGGAAGAAATTGTTCTCATCCCCTTGATTCTACTGGGGAGAATCCTCATATGCTTGAGGTAAAAACTGGTTTGAGGTCAATCATTTACCCTCAACGTGGTTTAGCCTTTCTTTCAAGATGGTTTTACCAAGGTGTGATTACTGAGCATGTTACAGCTTCTTCTTCTTAAAGCCACAGCTGAGAGTTGGGCGAAAGAAAGTTACCAAAAGTCGATGAGCCACCATGAAAAGGGAAAGTATGAAGTATAACAAACAAATCTTTGGGAACTGATGAAATCATCTAATGTATAGAGGGAAGAGGAGAGGGCAAAGGGCAGAACCTTGGAGTACACCAATACTTGGGAAATGTACTATCAGTGATGATCCATAGGTCAGATATTTTGAAGGAGGGGACAGTATCTTGGCATGAGAGAGGAGTATTGTGAAAACCCAGTGTAGAAAGAGCCTCCAGGAAGAAAAAGTGGTTAATGGTGGCAAAGTCTTCAGAGAGGTCAGAAAGTATGAAAATTGAGAAAAGAACACTAGGTTTGTCAACTAAAGAATCATTGGTAATTTTGGAAAGAGCAGTGTCAGCTAGGAGATAAATTCTGAAGCAGAGGACTGAGAGGTGAGTCAGTGAAAAGAGAAATGGAGACATTGATTATAGACAGCTTTTTCTAGGTATTTCACTGAGAAACAAGAGACATAAGATGACAGTTTCATGAGAGTTTTTAAAAGATGAAGAAGACATGAGTATTTTGTAGGCCATAAGGAACCAATAGATAGGGAGAGACTGAAGAGGCAGAGATGCTTATAGGGACAATTTCAGCAATAGTTCCAAATATTTTTGAGTATCTTTTTGCAACAGCAAAAAATTTTGATGGCTTTGATGTGATATGTATCCACTGATTCAGAAAACACATGAGAAAAAATCATTTAAGAATGCTATTAAATAAATTCATATTTTCTTAATCATAAATACTGCCTGAGACACCTTCTACTTATATGATCTCTCAGCCTCATGTGAAAATTGTGATAAATAGCAGTCATGAGAATCAAATGAGATAATGTATATAAAGTGCTTTGAAATGCTACATAAATGCTAGCTATCACTATTATTAGTATTTTAATAAGCTCAACAGAACTATATGTTTAAAAGCAATAACATGTCAGTCTAAAGGAGGAATTTTATTTATGTATTATACAAAGTCACTTAATGAGATGGACCTCTTGAAGCAATGCCACTGCCTCCTCTCTGAGGTGTCTGCAGCCCAAAGAATGGGAACCACCATTCTAGGTATGGATACAAGATTAGATCCTCCTTATTTGCTGGTCAGAATTCTTTATCAGAAGGTGCTGCTGATTAGGCAATCAGAGTCACCCCAAGCCACTTGGGAATTCAATCTACTTGGTGAATGAGGAAGGTAGTTGTCCATCATAATAATTTCTTTGTGTTTATCTCCTGCCCAACCAATAATTCTCTCTCACCTAATTCTTGGACTTTTCCTGACCAATTTCACTGAAATCATAGGTTCACTACTATAGAAATTAGTTGTAAGTTATTGTAAATTGTTCATTTCATTAAATTAACAGAACTTACAAATAGCCCTGAGAAGTTAGGTCAGTGTCAACCTTTTTATTCATTATATTAACAATAGTACCCAAAAGAAGGTATTTATTTTGATTTAATATTGTCCAGAGGTTCTGCTGTGCACTTAAATCAGCTGTGTAAATATCCATCAGGAGGCATAAATTCCAGTTCCACTCAATCTACAGGAGTTAAAACTTTTACTCCACAGGGTGGAGAGTTGATGTTGTGTTTGAGTATACTTTTTTAAAACATCACAAACTATGCGGGAATTTTACTAAGAACAAAAGGTCAGAAAAGCACCACATTGCAAAGATAGAAAAAAGTGGAGTCATTTAAGAACTGTAAAGCCCATTGTATTAAATCTCCTTATCAAAAAGCTACAGTAGCTGCCTGGTTGTATTGAGTAATTCCTGGATCAGTTAAGTTTGGGAGTTGGGTTGAGTTTAAATAGATTCTTTTAGCAAATCCAGAGACTAGGAGTGATGCAGATACTGCTGGAGCTAATAAAAGAGGAGCCATGAATGAATAGCCTTATTGTCGTGGGCCCTGCAGATTCTCCCCCTGAAATTCTATGCCTTTCTTCAGATCCTATGATAATCAAAGAGGTAAGAAAGCTTGAAAGTAGGAAACCCAAACCTGCTATGATTATGTAAGGTTTTTAAATGGCACATTTGCTTGAAGTTTCTTTTATAGTGGCTCAATTGTATTCGATTTGTTGGACCAGGGCAATAATGCCTCTGTCCATGTCAAGCTTGGAGTCACTTTCTCAGACAAGGGATACTGACTCCCTAAAGAACAGAGACGAGGAAAGCAAGACTGAAACATTATGAATCAGGAACTTCATCACTTGCTGCCGATTACAAATCAGAGAAGGCTGCAGCTATTGTCCACCCTGAGAAAAAAGAGCATCAAACAATGAGGGGGCAGAAAAGCCCCAAATCTATGTAACAGCCATACTCTCTTTTCAAAAGAGCCCAGCAGCCAGGGAGGAATCCACCCCGGGCATTTTAAAGTCTCACTGCCATCTATATTCTTGTGAAAAACCATGACTACAAGAAAGCGAAGTCTCATCCAAGATTCCAGCATCTACAGGAGGCAGGAGGTATTGAGCTTGACTTTCAATTTAATTCAACCTCAAGAGCGTAACTGGAAGAGTCAGTTACATGCCAATTTGTCAGTCTTCCAGAATAACCCCTGGAGAAGGGAAGCTAGACAAGCATTTTTTTTTCCTGGAGCTCCTCCTTGATAAATTCAACTATTTAATTTACATTTTGCAAAGCAAAAAGTTCTACATTGTGAATATTGTGACCACACCTGCAGTTTTTACATAGTTGTGATATTTTATCAATTCAGAGTCTTTTTTTAAAAAAGAGGCAACCTTTTTGCTAAAACAAAATCAGAGGAACCTGCAATGGCCAGTACTGTTAAGCTGAGAAACTTTTGATAACTTCAACTCAGAAAGTACTTTTATACTTAAAGTTAAGATTGCTAAAGAAGTTCCCCATCTGACAATTTTGGAGAGAGAAAGCAATTAAAAAGAAAAGGGCTGAATTCATTGGTGTATCTCAAAGGAGCTTTTTTCCCTTTTTTTTTACTTGGAAAATGGAAATAATCTGCCTTTTAAAACTTATTCCAAGATCAGTTTCTGAATCTTCAGATTCAATCAGATGGCCAATGATATGACTTGCTAATTATGCTAATAACATTTATAGAGCCCTTAAAGGTTTCAGGAAGTCCTTTGCACATGTTATCACATTAGATCCTCACTAGAACCCAGAGCAGTAGTTGCTATTATCACCTTCCCCATTTTACAGATGAGGAAACTGAACTGAAATGACTTGCCAAAGGTCACAAAGCTAGTTAGTTTCTGAGGCAGGATTCAACTCAGATCTTCCTAACTCCAAGTCCAGTCCTCTAGCTGAAGATAGTTTTTTAAACACCTACCGAATCCAGTTTCTACTTCCTCTCTGTACCCAGACAACAGACCTATAACCTTTTCAAAGACAGTACCAAACCTCTGTTAAAAAGAAAAAAAATTTTTTTAATTTTTTTAAACCATTACTTTATGTTAAATCACAACTCTGAGACAGAAGGGAAAGGGCTTGGGAAATAGGGTTAAGTGACTTGCCCAGGGTCACACAGCTAGGAAGTGTCTGAGGTCATATTTGAACCCAGATCTTCCCAACTCCAGGCTTGGCCCTCCCTCCACTGAGCCACCTAGCTGCTCCAAGAAAAAAATGTTTTGCTCCAGAAAACATTTGAATGGCCTAAAAAGAGGGGAGGAAAGGACTTCAGAAATTGAAAAGAAACCATAAACATATTTTGTCAATGACACACAAAAAAAACAAATTATTTCATACCCAATACTTTCCAAAATCTCCATATAGAGTTGACACTTCATATTTATATATATGTATATATATATATATATATGTAGTATAATCAAGGACACTATTACTCAAGGAATAATCGGCATGTGGGTCTCATGTATTAAAAATCATGTCATTTCCAAATGATATGCAGAGATTACAGGAATTATTTTTGTTTGATCTGAGGTGTAAATAGAAAGAATGCTAGATTTGGAGTCAGAAATGCCAAGTTCAAATCGGCTCTACCACTCACTGCCTATGTGATATCAAGCAAGTCACTTGCTTCTTTGAAGTCTACTTTCCTCCTCTGTAAAATGAAGAAGTTGGACTACATCAGAGGTATCAAATGCAAGTCCTTTGAGCCCAGATAATCCCACAATACTTCTCAGGGCAACTGGATGCAAATGTAATTGGGAAATATTTAACAAAATAAATAAAAATGTCAACAAAACAGATATCATTTTAAAACTAAGTCAGTATGTAGCCCACAGGGATCTACGAAGAGATTAGTGGACCCTGTTTGACACTACTGAATTAGAAGATCTCTCTTTAAAGTCTATTTCAGTTCTAAATCTATGATCCTTTGAACTCAGGATCATAGAATTCCCTCCAGGAGTTGGAGTGGAGAAACTGTCATGTACATCAATTTAAAATACTGATTGTGTATGCCTGTTTCCTTTCTCATTCCAAATGATCTTTAGGGGCTAAAGTTCTTTCCAAAAACAAGGGTAAGGATCTTTGATTGTAGGGGCAGCTAGGTCTCAAAATAGATAAGAGTGCCAGGCCTGGAATCTGGAGGGTCTGGGTTCAAATGTGACCTTGGACATTTTGTAGTTGTGTGGCCCTGGATGAGTCACTTAACCCCAATTCCTTAGCCCTTGCTGTTCTATCTAAAATTGATACTAAGACAAAAGGTAAGGGTTTGAGGGGGGAAAAAAGAATCTATGATTGTAAGAGACAAACACTATTTCCCTCATGACTACTGTTACTATATTTGTTTAGTTCTATTGTTACATTTGTCAACTTATGATGTAAAGGGAAGAAAGAAAAAACTGAAAATTCCTTTGGAAAATAAGTGGACTAAGAAACCAATTTATCAAGTGTAAATTTGAAGATTAGATTGAAAGTGAAGAAAAAGTAGCAGCAGAGAATCTAGAGAGGTTGGCAAGTTACACAAGTGTGTAATTAGGGAGTTGTATGCGTGCATGCCTCTGTGTGTAATATGAGAAAGTTAGAACTTAAAAAGGACCTTATAGAGCATCTAACCCAACTCCTCATCTCCAGTCTTACAGATGAGGAAACAGATGATCAGAGATAGCAAGTGATTTGCCCAAAGTAATAAAGCAGGACTGGTATTAAACTTAGGTGTCCTTAACCTATACCAGTGATTTTTCCATTATCCCAAAATGCTTCTCTTCTGATGATCATTAAATTTCATTTAATAAATGAGATTTCAGTGGCAGTAGCTGAATATTGACACAATATTCATATGACAACTATGATAATAAATTGAACTGTAGTATCTCTTAGAATGTGTAAGGTACACCAAGATAAACTCAGAATGGGTGAATGACTTGAACATAAAGAAGGAAACTGTAAGTAAATTAGGCAAACACAGAATAGTATACATGTCAGACCTTTGGGAAGGGAAAGATTTTAAAACCAAGAAAGACTTAGAAAGAGTCACAAAATGAAAATAAATAATTTTGACCACATCAAATTAAAAAGGTTTTGTACAAACAAAACCAATGTAACCAAAATTAGAAGGGAAGCAACAAATTGGGAAACAATCTTCATAACGAAAACCTCTGACAAAGGTCTAATTACTCAAATTTATAAAGAGCTAAATCAATTGTACAAAAAAATCAAGCCATTCTCCAATTGATAAATGGGCAAGGGACATGAATAGGCATTTTTCAGTCAAAGAAATCAAAACTATTAATAAGCACATGAAAAAGTGCTCTAAATATCTGATAATCAGAGAAATGCAAATCAAAACAACTCTGAAGTATCACCTCACATCCAGCAGATTGACTAATATGACAGCAAAGGAAAGTAATGAATGCTGGAGGGGATGTGGCAAAGTTGGGACATTAATTCATTGCTGGTGGAGTTGTGAATTGATCCAACCATTCTGGAGGGCAATTTGGAACTATGCCCAAAGGGCACTAAAAGACTGTCTGCCCTTTGACCCAGCCATAGGACTGCTGGGCTTGTACCCCAAAGAGATAATAAGGAAAAAGACTTGTACAAGAATATTCATAGCTGTACTCTTTGTGGTGGCAAAAAACTGGAAAATGAGGGGATGCCCATCAATTGGGGAATGGCTGAATAAATTGTGGTATATGTTGGTGATGGAATACTATTGTGCTAAAAAGAATAATAAAGTGAAGGAATTCCATGGAGACTGGAACAACCTCCAGGAAGTGATGCAGAGCGAAAGGAGCAGAACCAGGAGAACCTTGTACACAGAGACTGATACACTGTGGTACAATCGAACATAATGGACTTTTCCATTAGTGTCAATGCAGTGATCCTGAACAACTTGCAGGGATCAAGGAGAAAAAAACACTACCCACAAGCAGAGGACAAACAGTGGGAGTAAAAACACTGAGGAAAGGAAACAGCTTGACTACAGGGGTCGAGAGAATATGATTGAGGAAAGACTCTAAATGAACATCCTAATGCAAATACCAACAACATGGAAATGAGTTCAGATCAAGGACACATGTGATGATACCCAGAGGAATCACACATCGCCAATGGGGGTGGGGGTGGGGGGAAAGTGGGGGTAGGAAAATAAAATGATCTTTGGTTCTAATGAATAATGTTTGAAAATGACCAAATAAAATAATGTTTAAAAGGAAAAAAAAGAATATATGTAAGGTTCAGATTTGCCTATATTCTTATTCAAAGAACTTGGATCTTTTGTTTTTATATCATCTTTGCTTCCCCAAATAACAATAATAACAATAAAAGCATTACATAGTACTTTAAAGTTTGCAAAGCACTTTGCATATGCTATCTCATTAAAGCTTGACAACAATCCTGTGAGACGGTTTCATATTATTATCCTCCTTTTTTTACAGATGAAGAAACTAAGGTTGAAAGAGTATTAAGTCACTTGTCAAGGGTCACAATGCATCTGAAGCCAAATTTGAATTCAGATTTTCATGCCTCCGAATCTAATGTTCTCCATAAACCATGTGACCTAGCTGCTCCCCCCCACTCATATTTAATACATTTTAATGATGATAACAATAATAGTTTGGTTTCTGTGTAACTGCATTGCATGCCACACTTCTCATTAATGAAAAACCAGGTTCATTATACAAGATAAAACCATATGCCCAATGCATCAATACTATTGTAAAAGTTCACAGGGAAACCTGGGTAGGATTATCAGCTTTGATGTTTTCTAGCTGTGTCACTCTGGTTATTGTCATTTAGTCATGTCTAACTCTCTGTGACCCCATGGGGGGGGGGGGAATTTCTTGGCAAAGAAACTAGAGTAGTTTGCCATTTCTTTCTCCAGCTCATTTGACAGATGAGGAAACTGAGGCAAATAGGTTTAAGTGACTTACCCAGGGTCGCACACCCTAGTAAGTGTCTAAGGCCAGATCTGAACTTGGGTCTTTCTGAGACCAGGCCCTACATTCTATGTACTGCCCTATTTAGATGTCCAAGTGACTCTGGACAAGTCACATAAACTCTCTGCCTCAGTTTCCTCATCTTCAAACTAGAGATAACAAGACTCCAATGACTACTGAAAAGGGCTGCTTGGAGATTGTGTTTGGTGAACTTGAACTTTTATTATTCATCTCCTGGGCCTTGGTTTCCTCATTGGCTCTAAATCCTGTGAAATAACTTCCTCTGAGAATCAAGTAACATGCCCTGACAGCCAAGGTGAAAACCTGTATCACACTTATCTACACACATTGTGGTAATGGGCACCTTTTTTCAGTTATAAAAGATTATGTTTTCATACATCATTTATTTTATTTAGCTCTAATTTTCTTGAATCTTTCATCACTCTCTGAACCTATGTGCACTCATCACATAATAAAGGGAGTAGGGGGAAGGATATTTATGTAGCACCTAGTAAATGCCAAGCACTGTACTAAAAAGCACTTTACAAATATTATCTCATTTGATCCTCACAACAACCCTGGGAGGTAGCGTAAATTATCAGCTTCATTTTACAGTAGAGGAAACTAAAACAGACAGAGGTTAAATGACTAACTCCAAGTCATTCATTGTACCTGAGACCATATTTTAATTTAAGTCTTCCTGACTCTATGCCTAGTATTCTCTCTGCAGTACTATCAGGCTACCTCTGTGCTTTTTGTCTTATCCTCACTCCACTCCCAAAGTAAAGAAATTATATGTATTGAATATAGTAAGTTCTTAATAAAAGAGTATATTAAATGGAATCTGGCAAGCATCACAGTTGTATCCCCATTTCTTCCCAAACTTCTCTTCCTCTAATCTCTGATCCTCTCCTTTAATGCAGACTTGAAAGAATGATTATTGTTTATTTATTGAAAAAATATATATTTTGTGATCTTAATTTTGAAAGAAAGTGAAAAGAAAGTGTTATCTCTTAAAAAGAGAAAAACAAAATGAATATGCTTCCCCCCTCCCCCAACCCCAGGGAAAATAATTTTCATTCCTTTTTTTTAAATGCATGAAAAGATTTTTTGTTGTTATAATATTTGTTTGGTTTTTATTTACTTTAAATCTCTTCTACCTTTCCCACACTGGTTTTGCCCATAGATGAAAACGCACAAAGACAATCGTCATTCTTGGTTACCAAGAGACTACTACTACTACATTTTATTTGTTATTTCTTTTTATATACTCACTAAGCAACTTTTCAGTGTTTCTCATAATTTAACATTTGATGGCTAACTTTCAAAATAGTTTTTCACTAAATTTGTCTAGGAAAAGATGACTGCAGTAATTCCCAATGACATAATTTTATACATTAAGCCAAAAAAATATGTGTTGCACTTTATAAAAAAAATTATTTTTCCTTACAGACCACCAAAACTTGATAGAAAAAGAACACATGATCATAGATGTAGAATTGAAAGGTATATCAGGGACCAATTAGTCCTACCCTTTCATTTTATAGATAAGAAGACCAAAGTTCAGTAACTTGCCCAAAGTCATTCAGGATTTGGAAAAAAAAAAGTCAGAAGGGATTTGAACTCAGGGGCACTCATAGATTCCTGGATAACTAACAACTGAGTATACTGGGTCTTTTATCCTTCATTTATCCTACAGTTGTCAAGTAACTAGGTGTGTGTGTATTTCTGTCACACTTTATGAAACGAGTAAAACAAACATTGCCCAAGCCCTCTAGAGGCACATAATCAATATAAGCTATCCACTAATCAACACTTTCTCATATAAGTTAGCAAAATACCTTAGAAGAAACTTAAAATAATTTTTAAACATATTTTTAAACGATTACCTTCTGCCTTAGAATCAATACTGAGTATCAGTTCCAAAGCAGAAGAGCAATAAGGGCTAGGCAACTGGGGGTTGCCCACGGTCACACTTCTAGGAAGTATGTGAGGCCAGATTTGAACCCAGGACTCTTGTCTCCAGGCCTGGCTCTCTATCCAATGAGCCCCAGAATCATAGATTATTGAAGGTAGAAAGGACCGTGTTTGCCTTCTGATCAAACCCCCTCACTTTACAGATAAGAAAATGTTCAGAGAGAGAAAGGGACTTGTCCAAGATATCATGGCTAATGGGGCCAGGTCTCAAACTTGAGTCTTATTCCCACATCGGTGCCCTTCCATCTTCACCATGCTGTAGCCCAGATACAAATGACAAAACACAACTTGGAAATTATCTTTCATCATATGAAAATCTGGATATTATAGTAACCTTTTGTCTTTTATCCAGTCTATTCCTATAACCCATAGACATAAAATAAGAGCAGGAACTTACCAGATACCCTCATTCTCCGTAAGGTATATACATATAGGACTCACCCTAATCCCTACTTATTCAATGGTTTCAGTTCAGCGGAGAACCCATAGGAGACCACATTTACAAAGAAAGGACAATAAAAGGAAAGAAATTTGATAAGGCAATGGTCAATGGTAGCAAATTCAAATTCAAGCTCTGGACTAAGCCACTGCTCCTAAACAGCTCTCATAAGACTGTTTTCTTCCAAACCATTGAAACCAACCTACAATCATGAGAACTAATGAGCTATTATCACCAATTATAATTATCCCCTTTCCTTAGAGATATAATCACTACCAACAGGTGACTCCACACTGGCGGTAAGTATTTTCCCACAGCTGGATACTTATGTCTCTCCACTAACAATTCCTTTGGAAATTCAAGGAGATACACAAGCTTAGCCAATTAGTTAGGTTCCTAGGAATGGGAAGCAGATGGGGGAAATGAGTCAGAGGAGGATCAGAATCCACATAAAAGCAATACAATCACAATGGCAGCCAGCAGAAATGGAGGCACTTCTCAAAGATTAACATTGCCCTGACCCATCTCTCTGATATTCGGCCACTGTTGCCATCATGCTTATATATGTGGATCATCAGCACTGATCTGGCTCAAGAATTCCTTTTAGAATTCCCTACTGGCCTCAGATACACATTACTTGCCCAAACCAAAGCACCAGAGCTACCCACAACTGACAAGTATGGATCCTGAGTCCATACAAAGCCCATCTAACCCATTCCTAGTAAGGATACATCTGTCCCAAAGGAAAATGAGGTAATTTGGGAGACAAGAGAAAATTATCTTACTCCTTTTACCAAAAAGTGTCAAGCAGAAATTGGATGACCATTAGTAAGGAACTACAGAGGGGATTCCTACTGAATGACAGACTGGACTAAGCAATTTTTAAGACACTTTCTAGCTCTAAGATTCAGTTGATTCTATAATGTGAGCTGCTACATGGCCCCAGGAGAGAAGAGTTCCCTCCCCGTTCGTTGTGCTTCCAACTCTCTTCAGGCTTCACCATCATGATTCATTTCCCTTATTACCCTATAATTTCTCTCAGTGCCTGAGGGTCTTCTCAACCTGTAACATATATCTACCATGTCAGAATCTCCAATTGGTACATTTCTTCTGGGACCTCCATTTTGGAAATAAGCCTATTTTATATATACTTCATTCCCATCCCAGCTGTGCTTCTGACTCTCTGGACTTTGTCATCAAGTTCCCTTCTCCAACCTCCTATGTACCTTCTCTCTATCCCTCTCAAACCTTTCCTCAAGCCTCAGCTTTTCAGCTCCTTTTTAAGTGTTGTGTTCCACATATGCTCTTTGAGGTCAGAATCTTTTTTTGCTTGTATTTGTACAATAGTTTGACAGCAGTACTGATGATTCATATCAAGTATAAGAAGAGCAACTACCTAGTTGAGATAAAGTGATAAAAAACAAAAACATCCTTTGGGCTCAAAGAATCCTAGGTAAGAATAAAATAAGTGGTTTCTTTTTACATAAACATTTTTACCTTCTTTCAACATTCCCCAAGCTATAAAAGAAAATGAAATAAAATCAGGTAATCTAATTTAATCATATTCTCTTAAATTAAAAAAAAAAATTCTTGACTGATGAATGTGTGCCTTCCAAGAGAGTCCATTCCTGAGTTTTCATTTGATTAACTGATAATTCTGCCTTCACAAGAGATATTTGTCAATGTATAGTCAGCAGTATTTTGATTTCAACTTCTTGCCAAGTAAAAATACTATAACTTTAAGAGTTTGATTACCCTATGTAAGTTTAAACTTACTGAACATTGTGAGTTTTTACGAAAGAGACTATACATAAAGATGGTATATAAAGACAAGCAATTTGGATACCCAGAGTAAGCTTCATGAAACATTCCTTTATATCAAAATTTGAGGATAAACTAAGGGGTGTGTGAGAAAGTATGAAGTGGCATGTTCAGGAAAGATACCCTGAGGCATAAGGTCCCACAAAAGGAAAGAATGAGATCCCATGACAACTCAGGAGAATCAATGTAGGACCACAGGGGAAGAGGGAGACAGGTTAGAGCAGGGATACAGCTACTCTAGAGTTCAGCCACTAGTGGAAGGAAGTTTATTACAATTACTAATTCTTCTTCCTAACAAGGTTGTAAGTTCACTTATTTCTGGTTGCTAAAAGAGTATAAGCCCTGTAAGCATCTTCAAAGTTTTGGCAACCAAGGAAGCTTTAGTAAACTTTTTTCAACTTAAGGCTTTCATAGAAAAAAAGTTGTGGAAGAAATATAAGAGAAAAAAATTCAAGTCAAATAAAAAATTAGAATGAAAAACTGTAGATAATATAAAAGAATTTGAACTAGTGAAGAAAACTAAAGGCTGAAATTGGGGAGACATTTCATGGAAATTAAAGAAATTGTTAAAGAAGAATCATATTTAGGTCTAGATATTAGTTTCAAAGTTGAGGAAAATCAAGCTTCAGAAAGATCAAGGAGAATCATATAGGGAAGAGAACCTGGAAAGGAAAACTCAAGAAGGAAAAGCACAAGCTTGTTGGCAATACAAAGCAAGTCAAATAATAAAAGGCAAGTGTAACAATTGGCACATAAAGCAACATAATAGAGAAAAGGAGTGATGGATATGCATGTAAGAAGTTGTTGAGACTAAGGAAAGAAAACTGGGTGAGGCAGTCAAATTATTAAGAAGTGATGATTGGCTATAAAAATTGTAGCTAGAGTTTAAAGTTGAGATACGAATAGGGTTTTTAAGTCTAAAAATAAGGGGCAGCTGGATGGTTCAGTGGATTGAGTGCCAGGCCTAGAGATAAGAGGTCCTGGGTTTAAATTTGACCTCAGACACTTCCCAGCTGTGTGACCCTGGGCAAGCCACTTAGCCCCCATTGCCTAGCTCTTACTATTCTTCTGCCTTGGTATCAATGCACAGTATTGATTCTAAAATGAAGGTAAGAGTTTTTTTAAGTATTAAAAGTCTAAAAATATCAACTAGCATACAGAATATGATCAACTGAAAATGGACATATAGATTATTCTAGTTTAACTTTTCCTTAATTTCCTCCAAATTTCTCCCCAAAGAATATATCTCCCTCTATACTCCAAGTTGTTGGGGAATGAAATCCCAAAGAAAATAAGACAGAAGCTTCAATGGGGAAAAAAAAAGAGATCTGAATTAGAGGGAGGGCTTTTGACTTCTATCAGATGTTTTGGAATAAAACTATGTTACATAGGGAATAAAGGGAGGAAAAAAACATTTATTAGTGCCTACTAAGTGCCAAGCACTCTACAAATATTATCTCATTTGATCTTCATTAACAATCCTGAGAAGTAGGTGCTATTATTAGCCTCATTTAGCAGTTGAAGAAACTGAGGTAGGAGTTAAGTGGTTATCCAAGATCACGCTGCTGGTAAGTGTCTGAGGCCATACTTTAATTCAGCTCTACCTGATTCCAGATCCAGTACTCTACCTACCACTCCACCTAGCTTCCTCTAGTAAGGAAAAGGATGACTGCAAAATTAAAATTTAAAACAGAATTAATACTCTTCTTGAATAAGAGTGATCTGAATATTTTGAGGAGTAAGCTGCTTGTCTGTTCCAGAAAGTAATTCAGTAGAATCACAGATTAAGAAACCATCTAGTAAGATCAAGAGAATCAAAGTCATAATTCAGAAGTACTGAAGCAGTTATTTACTAACTTGATAGTAAAAATGAAGAGGTCTGTTATCTTCCCAGAGCACACATCCAGGACATAACAAAGAATTTCCCAATGCTACTCTCTTTTGATGATTTACATGGTTCACAAGACAGTTCCAGAAAGAACCAAAAAATGACACATCTTTGGCAAGAAACTGAAGACCACAAGTGCCACAGGTTGAGTTTTCCTCACTATTGTCCATTGAATAAGACTGATACAGAAGAGAAAAATTAATCTGGGAAGTGAACAACTAACTTAAGAGGGAAGTGTCTGAGAATGAAATCTGGATTTATGAAGCCTAGCTTAATATACAAGAATGACAGATTCCTGACCAGAGATGGAGAACACTGAGGAAATATTGATAGGAATGTATATACAAGAATTTTAATAATCCAATGAAAAGGATTTTCAACTAAGATAGAGAAAGGAAAAGACTGTATATATTCTCCAAGATAGATACCATAGACATAGACAGAAGGGTGAGTGAAGTAAGGAATGTCCTCATGTGCATGGAAAAGGGGAGGGGAACAGTTCCTCCCTGAGTCCCTCTAGCTTTCTAGTAACAAACTCTGGCAGGTAACTGCAGGTGTGCCCACAGAGAAGAATCTGCATGCCATCTTTGGTACGTGTGCTATAGGTTTGTCATCAGTGCCTTAGAGGTACTACAGAGAGTTAGTATGATGAAATTGATGACTTGACAATGGCATTTGATAAGTATACTTTATTCAAAAGATAAACGATAGGTAAAAGAAGAGAGGGGTGGTGTTGCATTGTATATTAAGAAACTATATTCCTATGAGAAAATAATCTAGGAGAGAGCTAGGAGAAAGATGAAGTATTTGGGTAAAGGCCAATAAAGGGAGAAGGAAAAGAGATTTTTCATTAGAGTATATTATAGACCATTTGAAAAAAAAAATAGATGAGAAATCCAGAAAACAGGTTACAACCCTGGCATAGAGGGATGGTCTAGTAGTGTTGGGGCACTTGGATTATCCAGATGTCTTCTGAAATTCTGTCTCTCTGACAAAAGCAAAGCAGATACTAACTTCTTGATTTGCCTAAGTGATAAATTCCACCTTCAAAAGGTGGAAGAACTAGCCAAGGAAAATTGCATTTTGGATCTAAATCTCACTAATTAGAAGGAACTGGTTGCTGGGGTGGAAATAATGAGAACCCTAGGGGGAAGTGACCACTTCTAGAGTTTGTAATGAAGATGGAAAAGAAAATTATGGCACAGTATGATATACAGACTAAATTTTGGAAAAGCATATTTCTAAGGAATAAGAGGAATGTTGAATATAACCCCCATGGATTAAAATATACAAGAAATGTAAGTTCAAGATAGTTGGGAGATTTTTAAGAATTAAATCCTAAAGATACAAAAAGGGAATAATTCCAGTGAAAAGGAAAAATATTTAGAGACCAATGTGGATAACTAGAGAATTCACCAATTAACTAAGATGTAGAAAGCAAATATATAGGAGATGGAAGCTAGACCAGGCAAAGTGGATAAATAAAAGAGCATGACGTGATTCTATTTTTAAAAATGTCAAGCATTAATATGCTGTTGGAGCTTTAAACTAGTTCAACCATTCTGGAAAGCAATTTCTAAATTATAGGAAAACAACAGTGTAAAGATAAATAGCTTTGGAAGACAACTCTTTGAAATAAACAGAACCACAAGAATATTGTACACAGTAACAGCAATATTGTGTGATGATCAACTATGAAAGACTTTCACTATTCTCAGTAATGCAGTGATCCAAGGAAATTCTTAAGGATTTCAGACAAAGAATGCCACCCACCTCCAGAGAAAGAACTAATGGAATCTGAATGCAGACTGAAGCATACTATTTTGCACTTTACTGCTGTGTGGGTTTTTTTGGGGTGCTTTGTTTTTTACGAATATTCTCTTTACAACATGACTAACGTGGATGTATGTTTTGCATGATCATACATGTATAACCCAAATCAAATTAATTACCATCTCAGGAGGAAAGAGGGAGATAATTTAGATCTTATAATTTCAGGAAACATGTCAAGAATTGTTATCACATGTAATTGGGAAAATAAAATATTTTTTTAAAGAAGACAGCTCTGATCCACACAATGTCTGACCATAATTTCAGACAACCAGCTTCAAATGAAGCATGTTACCTGCTTCCTGGCAGAGAGATGACAGACTCATGGTAGAGAATCAGACTTTATTTTAAATATAATCAATGTGGCAATTTGTTTTGCTTGACTGTGCATATTTGCTACAAGTGTTGTTTGTTTGTTTCCCAATAGAGGAAGAAGGGGTAATAGGGAGAGAAAATAAGATTTTTGTTCACTACAAATAATTTAATTAAAAATACAGTATCAGGAATTCTAAAACTCAGAATAAATTTGGAGTAGAGAGAATGGCTAAATAAGATTTTTTTAAAAGCTACATTGGTGGAAAATTTGGATCAAAAAAAGGAGAGGAACTTTACTTGATAAAATGGGATTAAATGGGAATAAAAAAGGCATGTTCAATTCTTATTTTGCTTATATTTTTTTCTGCCAAGGAGAATAAAATTTATACCAAGAGTTGACTTGGAGAGTCAAAACACAAGCCAAATGAAGAGATAATTTTTAAAGTACTTAATTCAGTCAGTCAATAGACTCTTATTAAGTACCTCCTATATGCCAGGGACTGTGCTAAGTGCTTTACAAATACTATCTCATTTGATCCTCACAACAACCCTCAGAGGAAGATGGTATTATTAGTCTCATTTTACAGATGAGGAAACTGAGACAAACAGAGTTAAGTCACTTGCCCCGGCTCTCACAGGTAGTAAATGTTATGCCAGATTTGAACTCAGGAAAATGAGTCTTTTGAGTGCAGACCTGGTGTTTTATCTGTCCATTGTGTCAGCTAGCTTAGGAAGTATTTGAAACAAGATTTGAACTCTTATCTTCCTGATTTCAAGCTCCACACTCTCTCCACTGTGCCACCTAGTTGTAAAGATAAATATAATGTCTTACACTGACAAAAATTAATTTCTTAAGATAGAGGCAGTACAGTTAGGCAATAGTTGATCTGAAATAGATAATGGGAGTCATACTGCAGGCTCAGTATGACACAGCAGTTTGGTGTGGCAGCCAAAAAAACTAATATGACCTTGGGAAACATTATGAGGGGCAGAGCTTCCATGGGGTAACAGTTCTACTGTATTCTTCTCTCGTTGGATCTCCTCTCAAGTGCTATGTTCAGTTCTTGGGACCATAATTTAAGAAGGACTTTGATAAACTGTTAAGTGACCAGACAATGGCAACAAGGATAATGAGGGCTTTGAGAACATTTAATATGAGGATTGTTTGAAGGAACTAGGAATATTTCCGTTGGAAAAGGGAAGTCTTGGCTCTGGAAAGGAACAAAAATGACTTATAAGAAAAGAATAATCAACTTAATATGGAAATAGCAAGTCAGCCCCAAGCCACTTTGGAGAATAACAAGTCACCTGGCTGAGAAACTACCCACTGAGATACTGAAAGAACTGGCAGATATGATTAGTAAGCTACTAACAGTAAGGTTTGGAAGATCATGGAGACAATGGAATCAGAAACAGAAAGAAAGACTCCATATCCGCCAAAATATCCATGGTAGCATTTCTTGTGATGACAAAGAAATGGAAATAAGGTACATGTTCACCAGGAGGGAAATAGTTAAACAAATTATGGAATACTAGATTGGACTGATTCAAGTAGATTGTAAGTTTCTTAACAAAAAGGCCTGCCTTTCTTTCTTTGTATTTTTATCTCCAGAGTTTAGCACAGTGCCTAGCACATAGTAGGTGCCAAATAAATGCTTACTGATTGATTGACTGAATATGATGCTCAGATGACATGGATCAGGGAAGGAAAGGTAACACTAGGTCTGGGATTTGTTTTCTAAAAAGAACACTGGGGGGCAGCTCAGTGGATTGAGAGCCAGGCCTAGAGATGGGAGGTCCTAGTTTCAAATCTGGCCTCAGACACTTCCCAGCTGTGTGACCCTGGGCAAGTCACTTGACCCCCATTGCCTAGCCCTTACCACTCTTCTGCCTTGGAGCCAATACACAGTATTGACTCCAAGATGGAAGGTAAGATTTTTTAAAAAATAAATAAATAAAAATAAAAAAGAACACTGACAGGATAAAATAGTGGGTACAATTTAATAAAATATATTATTAGAGATAAATGTAAAATTTACATTTGGCTTTTAAAAAAACAACTTTCTATTTAATATTCAATTCAGGAAGCATTTATTAAGATCCTTCTATGAACAGAGCCTTGTCAGAGTGACATCATATTCTTCTTTATTTTTAAAAAAATAACAGTTTCTAAGAAGGCCCATCCTGAACCTCTGACATAAAAAGCTAAAAGCATTTGAGTAAGGACTGCTTTTGATGAAGAGATTCTCTGCCATCAACTAGCCTGGTTCTTAAAAGAGTTTATCCAAAAGAGGCATTTAGGGTGAGGGTTCAATCTGCCCCCAGAAGCCCTAGCTCTAGTTAAGGTAGCTGCCTACTGGTGACTGACACAGAGACATTAGCAGTCTTACTGCCTCCTTTCACCTGATTACCCAGGTGCTTGTTATGTTAAGAGAATTGTGTGACCTCTTGACCTATTTCCTTTCAGCCCAACCACCCCAAATAATTCTTCCTTTATAAGGACTTTGAGAGCATTTTCAAAGATTATCATCCTCAAATTAAAGACTTTTTCTCTACCAGAAGACTTGCCTTAAAGAATAAGCTAATGCCAGAAACAAAGAACACACTCAACCAAAATTAAATCATATTCATTCATTCATCAGAGTATTGAGATTACCAAAATTGCAATACCATGCCTGATGCAAGTCTATAGAAGCCATGAGTCAGGAACGAGTTTCCAAAGAAGAAAAAAACTCAGATTTCTCTCAAAGCTGAAAATCATTCCTAGAGTCAGAATCATAAAAATCTTAAAGAGTTCTAAATGACCTTAGTTCATTTAAATATCAAACCAGAGGAAGTATGGTATAGTGAATAGAAGACTGAGACTGAAGTCATGGTGACCCAGGTTCAAATCCTGCATGAGATGCTTATTAATTGTATAAGCAAATAACCCAACTTCTCTGGAATTCAGTTTCCTCATCTTTAAAATGATGAGATTTGATTCAATGACGTTTCAAGCTCTAAAACTATGGCCTTATGATCATTTCAGCATACCTTTGCCGAGGGATCATCCAGCCTCTCCTGGAATATTTCCACTAATGGAAAATCCATGTCTTTCTGAGGCAGTTCATTTTACTTTTGGACAGCTCTAACCATTAGGACATTTTGCTTCATACTGATCTTAAAACTGTATCTCCAAAACTTCCACCTATTGCTTCAAGTTCCTCTTTCTAGGAGTAAACCATCAAATCTAATCTCTTTTACTATGACAGCATTGCAAATATTTGAAAATGAAGACCATACCCTCTTCCACCCTTCCTCTTGATTTAGTCCCTTTCAACTGAGCCTCCTGAAGCACAGGTGGAGGCTCCCGCATCCTTCTGTTGGCATTCTTCTGGCCACTTCTAACATCTATGCCTTTTCTAAAAGTGGTTCCCAAGGGAAGTCAAGAGCCTATATTTAAGACTGATTATGATACCTGTTACATCAATGGTCTTCAGGACTTGTTTCAACTGCTCTGTCCAATTAGTTAGATGCCCCCTCAATACTCCATGGGTGCCCCATTTTGGAGCTCTGCATTGTCAAAGAGGTTATGGATTGTTAACAGTACTTATTCTTTAACTTGAATCCTTTGGTGCCAACACTGTATGTGGTCTTTGAACTGAGATTGACATTGTCATGGTTATTGTGTATAATGTCCTTTGGACTACTTTACTCTGCATCACTTCTCATTTCTCTAAACTTTTCATGTTCATCGTTCCTTAGAGAGCAGTAACATTCTTTTACAGTCATATGCCCAAGATATTGATCCCACACTGTATTCAGCATGGTTAACCATCTCTGATTGAGGAATATTGTTCTTAAATCAAGTGGAGTCAAAATCTCAAGCAGAATGATCTCCTTTATCCATAGAATAATAGAATCATAGACGTAAAGCTAGAAGTGAAGTTGAAACCTTCCCCTTATTTTAAGGATGAGGGACTGAGGCTCAAAGGTTAAATGGCTCATTCACAGCACCACAAATTAAGCAGCAAAGCCAAGTTTGGTCCAAGGTTCTCTAACTCCTAACCCAATTCTCTTTTCATTAAACCAAACTCCCTTTCTACTCATTCTCATCAAAATCCATCTACTAAAGACCTTAAATATAAAGCACATTGCAAATGGAGCTCCCAGAAATTACAACTGGGGTAAAATTGTCATCTGATGTTTTACTATTAAACATGAACTGGAATTGTGAAAAAAAAAGCCTATAGAACCCTGTGTTACCACTAGCATAAGTAGACATCTATTTACTTTTACACAATGTGAAGCAAGCTAAGGTCCCTGATCTCCAAGTACTTGGGTCAAAGACAGACTACATTGGCTCTTGGCAAACAAAGTCACAAAGACACCTGCAGAAAAAAGCCAAATAAGTAGCCATATTTTATGCAGGTGTGTATACTTTACACAAAAGAGATATTCTTGAAATATTATATATAAATTTAATTTTTAAAAGCATAATGATATATTAAATGTACTTGAAGAGATGGCTAACTAGAAGAATTTTGTGGCAAATTCTGTAAATACTGATTTTTCACAAAATGATTACTTAAAGCTACTGCCTCTCAATACAAGAATTATAGTAGTAAAGATAGTATGGGAAAAAGAAAACTCCTGGCTATGTCTGAAAAGAAAGATTAAGAATTGTTGAAGAATTCATGTTAAAAAACCCATTATGGAAAACAACTTGTACTAATGCAAGAAAAGTTACCAAATTGTCCATACCCTTTAACTCCAAGATTCCACAAATAGATTTAAACTCCCAAGAAGTTAGCATGTGCACACACACATACATACATCACAATAGCTTTATTCGTAATATAAAAATGTAAAGCAAATTGTATTACTCAGTGGCATATTACTATAAGAGAATATTGGTATACTCTAAGGAATGATGAATATGAAAAGTTCAGAGAAACAAGAAGTAATGCAGAATAAAGGAAGCAGTAGATGTCTGGGTGTTCAAGGAGGACTAGAACCTCTCTGGTGGGAGAGCTTGCTGATCCTTTTTCAGGGCTGCTTATTCACCTTTGGTATCTATCTGTCACTCAAGAAGCTGTATGTAGCATGTGTAGCAGCCACCCCTCTGGTAAACCATCTTGGTTGATGGGCTAAACCTGGCTGAAGACAATGAATGGACCACAAACCCATTGGTGAGTTGTGGGGAGTGTTTCCCCCAAGCATATGAAGACTACCCCCAGTAGAATGGGCAGATGAAAAGAATTTATTCCAATGGCCATGAAGATGGCTGAAGCAGGTACTATGGAGTACTTAGAGCTTGATTAGACATGGAAGACACCAAGGTCATCCACTTTATCCTGACCCATTAATAATTGTCTTGATTTATGCCCTGCCACTAGACTTCAATGACTTATGAAGAAGGAATGATACTGATGTGCAACTCTGCCTCATTTAAGTCTAATTCATGCACAAGTCAAGACATCACCCTGTGATGTCATTGGTCCTTTTCAAAATGAAGGACAAACAACAACAACAACAACATTTCATAATGTAAAAAAAAAAACTAGAAACAAAATGGTTGTTCAATACCTGGGGGCTGATGGAATACCCTATAATGCTACTGCACTCCAAAGAATTATAAATATGAAAAGTTTGGAGAAACATGGGAAAAGTGATGCAGGGTGAAGGAAGTAGTCAAAAGAATGATATACACAATAGCCATGACAATGTTGATCTCAGTTCAAAGACCACAGACAATGTTAGCACTACAGGTCTAAAATTAAAGAACATATCCCAACTTTTAACCCATCTATAAACTATAAAAACAGAAAGTAATGCATATCAATCAATCACAATTGATCTAGGAAACAATTAGGCTTCCCAGTTTATAAGGAAACAGTCTTATAAGGAAATAAACACTTGTTTAATAGTTGTTAGGTAATGTGCATTGTGTTAAAAAAAATGTATCAATATTAAGTAGAGGTAAAAAAAAGTAGGGAAAATTACTCCAGTCTTTACTACATCTCCCTATTCTTACTCAGCAAAGGCCAATTATTTCCAGTTGCTTCTCCATGTTGGAGAAGACAAATGGTCTGACAGATATCTCCAATTCAAGTACTGGTAAGTACAGGACTCAGAAACAGAACAGAAACTTCCTGCTAATATAAAATGGTTTCAATCAGCCTAAAAATTAGAAGACCCAGGAACCCAAAAGAAATCAGGATGGTAGCAGCATCCTCCCCACTCAAAAAAAAAAAAATTGTAAGAAAATAAAACGCTTGCTCCATAGAAAGAACTGTTAGATTCAGAAGAATGCAGATCAAAGTATACTACCTTTCACATCAGGATACTTATGGTTTTATTTTGGGGTTTTGCTTTTGTATAAGAGTGTTCTTACAACAGTGACCAATACAGAAGTGTATTTTGCATGATAATAAAATTTTTTTTAAATTTTTAAAGGAAAGAAAAGAAAAGGTTTGGAAGGAGAAAAGAATCCAGGTCTCTCTATCAACTTGACTCCCATGTTCATTGGAGATTACATTATTTGGGAAGTGGAACAGACAAAGCTAATGTTGGTTATGGAAAAGTCTGTCTCCTACTTATTTCTAGATAATGTAGTCCAATCCTTCCTTAAGCAATCTGAGGGCCAGCATTCTACCCATTTGGATTGGGAGGCCCATTCTAGAGCAGAGCTAACTTTCATTGCTTTGCCCAGTGATAGTGAACCTATGGCACAGGTGCCAAAAAGGGCACACAGAGTCCTCTCTGTGGGCATGCCTGTCCTCAATCACCAGAATTCATTACTAGATAGTCAGAGAGACTTAGGATGGAGCTGTTCCCCTCTTCATGTGCCTGAGGGCATTCCTCACTTCCCCCACCCCTCTGCCCAGCAGCCAATGAGAGCACTTCCTTCCTCCCCTGACTGGGATAGGAGAGAGGTCCAGGGGGATAAGGGGTGGGTGGGATGGGTCTCTGGGGGAGGTGGGCATGACACTAGGATTAAGAGGTAAGGTAGGTCAGGACCTTGCACTCTGTCTCTAAAAGGTTCACCATCACTGGCTCTGTCCAACTGTAGTATTAAGGGCTTTCTCTGAGTCAAGTGGTATTCAGGCATTTTAAAAAGAGTTGTCTTATACACATTTTTAAAAACCAGTTATTTTCTTTCAAGCATTGTGGCAAAATTAGCTTATATTGTAGATTGGAGGAGGGGGGGAGGGAAACAAGCCTCTACCAAACAATGAACTTTAAAAAAAAACAAAAACATATCTTTACACACCCCTCTGAGTCTGGCTATATTTAGCAACAAGGTGAAATTTCATTGTTGCAAGTTGAAATACCTCCATTACCCCTGGAGAAAGTAAAGTTCTAACAAAGAAAGTATAGTACTCTTTTCAGTAATTAAGGTAAAAAAATACATGAATCTTCTAATCCATTTATCATTCTCAGGAGGCAAAAAGATTTTGGCTTTGCCAGCTCATTTCTTTTAACTGGTTTAAAAGAAGCTATATACATTTTCAGAGCTATAAGAGTTAAAAAAACCAAGATAATACAAGAAATATTATCCTTGAGGAACCTGCCTGTTGTGTAGCCATGACATAAAGGAAATAAAATGCCTTCTGGTAGTTTACTATTTTACTTAATTATTCTCATCAACTTGGAGCTAAGTTTAATTGTTTCAGTATTGAAGAATGGAGTTCAAATGTTGCAGAACCTGAGGAAAAGTCCTAGTTGCTCTGTTCCTGGTTATTGTTCTATATACATTAGAAAAGAAAGGGGGGGGGGGGAAGATTTTGAAGGGAAAATGTGACTTATGATAGCAGGGGAAATCCTATTCTTTTAAATCATTTAATATAAATTAGAGCCAATTCTTGATTAGTTGTACTAATCATAGCCAGAAATAGCAAATCCAAAGTTCGTATGTAATATAAAAATATCAAATTATTTTAAATTTCAAACTTTTTTCTTATTTATTTATTTTTATTTTTTACATTGTAAGTTATCTATTTAGTCAATTTAGAACATTATTCCTTGGTTACAAGAATCATATTCTTTCCTCCCTTCCCTCCTCTCAACCTTCCCATAACTGATACACAATTCCAATGGGTATTACATGTGTCCTTAATCAGATTCTATTTCCATGTTGTTGGTGTTTGCATTGGGATGTTCATTTAGAGTCTTCATCCCCATCATATCCCCTCGACCCATGTATTCAAGCAGTTGTTTTTCTTCTGTGTTTCTACTCCCACAGTTTTTCCTCTGAATGTGGGTAGTGTTCTTTCTCGTAGATCCCTCCAAGTTGTTCAGGATCACTGCATTGACATTAATGGAGAAGTCCATTACATTCGATTGTACCACAGTGTACAGTAGTCTCTGTGTACAATGTTCTCCTGGTTCTGCTCTTTTCACTCTGCATCAATTCCTGGAGATCATTCTAGTTCACATGGAATTCCTCCAGTTCATTATTCCTTTGAGCACAATCGTATTCCACCACCAACAGATACCACAATTTGTTCAGCCATTCCCCAATTGAAGGGCATCCCCTCATTTTCCAATTTTTTGCCACCACGAAGAGCACAACTATGAATATTCTTGTACAAGTCTTTTTCCTTATTATCTCTTTGGGGTACAAACCCAGCAGTGCTATGACTGGATCAAAGGGCAGACAGACTTTTATCGCCCTTTGGGCATAGTTCCAAATTGCCCTCCAGAATGGTTGGATCAATTCACAACTCCACCAGCAATGAATTAATGTCCCAATTTGCCACATCCCCTCCAGCCTTCATTACTTTCCTTTGCTGTCACATTGGCCAGTCTGCTAGGTGTGAAGTGATACCTCAGAGTTGTTTTGGTTTGCATCTCTCTGATTATAAGAGATTTAGAACACTTTTTCATGTGTTTATTAATAATTTTGATTTCTTTAACTGAAAATTGCCTATTCATGTCCCTTGCCCATTTATCATTTGGAGAATGACTTGATTTTTTGTACAATTGATTTAGCTCTTTATAAATTTGACATTGGTTTTGTTTGTACAAAAACTTTTTTAATTTGATGTAATCTAAATTATTTCTTTTACATTTTGTGATTTTTTTCTAGCTCTTGCTTGGTTTTAAAGTCTTTCCTTTCCCAAAGATCTGACATGTATACTATTCTATGTTCACCTAATTTACTTATAGTTTCCTTCTTTATATTCAAGTCATTCACCCATTCTGAGTTTATCTTGGTGTAGGGTGTGAGATGTTAATCTAAACCTAATCTCTCCCCTACTGTCTTCTAATTTTCCCAGCAGTTTTTATCAAAGAGTAAATTTTGGTCCCAAAAGCTAGGACCTTTGGGCTTATCATAGACTGTCTTGCTGAGGTCACTTACCCAAAGTCTATTCCACTGATCCTCCTTTCTGTCTCTTAGTCAGTACCAAATTGTTTTGATGACTGCTGCTTTATAGTATAGTTTGAGGTCTGGGACTGCAAGGCCTCCTTCCTTCACATTTTTTTTCATGATTTCCCTGGATATCTTTGATCTTTTGTTCTTCCAAATGAACTTTGTTATGTTTTTTTTTCTAATTCAGTAAAAAAGCTTTTTGGTAGTTCAATGGGTATGGCACTAAATAAGCAAATTAATTTGGGTAGGATTGTCATTTTTATCTTGTCCTACCCATGAGCAATCGATGTTTTTTCAATTGTTTATATCTAGTTTTAATTGTGTGGAGAGTTTTGTGTAGTTGTGTTCATATAGTTCCTGTGTTTGTCTCCGCAGATAGATTCCTAAGTATTTTATACTGTCTAGGGTGATTTTAAATGGAATTTCTCTTTCTAATTCTTGCTGCTAAGATGTGTTGGAAATATATAGAAATGCTGATGACTTATGTGGGTTTATTTTGTATCCTGCAACTTTGCTAAAGTTGTTGATTATTTTCATTAGCTTTTTAGTTGATTCTCTAGGATTCTTTAAGTAGACCATCATGTCATCCGCAAAGAGTGATAACTTAGTCTCCTCCTTGCCTATTTTGATGCCTTCAATTTCTTTTTCTTCTCTAATTGCTACTGCTAGTGTTTCTAGTACAATGTCAAATAATAGAGGTGATAATGGGCATCCTTGTTTCACTCCTGATCTTATTGGGAATGCATCTAGTTTATCCCCATTGCAGATAATGTTTGCTGATGGCCAAACTTATAATGGAAGCAATTCAAATGTTCATATCACTTTAAAGTTTAAAAAATGCTTATTAATATTATCACAACTTTATGAGCAAGATGGTATAAGTATTATTGCATTATTAATTTTCTAGGTGGTACCGTAGATAGAGGGCTGGCCCTAGAGTCAGGAAGATTCATATTTCTGACTTCAAATCTGGCCTAAGATACTCGTTCTGTGATCTTAGGCAAGTCATTTAACATCAATTTACCTCAGTTTCTTCAATTGTAAAATGGGGACAATAATAATACCTATCTCTCAGAATTATTGTGAGGATCAAATGATACTGTAAAATTGATAGTTGTTATTATAGAAGCAGCTAGATGGCAAAGTGTATGTAGAGAGAGCTGAACCTTGAGACAGAAGACCTTAAATTCAAATTTGGCCTCAATACTTTCTAGCTATGTGATCCTGGGCAAGTCATGTAACCTCTACTTACCTCAATTTTCTCAACTACAAAATGGAATGAATGGTTATAATAGCAACTACCTACTAGGATTATTATAAGAATCAAATGAGATAATATTTGTAAAGTATTTAGCACAGAACCACATAGTAAGTGGTATAAAAATGCTATCATCATCATCATCATCATCATTATTTTAAAGATAAGAGTAGCCAGAAGTTAAAACTAGAAAGTAATAGAACCAAGTCTTAAATCCATCTCTAAGACCACCTCCTTCAAAGGATACCTAATAAAAGGTAACCATATTAACTAGTACAAGTTTCAGCTCCCTTTATTTTCTCTGCCCACACTCAGAGAGAAGTACACTGTTCACAAGGAAAGGACATTGGAGGAATAGTCGAAATTTCTGCAAAATGGGTATGAAAAGCCTGCCTTGTGTTAAGGACTTTAGGAGGGAGAAAAAAGCACCCACATATTGCATAATAAAGCTCATGGTCATTCCAAAACACATTTCTAAATTAATTACTTTACTTCCTTAGTGAATTTTTATGTTGTTTAGAACACTCAAAAGCATCTAACTAATATGAGACAGATTCCCATTTAACTGTGGAATAAAAGAGGCATTAAAAAACAAAATGGATTGTCCCAATACATGTAACTAATTGTAATGATCTAGACTATGACCTAGGTTCTTCCCACTCCAGATCCAACAGAATGCTGAACTCTATCTGGTGTTAAAATCTCAAGGTTCAAAAAAATAAAATCTCACTGTCAGAGGTCATCTAGGTGGCTCAGGATATAAGGTGCTAGTCTTGGAATAAGGAAGACCAAAATTAAATCATGCCTCACTTACTAGCTGTGTAACCCTGAGAAAGTCACTTAATTTCTCAGCCTCAGTTTCCTCATTTGTAAAGTGGGGATAATAGTAGTATCTACTTTACAGTATCATTTTGCTACTCAAACAACAATATACATAAAATACTTTGCAAGTCTTAATTATTATAATTAGTATTATTATAATCATCATCTAATATAATCTAGACCTAAACAAGAATTAACCATCTAGCTTTGATTTGAAGCTATCCAAGTATATCAGAAACCAGTGGCAATCCACTCCATTTTTGGATAGCTCTATTTTTTCTCTTTTTTTATTAAATTTTATTTTTTCTTATAAATAGAAACAAATAGAATTTGTTTCCAGTTATCTCAACCTCTTCCTCCCCTCCCCACACCATAGAAGACATCATCTGGCAAACAGATGTGTATATTTGGATTATGTCTTTTGTGTTTCCATTTCATTCTCTGGGAGTGAACATTCACAAGTTATTCTTCCAATTTTAAAAATGTAGCTGTATATAATGTTCTCTTGGTCCTTCTTGTTTTACTCTTCATTATCTCATGTAGTTCTTGACAATTTTTTTCCAAGTTAATCTGCAGGGGCAGGTGGGTAGCTCAATGGATTGAAAGCCAAGTCCTAGGTTCAAATCTGGTCTCAGACACTTCCTAGCTGTGTGACCCTAGGCAAGTCACTTAAACCCCCATTGCCTAGCCTTACCACTCTACTGCCTTGGAACCAATACAGAGTACTGATTCTAAGGCAGAAGATAAGGGTTTCAAAAAAATAAAATACAGTTAATCTGCCTAATATTTTGAATGGCACAATAGTATTCTATCACAATCATATACCACAATTTGTTTAGCAATTCCCCATCCCCTTGATTTTTCAGTTCTTTGCCACCACAAGAAGAGCTGCTATAAATATTTTGGGAACATATAGGTTCTTTTCCTTTTTCCATGATCTCCTTGGGAAACAGACCCAGTGGTCTAAAGGTATACAGTTTTATAATTCTCTGGGTATAATTCCAAATTGCTCTCCAAGATAGTTGGAGGAGAGCTATATCTTTTAGAACACCTTTCTTTACAATGCACCTAAATCTACCTTCTTTGCAATCTCCACCTAGAGATATTAATTCTGTCTTCCAGGACCAAAGAAAACAAGTCTAGTCCTTCTTCTACATGACAGTCTTTGAAATACTTAAAGACAGCTGTCATGTCATTCATAAGTCTTCTCTCCTCCAGGATAAGCACAACTAGAGAGACAGAATGATAGCTTAGGGTGTGAAGAAGTCAACTGAAGGCATTTTAGGTTAAGTGATACCTGAGCATTTTTACAGCCTGAGGAGAGGAAGAGACTGAAGATTTAAAAAAATTATTTATGAAGTAAGATCCTAGAGGAGATGGTCAATGTTTTTACAATAGGTTGGAAAATAAGTTGTTTTGTGGGGTATTAGTATGTTATACAGTAGAGGTGATACTAGCATGATGATAGATACTAGGATTATTGAGTTTAAAGTAAAATTAATTACTTTCATTTGGAGTTGCACCAAAGTTTTTGGTTCCTAAGACCAACGGATAGCTTTTATCCTTTAAAAGTAAGAAAGCCATACTTTGAGTAGTGGAAGAGTGAGCATTGGCAATCAAGAGGGTCATTTTAATCCTCAAGATTGAAGAAAATAAGGAAAGAATGGCTGAGGATTTCTGTGGAGTTAAGAAAAATTCATTTTTGATGACTTTAATCTTTTCAGTGAAGTAGGAAGCAAGTTTAGTTGAGTGAGTGAATATAGAAACCTTTTAGTAAAGGGTGGACACACCTAGGTGGAGCTCAGAAACAGGCCAGTCTAATCTGACTCAGAGAGACTCAGAGGCATTGGGCAAGAAGGAACAAGGAACAAGAAAAAGAAAGGAAAAGGGAAAAGCAGGGGAAAATATATAACTATGTAGTCTGATTTCAAATGACTAATATGAAAAATTATATTAAAATATTCAAATTAACAAGCTTTTTGTTTCTAAGTGATAGCTCCTGTATTTTAACAGGATTATTACATACTTCCCAAAAAGTATGTCCTTCCTTTTTCTCCTTAATCATGGTGGATGAGGTCAGGAGGTATTTAAAAGGATTACAAGTACTCCTAAACCTCAATGACAAAATGGTCAAGCACTTCAAAAGGACATGGTACTTTCCAATGTTCTAGACTGTATTAACAATCACATATGAAATTTTAATTTGCAAGGATTGTAGTATTCAAGTATGAAGGGCAAGGAGAATTTTCCAGTGATCTTGAGAGTATTAGTATGTTCACATTTCTGCTAAAACCATATATCAGAATTATTATCTGTCCTATCTTTCTTTGAGCTTTGCTCCTAAATATTTTAATCTTATTCATTGCAACCTCAGGCCCTTCACTCCAGTCATTTCCCTCAATTCATCAGCCCTAGCTCAGCTCTGCATCTCTGCTAGCTTTTCTCCCATAATAATGATTCTCACTTACAGGAGAATGATTTGACTACATTGTCATTCATATTTGATTGCTTTTTCCCTTGTCCTACCACTGTTTTGCCCTCCCAGTGGTTCAACCCAATATTATATTGACCATTTACTTTCTCTACATGTAATATAATGCTATTAAGTGCCCCTGGAGTAAGTCACACCACAGACCTGACTAAATCCAATGCAATTTCATGTTATCTCATTTTAACTTGGGCCATTGTTACTCAACAGCAAACATTAATTCTTTCCTGATTGAGTCTATCCCACAACCCTTGATGGCTTTTTTCTTTATTTTTCTTTTCATTTCTAAATTTCCTTTTCTCAAGGTTCTAATACCAATCACCTTCTATCTCTTTCTTAGTAGATGCTCTTATATTACTGAAAATTTAAAGCCATCCATCATTAGTACCTTCATTTCTCCTATTCCATACGAATCCTTCTCCATTTTCATTTGATTCTCATCCTTTCCTCGATTAGCTAAGGAAGGGGCACTCCTCTTTACAAGCCTTGCCTTTTTCATCAATTATATCACTTTCTACCTACTCCAGGATCATACCTATCCATCATTCCTTCTTTCTCATTTTCAGCCACTTCTTCAAAGGAATTTTCCTTATTGCCTACAAACTTATTTCAATCTAATCTGTCCTTATAAAATCTTCCCTCAACCTTGCCATCGTCCTTAAACTGCTATCCTACATATTTCCTCCATTTGGCTATAAAACTCCTAGAAAGAATCATCCACACTTGCTCCCTCCTTTTCCTGACCAAAATTAAAGGAGGGATAGCACCACTACTTTGGGATAGATGGGATAATTTTTTTTAAGGCAGCATTATTTAACATTTAAATTTTTTTTAATTTTCTCTACCAAGAAGAACAATCTCCACATTATAAAGGATTAAATATTTGAGGTTAATAAGAAGTCAAACCCAAAAGATTTTGGTGAAGTTAAGGCAAATAAAGCTGTTCTTGAATGAACAGCATAGCCATAACTTCTTAATGTTCATAAAACAAAATTGGCAACCTGAAATGTTAAAATGACAAGGCTTAGCTTCACCAAAATCCCAAGAAAAGTATAACATTTCTAACCATATATATAAAATGCCCAAATGTACATAAATTTCTCATGGAAGGGGTGGTTTTGGTTTTGGTTTGGTATCTTTACTTGTACATTTAGCAATAATATTTTAGCAGGTGTTATCAATCAACTAATACATAAGGATTAAAAAATACATGCAAAATTGATTTAATGACATCAAAAATATGAAAGCAGATTTACTTTACCTTAACATAATAATAATATTTACCTGAAACCAAGACCAAAGATATGAAATGGAGAAAGTATTGAAACCTTTCCAATAATGTCAAGGCAAATACAAGGATGCCCCTTATCACCACTCTTATTTAATATAGTGCTAGAAATGCTAGCCATAGCAATAAGACAAGAAAAGAAAATGGAGGGAATAAACCTTGTCAAAGAAGACATAAAACTTACTCTTTATAAATGATATAATGTTCTATGTAGAGAATCCTAAAGAGTAATACACTAACACAGAAAGCTACAGTACATATTATAAGCATGTTTGAGATTTTTTGTTTGTTTTTAAATGCTATGTTGGATCTGAGGGAGGATCTTAACAACTTTGAGGGTCAAGAAAGCCTTTCTAGAGGAGGTAATATTTCAATTTAAGAGATGGGTAGGATTCTGTAGGCAAAGAGAGGGAGACAGCGAATTTCTGTCATAAGAGACAGTATTAGAACATCATGCTTGTTCTAGGAATGCAGCTGTTCAATCTGGTTGGAGTATAGAGGGCTTGGAGGGGAGTAAGGCGTGCTAAGGCTAGAAATATAATATGGTGCCAGGTTGAGAGATATTGTTTTTTGTCTTGTTGAAATCTAGATACAACATTTTCCTGATCTCAAAGTTCACTAACCTGAAATTGGTATGGTTCTTAGTAATCAACTTTCCCTCTCCTAGATGGTCACAATATATTTCCTTTATTCTGTTATGTAGTTATGTTAGAGATCAAAATAATATCCATTAGGGGGTAGCTGGGTAGCTCAATGTATTGAGAGCCAAGTCTGGAGACGGGAGGTCCTAGGTTCATATCTGGCTTCAGACACTTCCCAGCTGTGTGACCCTGGGCAAGTCACTTAACCCCCATTGCCTAGCCCTTACCACTCTTCTGCCTTGGAACCAATACACAGTATTGATTCCAAGATGGAAGCTAAGAGTTTAAAAAAATAATAATATTCATTAACTTCTAATTGAAAATCTGCCTTCCTCCTTTTGGAAAATACAGGTAACTTTTGCCCATTTCTTGCTAAGTGGCACCTTTCCTATTCTGTATTATTTTCCAGAGATCTCTGACAGCAGCTCAGCAATTACTTCAATTAGTTTTTTGGGGTTTTTTTTAGCCCTGGGATGTAGTTAGACCAAGCTTCATTCTTCCCCACTTCTCCACCCCCCACTTTAAATTATTTTAATTAAATTAAAACACATGTGACACATGTAGTGTTGAGTTCTAAATGAATATACAAGTGATTATCTAATTTATTATGATTTGAGATATTGTCTTTAATTTTAATTTAGCAATTTAAAAGAAGTGGGTGTTGGGTTTTAACAAAAGTCTTTACAGCATCTATTGATATGGTTGTGGCTTTTAATAATTTTATCATTAATGTTGCCTTATGGTTTATGGTTTTCCTTATATTGAACTAATCCTGCTTTCCTAGCATATATCCAACTAGGGTAGGGTACATAAGCTTTTTATTATGCTATTGTAGTATGTTTGTTCATGTTTAATTTAATATTTGTGCATCAATTATCATTAGGAATATTAGTTTGTAGTTTCTTAATTTTCTCTGACTTAACTCTCCCAGGTTTAGATATTAATATCATATTAGTAAGATAGAAAGAATTTAGATGAGCCTCTTCTTTTCCTGATTCACCAAATCATTTATATAATGCTGGAATCAATTACTCTTTGTTCAATAGAATTCACTTAAAAATCCATCTAGTCCTGGATCTTTTTTTCCTTTGGCAGTTTATTTATGGCTTATTCAATTTCTTTTTCTCATGTCCAGTTATTTAAATGGTTTGTTTCTTCTTTTGTTAATCTGGGTGCTTTATATCTTCAGAACTATTTATTTAAACTAAGTTATTAATTTTGTTGGCAATCAATTATTTCTGATAGTTTCCCTTATTTCTTCTTCATTTATTCTGACTACTTTTTTTTATTTTTAGATATAAATAATTTGGTTTCATTCTCTTTTTTCAAAAAACTGACCAGCTATCTTATTACCTTTTAAAAATCTGGTTCCTTTTGTTATTTCTCAATTGAATGGAATTTTTTGCCTTTATTTCATTAATCTTGTCTTTGTTGAAAATTTTTACTTTAATGTTAAGTTGAGGGGGGTTGATTTATTGCTTTTCTAGTTGTTTTAGATACAAGCTCAATTTATTCATTTTTCTTTCTCTTTTGTTTATTAAAACCTTGTACAATTTCATAAACTCAATGCCGCCTAATCTTGTCACTTTAATGGTTAGGGAATATAAAATAAAGAAAGAGACTTCCCTGCGGGTTAATAACAGTTCTTGTGTTCCTTCTAGAACATAAGGTTTTTGAGCACATGAACTTTCTCACCTAAACACTGTATTAGTTAAATGCCTTTATAATATAGCATTCTGCCCAATTCAAGACCTTAATAAATGCATGATGTGTCCAAATGATATCCTTGCAGACATGATAGAAAGTTGTGGGCCAAATGATATAATAAAATTATGTAGATTAAGAACAGACTGAATGATTGGACTCAAAAAATAATGACTAAGAATGACTTTCAGTCATAGCAATAAAAGAAGAAAAAGAAAACTTAAGGAATAAAAACTAAGCAATGATGAAACTATCACTCTGAAGATGCTATAATGGTCAACTCAGAGAATCCTAGAGAAATCAACTAAAATGCTGGCTGAAACTATCTTTAGCAGTTATAGAATATAAAATAAACCACTCAAATTATCATCATTTCTGTATGTTACCAACAAAACCCATCAGGACAAGATAGAAAAATTTCATTTAAAATAAATGTAGACAATATAAAATACTTAGGTATTTACCTGCCAAGGCAAACCCAAGGACTATATAGACCCAATTACAAAACATTTTTTCACACAAAGACAGATCTAAACAATTGGAGAGATATTAATTGCTCATGGGTAGTCTCAGTCAGTTTAATAAAAATGACAATTTTACCTAAATTAACTTATTCAGTGCCAAACCAATCAAAGAATTACAGAGCTAGAAAAAAATAATAACAAAATTAATCTGGAAGAATAAAAGATCAAGAATATCAAGAGAATTAATTAAAAAAATGTGAGGGAAGGCAGCCTAAAAGTACCAGATTTCAAGCAATATTACAAAATGGTAATCACAAAAACAATCTGGTATGTATAAAAAATAGAGTGATAAATCTATAGCAGATAGATTAGGTACACAGCACACAGCAGTGAGTGATCATATTAACCTAATGTTTGCTAAACCCAAAGATCCAAACTTTTGGTTCAAGAACTCACCATCTAACCAAAATTGCTTGGAAAACCAGAAAGGTGGTATGGGAGAAACCAGGCATAAAACAACATCTCACACCACATTCAAAGAGAAGGTCAAACTGGATAAATAATTTCCACAAAAAATAACGGGTGATCTCATAAGTAAATTAGGGAAGTATGAAAAAAACATACCTGTCAAATCTATGGATAAGGAAAGAATTTATGACCAAACAAGAAAGAGAATCATGGGATCTAAAATTCATAATTTTGATTATATGGAATGTAAAAGTTTTTGAACAAACAAAAACTAATATAACCAAAATTAGAAGGAAAGCAGAAAGGGTGGGGGAGTTTTGCTTCAAGTTTTTCTGTCAAAGGTCTCATTTGTCCAATATATAGAGAACTGAAGCAAATTTATAAAAATATAAGACATTCCTCAAATTGATAAATGGTCAAAGGATATGAATGAGCAGCTTTCAGAAGAAGAAATTAAAGCTATCAAAGTCACATGAAAAAATATTCTAAACCACTCTGATAGGAGAAATGAAAATTAAAACAACTCTGAGATACCACCTCACATCTTCTAGATTGGCTAACACGATAGAAAAAGAAAATGACAAATACTGGATGTGATATGGAAAAATAGGTACACTAATGGTAGTATTGAGAATTACCATTCTGGAGACCAATTTGGGACTATGCCCAAAAGGCTATAAAACTGGGCAAATCCTTTGGTCTAGCAATGTCACTACTAGGGCTGTATACCAAAGAGATCAAAGGAAAGGAGAAAGGACTTATTTGAAAAACATTTATAGCAGCTCTTTTTTTGTAGTGGCAAAGAATTGGACATTTATGTCAATTAGGAAATAGATGGACAAATTGTGACATACGATTATGATGAAATACTATTGTGTTCTAAGAAATAATGAGCAGGATGATTTTTGAAAAACTTTATATATGTTTTAGGAAAAAAAAACTTATATGAACTGATACAAAGTAAGGTGAGCAGAACCAGGAGAATATTGTTATATTGTTAATAATGATTAGCTGTGAAAGACTTAGCTACTCTGATCAAGACAATGATCCAAAGCAATTCTGAAGGATGTCAGATGAAAAATGGTCTCCGCCTTCAGATAGAAAACTGATGAGGTCTGAGTGCAGATTGAAGCATACTTTTTAAACTTTTCTTTTTCTTGGGTTTTATCTATGTATGTGTGTGTCCTTTGTAACATGACTAATATGGAAATATGTCTTGCATGACTTCTCATGTGTAATCAATATCACACTGCTTATCTTCTCCAGAAGTAGGGGGAGAGGGGCAACCAGATGGCTCAGTGGATTGAGAGCCAGGCCCACAGACAGAAAGTCCTCAGTTCAAATCTGGCCTCAGACACTTCCTAGCTGTATGATCCTGGGCAAGTCACTTAACCCCCATTGCCTAGACTTGACCACTCTTCTGCCTTGGAACCAATACCTAGTATTGATTCTAAGACAGAAGGTTTAAAAAAAAAAAAGAAGAAGGGGGAGAGGCAGGAAAAAAGAAGAAAATTTGAAACTCAAAAATGTTTTAAATAATGTTTAAAATGTTTTACATTCATTGGGAAATATTTAATGAAATAAAATAAAAACACATTTTTTTAAATCACTATTGATTTAGCCAAGTTCCTCAGTGATCTCTCCTTAACTCTGAACTATTTAATATTTTAATTTGATTAAAAACATAGACAATAAATATACTCATCAAATCTAGAAGGAATACAAAAGCATTGGATGAAAAGAATCAGAATCCAGAAGATTTCTGACAGGCTAAGATAATGGCCGAATTTATTTAATTAAATAAAATGTGAGGATGTTTAATAAAGGGAAACAAAGGCTTAATGGGAACATATTAGCTATTTGAAGAGCTATCCTGAAGAACAGGAATTAAACTTGTTTTCTAAACCCAAGAAAAAAGAACTAGGAAAAATAGATTAAATTACAAAGAGGTAGATTTTGATTGCATTTAAGGAAAAAACCATTTAACAATCCGAGCTGTGCAAAAGTAGAATGAGCAACTGTAGTCAGTCAACTATGACTTTGAGAAAAGCTTGTATGGACACTTGTTAGAGATACTGTAGAAAGGACTGTGGTTTGGGTACATACTGGCCTAGAGAGCCTATGAAGCCCCTGCCAGCTCTGAGATTCTGTGCTTCTCTGACAATTAAATCTTAAATTTTTAATTTAGCTAATTTAACAAGACCCAGATCTGGTGGCAACTGGTCCATAAAACAGTACCCCACTCTACCCAACCCCCAACTATAATGCTTTATTTTTATTTTTTCTCCTTTTCACTTCTGACCTCATGCAATGCTTATTTTTGTATTTGTTGTAGACCTCTTTTTGGATAAAAAGTTCCTTGGAGGAAGAGATTTGTCTATCTTCTACTCTTAGCACAATGCTCAGTATCTTTTCAATGAATGCAATTGACAAGTTCAGATTAAAATAATTTATTTTAAAAACTCAAAAAGAAACATGAACTTGTAAGATATCCTATTAGCTTAATGTTAAGGATACTTAAATTTTAACATCCAAGTAAAGAAATTCAATTAAGTCACTACAGTATTCTGTACTTATATTAGTGGCCTTTAAAAACTGTCAGAAATACTGGAATTACAATAGAAAATCTTCAAATAACAGTTTGAAAGAGCCCTCAGTGGACTTGGAGAAGACCTGGGTTCAAATCCTGATTCTACTATCTTTGTGACTGTGGGCAAATCTCTTAACTTTTCTGGGACTCAATTTCTTCATCTGTCAAAAGAGACAATCAGAGACACAATCTCTCTAGTTCTAAAGTTTATGTGCTTCCTGTGAACAAACTGTCCTATTATATCTGCCAGGGACATGCCTTATTCTGATAAAATGCAGAGAAGAAGAAAGCTCTGGGATAAGTTACAAAATGTTTATGGAAATCACATCGCCATGAACAAAAGGATGAATCACCAAGGGGAAAAAACTCAAATGATGTCATTTCAGGAGATACAATTTCATAAACTCGATGCCGCCTAATCTTGTCACTTTAATGGTTAGGGAATATAAAATAAAGAAAGAGACTTCCCTGCGGGTTAATAACAGGTTGTTCAAAGATGGAGACAGGAGCGTAGGAATAAGTGGGTGTTTGACAAAAGGAATTAAAGGACAGTGTACAAGGGTAGGGCAGGAGGCACAAGACAGCATGCTCACTGAAGAGTCAAGCTATACATTATACATAATGTACCAGTTCTGACTGAACTCAAGGAAATGTCTTTGTAATCTGTGGAAAGTTACCAAAAGAATGAGGTTAAATGGGGGTTAGGGAAATTTATTCAGGAGCTGCCCCAGTCAATCCCAGAGACCTTGAACTCAGCCTGGAAAGAAGAGTCAAATAGATGGAAGAAGGAGGAAGAGATGCTCAGAAAAGCCTTTTGTCCATTGCTGGACAGGGTATAATGGGAATTGGCCGACACAGATCTATGTCAATGTGGTGAATGTCAGAGCTCCTCCAGGCGCCAGGCAGCACCCATCAACTGCCAAAAAGCAGCACATTGACACCAACCAGCCCTCACTGATAACACTGAGAGTGGTCCAGATGTGTTCTCAGGTGAGCTAAGTACAGGCAGGGACAACCCTCACTTAGATTAAGAACAGAGAGGAAAAGCAAAAGCCATGGATTTTTTAGTTTGAAAATATGTTCCTATCCTTATCTCTGATGGATACAGGGACTATGGAGCAAGGGATTCTTCTCATATAATTTTTTTTTGCTTTTAATTTTTTATTTTGAATTTAATAATCACCAACACAAACATTTCAAAATATAGAAAGAACAAAAAAAAAAAGGAATACATGTGAGACCCTAAACTTGTTATACAATTTGCTATTAAAAATGTTAAAAGGTAGTCACAAATTTTCCCTGTGTGTCCCCTTCTGAACTTATTTTACTGATGCTCTTTTTCTATTTTCATTTTCATGTCTATCACTACCCATGAATTTACACCCTTCCAGTACACAGAAGCCTTATTTTAAACAACTACAGTCAAACAAAAAAAAATCAGCATATTAGTTATGTTGGAAAAATGTACATCTCATTCTTCACTTTTAATCCATCAATCTCCTGCTGAAAGGTATAAGGAACACTTCATCATTGGCTTTCTGAAATTATGCTTGGCAACTGTTGATCAGAGTTCTAAAAACTTTCTTTTTCTCTATTGTAACGATCTAGTAAATTTTTTCTGTTTCGGGAGGAGGGTTCCTTAATGTTTTTCTTAAGATTGCCAGTGCTCAGTAACTCCACAAAAGTACAAAGGCACCACAAATCAAGATGAGAGCTGAATAATATGAGTGGGAAGAAGTAAGAGAAGACAATAATTAGAGGAGGGGAATTAAATAGCAAGTGATAACTTGAGATAGAGAAACCTTTTCAGATACATAAACAAAAGCAGGGCCATCCCTGGGATCTCAGTGCTGTAGAAGTTCTTCAATTCTTTTCAGTCTTGCCTGACTCTGTGACTCTCTTTAGGTTTTTTGGAGGGAAAAGATACTTGAGTGGTTTGCCATTTCCTTCTCCAGATCATTTTACAGATGAGCAACTGAGGCAAATAAGGTTAAGTGATTTATCCAGAATCATTCAGCTAATAAGTATATGAAGTCAAATTTGAACTCAGAAAGATGAGTCTTCCTGATTACAGGCCCAGCACTCTATCCACTCTACCACCTAGCTGGCCTCATATGAATTAAGTATCCAGGAGAAGAAAGAAAAAAATCAGGGTTGGTAGTATGCATGTACTGAGTGCCTGGACTTTGAAGAACTGTGTTATTTGACAGATAAAGAGGATTTTGTATTTATATTCACAATGGGAAAGGTTTGGGGGGAACAGGAGTGACTACCAATGGGGGAAAAAAGAGAAGATTGTTTAGGTTTGGGGCTAGTTTAATTGGAATTGTTCAGGCCAAACAGACAATAAAATTAAAAAGAGGAAAGAAGAAAGGAGAAATGAAGTAAAAACAATCGTAAAATAAAGGAGATCTAATACAGACCCACAAAATTGTTATAGAAACCATTTCCTCCTTCTTTCCCAAAACCTTTCCCTTAGTGAATGCTATAAGGATATCTATAAACTAGAGCCAATTGTCAATGATTCAAAGGCAGATCCAGACTGTAATTTTTTCCTCTTCCTGCCCCTTGTTCTTTCTCTCCAAAGAAATGTCAACATGAAATCTGGACACCTCAAGTTTACCCCTACCCTTTGAGAAACCCCAGCACCAGGCACACTTTTTTGGGGCTGAACTATAGACCTTAAACCATTTGGGGACCCTAGTTTAGGTGAGATTAATAGACATAGTCCCAATGCCGAGCGCCTTTATTTGTTTTAGAAGCTTGTCCCATTGAATTACAGCCCTCTCTCAGGAAGCCCAGCTCTTACTTGGACCCTTTCCTTTGTAACTGTTATAGCAGATGCTCCCTGATACCCCTGCTGGCTGCAGACCTCTTTGCAGCCTGCTTGCAGTTTGTCTATGTAGCCTTGCCATACTAAGACCTCCAGAGAATATAAAAGACCCCTAATTTCTGTTCCTCTTAGGAGTTATCAACATAGGGCAATTGGCTCTCCCAGGGGTCAGTGACCAGAACAACCAGAATCTCAAGCCTCGGGACTCTGTGTGGGTATGTAGCACACAGCTCTGAGGGGTGGCCTAATTTAGCACTGAACCCCTTTCCTTAATTAAAGAGTGGCTTTTTTGACTATTTAATAGTTCTGTGTTTTCCAAGTTAACAGAAGCAATGGTTCAAATGGGGGAGGGAAGAACCCCTATGAGATATCTCCAAGTGCTAAGCACATATTCCCCCCCCTGAGTACTTCCTTTAACTTCTCCACTAGCTCCACAGAAAAATAAGAGATGAAAGCTGGGTTGGGATAAATCATAGAAAGAGCATATGAATAATTTTGTTTAAAAAAAGAGAATATAAAAACAGTGCTCTGAACCAGTTTCTACCCACACAAAAGATAAAGTACAGAACTAAAGCTGTCAGAAGAAGCACAGACCTGCCTTCCCCTCAATTCTTCTACCTCAAAGGATAGCATGATGTCACTCTAGTAGTCTAGTGGCCCTCTATTGCCACTGATTGATTCTCTGTCCAGAGGGGGAAAACCCCAACTATAAGTATTCAACTATATTCATCACTGTTCCCTAATATTCTCCCTTTACTAGCCAGGTTACTTTCAGAAGTGTTCCACAAGCCCAGCTCCCCTCCATGATTAGAATCACTTCTCCATTAGTGGCAATGCAGTGATCCTGAACAATCTGCAGGGATCTAGGAGAAAAACACTGTCCACAAGCAGAGGACAAACTGTGGGAGTAAAAACACCAAGGAAAGGCAACTACTTGACTACAGGGAGGGAGGGGACATGACAGAGGAGAGACTCTAAAAGAGAGACTCTAATGCAAATACCAACAACATGGAAATGGGTTTGAATCAAGAACACATGTGATACCCAGTGGAATCAGCTATGGGAGAGGTGGGGGGGGAGGGGGAAGAAAATGATCTTTGTCTCCAATGAATAATGTTTGGAAATGATCAAATTAAAAAAAATTAATTTAATAAAAAAAAGAATCACAGATTCTCAGTTATTATAAGGGATTTCAGTTTTAAGGGATTTCAGGGGTCATTTAACCCAAATGAATAGGCATCAACTCTAAAACACTTTAAAAAAAAAAAACCCTTCCCTTCTGTCTTGTAATCAATACTGTGTATTGGTTCCAATGTAGAAGAGTGATAAGGGTGAGGGCAATGAGGGTTAAGTGACTTGCCCAGGGTCACACAGCTGGGAAGTATCTTGAGGTCACATTTGAACCCAGGACCTCCCATCTCTAGGCCTGGCTCTCAATCCACTGAGCTACCCAGCTGCCCCCTCTATAACACTCTTGACAAGGACTCATCAAAACTCTGCTCCAAGACTTCCAGCAATAGGAAAAACACTACATCCCAAGGTAGCCCATTCCACTTCTAGCTGTGTTTTGGCCCTCAAGAATGGAATATACTCCTACCTCATCTCTACCTCTTAAAATCCTTAGCTTCCTTCAAAGCTCAGCTCAAACAACACCTCCTTGAGCAACAACATGCCTCTCTTGATTTCCACTATCTCCAAGTAGTGAATGCCTCCCAATTAAAAAAAATTACCTAATACTTTTGTATATATTTATATGTGTGCATGTCTAGTCAGCCTTACCCCCAACTGGAGGAGGTGGGAAGGGGGGAGGCAGAAACAGAAACAGCTAGAAGCATGCATTCATGTAATCAATTTAGCCATAAAAGAATTCTGCCAACACTTGCATCCTCATCTATCTTATTAGTGGACTGATATATTCTAAGGTGCATGAGGTCCACGTACACAAGAATGGTGCCTTTGTAAAGGATTACATCTTCTTTTGTTCTCCTGAACATTAAGCATTCATAAACCATCAGTTCATTCAGCATTCCTGGAATGGCTGGCCAGTTCCTGGAAGGACCTCAAGTGTATCACAGCCTGTCTTGGATCCCTCTGAAAGGAACCTAAGTGACTATGTCACAGTCCAACACATTTTCTTTTTCATTTAAAAATCAATAAATTATATATAGGTAAGTTCCCTGTGAATAGGAACTGTCTCTCCTGCTATATCACATCAGCACAGTACTGAGTTTGAATAAGAGCTCAATTTGTCTACTGTATGAGAGACAAGAGGGCAAGAATCACGAAAGCACCAACTACTAGTTGTGACTCTGGAATCTTTGCTTCTTGTTCTATAAGGTGCTCTCAAGCCTGTGGTTTCTTACTCTTTCTAACTGCAAGTTTCTAGTCTTGGGAAGCCAGGATAAGAATGTTTGCAAATAAGATGTGCGAGGAAAAGCTAAGGAATACTCTGCATTCAGTCATGTGCCACAGCCTCTCTAATTTTTTTTTAAGTCTATACATTTCTACCTTATTTCTGTGTCTTGGTACCTCTCTCTGCATGCTCTGAAGTTGATCTTAGAATAATAGCATTCATTGCCTTCCTGCACACATATATTCTGTAGTTTGAGTTGTCTCTATATATTGTACTTACAGAAAGGAGGAAAGTGGAGGGGAAAAAAAGGACAGGATGAAGATACAGTATTGCACATTGCTAGAATATAGATCCAAAACTTTAGATTCAATTTGAATTTGAATTATTTGAAATTATTTGAATTAGGATTATTTGAAAATGAATTTTTTAAAATTTCTTTGCAATCGTTTAGGGTTAAAACAAGATTCTCTCTATTTTGACTTTATGTCCCTTGAATAATATAACTTGTTCTGCCTTAGAGAAGCTCTAATGCACATGAATATTTCTGTTCCTAGCATCAATCATCATCTTTCCACTAGGCATTCTTACAAGCTACTGCAACATACTAGCATAATTGTTATAAAAAAGATAGAAGATGAGACATTTTGCCTGAGGGTGCTAGTCTTTGGACTTGGTTTCTTTCTCAAGGCTGAAAAGTTAGATTTGACTTGTCTTTGGGCATAATACCAAGGACCATCTTTTAAATCATGTTTTTTGTTTTTATTTAGACAAGGTGGAATGCAAAACTCCAAGTACTCAAGAATGCAGGACCAAAACAAAATGTCATGGGTGCCTACATGAATAGCAGAGAAGATATCATTTAAAAACAAAAAATACAGTGACCACATTCAAGAAAGGGAAAGCCTACAGAGATCCCAAGAACAATAGCTACATCATAGTTAAGAATAAAAATTCTAGGTATTGTTGTTAGTAATAATAGTTTGCATCTGTATAGTGCTTTACATCTATTATCTCAACTGATTCTCACAAAAAACTCTTTGAGGTAAGTACTATTATTATCCCCATTTTGCAGATGATATTGTCCAATTAAATGATGAACTACAGAAAAAGAAACTAAGGCTGAAAGATTAAATGACTTACCCAGAGCCACATGACTAATAAATATCTGAGGTGAGATTCAAACTTGGGTCTCTGACTCCAAGACAATTAGTCAGTTAACAAACATTTATTAAGTTTCTACTATGTTCCAATCACCATGTTAAGTGCTGGAGAAATGAAGGAAAACAAAAATGTGGGTTTTGACTCAAGGAATTCACATCCTATGAAAGAGATGGAATAGAGGAAGAATAGCTGGGTGGTACAGTGGATATGATGGTGGCTGGAACCCCTGAGCCAAGCACCAAATGACATCAGATTGGGCCCTGGTCCAGGGACCTGAACATATCAAAGACCAGCAGCACTTCTTGGCACACCTGGTTCCCTTCAATGAACAGCATCAGAAGAAATTCCATTAGTTCCCACCTGTGTAGAGCTACCCTCTACACAGGGGCACCTGTCCATCTCCTTAAACCCAGTCATGGGGAGGGGGTAGAGGGACCTTGACTTTTTCACTATAAAGATCTCATGTCCCACTATTTCAAGGCTTAACTCCCAAAGAAAAGAGGTGACTCCATTCCTGCCAGCCAAGCTACATCTCCCCCAATAAAAGCTTTGCCGGAGATGAAAAGAGCTTAATCGACAAATTCTTTTGAAGTGAGACTGAATCCCAAACACAACCAACAGAGCAACAGGCTGGGAGTCAGAAAGACCTGAATTCAATTCCAAAACAACCCTAGGCAAGTCACTTAACCCTGTTTGCCTCAGTTTCCTCATCTGTCACATGAACTGGAGAAGGAAATAATAGCAAACCACTCCAGTATCTCTGCCAAGAAAATGTCAAATGGGGTCACAGAGACCCTACTGAAAATGACTAAACAAAAAAAAAATCTCAGAAGGAAGGCACTAACAAAAGGGGAGGGGGGAAATAGGACAAGATGGTGAAAAGTCTCCTGGAGAAAATGGGATTTGGAATGAGTACTGAAGGAATCTAGTAGACAGAAATGAAGAAGGAGAGCATTCCAGACATGAAAAACAGCCACTGAAAAGGCATAGAGTGGCATGAAGAAAAGTGAAGAAAAGCAAGAAGGCAGGTGTTACTGTATTATAAAATAACTGAAAAGGTATAAAATATAAGTATCAAATGTAGAGAAAGGACAAGGCTTTAAATGACAGTGTTTGGTTCTGAAGGTAACAGGGAGCCACAGGAGTTTACTGAGTAGGATAGGGTCATATGGACTTTCTCTTCCAAAAAATCACTTTGCCAGCAAAGTGAAGAATGAACCATATTGGGGAGAACCGCCAAAAGGCTACTTCAGCAGTCCAGGTGTGAGGTGATGAGAACCTGTACATGGGTGGTGGCTGTGTGAGGGTAGAGAAGTTGATGTATGTGGGAATTGTTGTGAAAGTTGACAGTGACACCGTTTGGCAACAAATTAGATGCATGGAGTAGGTGTGAGAGATGAGTCAAGGGTGACACTGAGTTTTTAAGCCTGGGTGACTGGAAGGATGATGGTGTCCTCAATAGTCAAACGAAAGGAAGATTTAGAGAAAGATAATGAAGAAGCTTTGTTCTGGTTAAGTTGGAGATCACTACAGAAAATTCCATGTTACATCCAGTGTGTCATGGAAACGGGGCCAATAGGGAACAATGACTGGTCACAGATTTATAAAGAAAATGTTTGCAGTTACAAATTACAAATGCTACCAACAAATTTAAAGAAATAAGAAACACCCACCCAACAGCTGATGCTTGTTGTCATCACTCTGTTGATCAGCTGCCTCTGGCTGGCATTACTTCTGGAGAAAGGAATTTTATGTACCTGATCTCATCCTCACATCATTGCTTCTTTAACAATTCATCTGGCACTTACTCTTTCATCCATATCATTATATCATCATTTCTCCACCACTCACCTTTTTTTAATATGCAACTGTTATTTTTTTAATTCAATCAGTCATCATTTTCCTACACATATTACCACCATTTGTTCCAATCACCTAACAACTTTCTCTTTTCCCCTTTTTCTATCACTGTTACTCTACTCCACCACCTATTCATCATTACTCACTTTGCTTTTCCCATGCCTACTATTATCCTTCAGGAACTTCCTACCTTTCTTTCTGCCAACATTTCCTTTCATTCTGTGTGTTTAGTTATTCTTCCCTATTCCATACTTTTTCTTCTTTTCTTTCTGTTTCTTTCTCTTTTTCCTCTCTCTTTCTCCCTGTCTTTCTTTTTCTCTCTTTTCTCTCTCTCACTCTGTGTCTCTGTCTCTCTGTCTCTCTCTCTCTCTCTCTGTCTGTCTCTCTCTCTCTGTCTCTCTCTCTCTCTCTGTCTCTCTGTCTCTCTCTGTCTCTCTGTCTCTCTGTCTCTCTGTCTCTCTCTCTCTCTCTCTCTCTCTCTCTCTCTCTCTCTATATATATATATATATATATATATATATATATATATATATATATATATAGGGTCACACATAGATAGGAAGCATCTGAGGCCACATTTGAACCCAAGTCTTCACAATTCCAGGCCTAGTGCTCTATCCACTGTGCTATCAAAGTGTAATGACTGCATGGAGTAACTACCCATTAGGTATCATCTCTTGCCCCTCCTAAGAAGATGTGGACACCTACTTACTCACTCCAGCCTACTGTCATACTGGTAGGTCTAGGTTACCAAAGAAAAGCCACTACGTCACCAGAATTCGCTCAAGTTTAACTCTGCTGTGAGGGGAATTAATACCCTCGTTCATCACTTAAAGTTCAAGTTCTCTGAGAGGGTTTATTTACATAAACCACTTGCTAACAATAATGAAAATTGTCATTTACTTGTATGCATATATTAAAGCAAACATAAGAAACATGCAATCTACACAGAAACCTTGAATATACTCTCCCACTGATGAACTTAATATCTCTGGTGGAGGGTGGACATAAATAGAAGCCTGGCATAGAAGCTTGTGAGGGAGGAAAGCCCAAAACTCTGTACTGAAGGCTTTGAAGGTATGGGGTTTTTTTTTTTCAGAACATTTGTATAGCATGAAATGGCCTATTTAACAACTGCTTGTTTCCTGGATCTCTTGGCTCTCCAGCTGTATAATTTCTCTTCTCTTTTATTCTTGACCAACAAAACATTTACAAACTCTTTCCGCTTAAAATCACCCTTAAAAGAGGGACAGCTAGGTGGCTCAGTAGGCAGACAGGTCTAGATTCAGGAGGTCTTGGGTTCAAACTTAGCCTCAGACACTTCCTGGCTGTTAAACCCTGGGGACAAGTCATGTAACCCCAAATGCCTATCCCTTACTGTTCTTCTGCCTTGGAGCCCATACTTAGCATCAATTCTAAAACAGAAGGCAAATATTTTTTTTAATTTTTAAGAATGTTGGAAAAATGATATACTATTCAATTAGCTAGCAGTTTTTTTTCAAGTAGAGAACATCGAAGTTTATGAGGCCATACAGATCAGAACAGTGAACTATTTATTCACTAAGATTCTGTACTGTCCTAATTAGATTTCAGTATCTCTTCTTATACAGTAAAGCAGTTGCAAAACATGTCTTCCCTCTGCTTTTCTCTCTCAAATAAGAGAGAAGACTACCTTTCTTAAGCTCAAGTGAAAAAGGACATGTAATAGTTTGAATTGAAACTATTTTCCAAGAGGCTTAACTCTTTATTCAAACAATCAGAAACTAGCAACAAAAGCCTTCTCAGCACCTGTCTGCATCTGTGTGGATTTCTTCAACTAGCCATGACCAAGCTGCTTTTAAATGTCCTGTTGATCCCGAAGGATTTATGAGAAAAGAATGCTCTCCACATCCAGAGAAAGAACTGTGGTAGTAGAAATGCAGAAGAAAAACATATGACTTATCACTTGTTTATATGGGTATTTGATTTGGGGTTTAAAAGACTGCTCTATTGCAAAAATTAATAATATGGAAATAGGTATCAAGTGATAATATTTGTATAACCCAGTAGAACTGCTTGTCAGCTCTGTGAGGGGGGAGGGAAAAAAGAGAGGAAAAGAAAACAAAACATGGAAACATATTTTTAAAATTAAAATTATTTTTAAAAAATTAAATAAATTAATGTTCTGTTGGATTCTCCTCTCCTGCTGATTGATGATCACTCCAATCTTAGCCTCAACTTCACATATCATTTAATGACTAAAAGCAAAGTCTCCTGATACTCAGACTCACCTTTCCCTTATGATGTAGTAACTCATCAATTTTCTCCTTCAAAATTCATTGTCCTTATTTAATCATGTCTCATTCTCTAAAGTTATGGAATTTTTTTTTAGTTTTACCTTCTTCAATATTAAAATAATTACATGCGAATGAGCTAAGGGGTAATAATGTCCAGTATCAGTTCTTAAAATGGTCCTCCAGTTAAATATGGGATCTTGAAACTTTATTTTTTTTCATATCCACATGATATTGGGTTTTAATAAATTAATTTCTTTGCCTCTTTAAACCATCAAACTATTAACATACAAATGAGATATCATCCTCCATACTCAGTTTTTATACAGTCACAGTTTATTATCTGACCTAAAATATTGAAACCCTAACTAAAACCAGATTTCTGTATTATATTTATTACATGTACATATATGTGTATACAGATGTAATTTTTATTAAAACAAACTCCTCTATTAAAACAACCTTATTTTCCTACCACTTTTAGGCATCAAATCTGATTTTTAATTCTTTTTTTCTTTATACAAAACTACTTTTTCTGCCTTTACAAGACTCAAAAATGTATTATGACCTTAAAGCCATAGTACATTACCTAAGGAAATACAATTCTATCCTTCAGTGGTAAGAAGGTCATAACTATGCCAGAATCTATAGAAGATATTCATAAAGACTATGTGGAGAAAAGAATGGTAAATACAGAAGGCAAAGTGTAATAAGCAAGTAACTACTTGCAAATACAGTATAGGCACATTAGCTTAAGATAATCTCTCTTACAATTCAGTGTTTCCTAAAATGGTATTTAGCAAAATCACATATTGTCTACTGACACTGAACAATATTTTCTCTAACCTGATAAGCACAGAGATTAAGTGTGAAAATATTTTGAATTCTTTGGATGAAATATAATATTAAGTCAATGTTAAAGGAAAAATATCTCCAGATCTCTGATAGTTACTTTGATAAAAATCCTGTTTTTCTTCATTTATTCATTCAGTTCATTACTTATTAAACACCTACTATGTTCAAAACACTGTGCTAGATGGTTGAGGATATAAGACAAAAATAAAAAAGCAGTCCTTGCCCTCAAGGAGCTTATTCACTTGTAAGCAAGTTAACAGATCTAGAGTTATATTTTGGAGATGTAGTCTACCCAGAGTTTAACATTAGAGGTAGGTCAATACAAAAGAGTATGTAGATTTGGATTCAGAGGCTAAATATACACATTCTAGACCACATATGTTCCCCAGGACAAATCACTTAATTTCTTGGCCTTGATTTTCTTATCTATAACATAAAAATATTAGAATAGATGGCCTCAAAGGTAATTATTCTAAATCTATGATCATATGACCAGTAACAAGGAAATCCATTAGGAACAAATAAGAGAAGGGAGATAGAAAATATTTCAAATAAATGCCCAGAGATTGAAAAAAAGATGTATTACCAAAAAAAAAAAAGGCAGCTGGGTCATTCAGTGGATAGGACACTGGGCCTTTAGTCAGGAAGATCTGAGTTCAAATCCAGCCTCAGGTATTCATTTGCTGTGTGACACTGGAAAGTTGCTTAGTTTGTGTTTGCCTTAATCCATCAGAGAAGGAAATGGCAAACTACTTCAGTATCTTTGCCAAGAAAACCTCCTACAATGTTACAAAGAATCAGACATGACTGAATAATTGAAGAACAACAAGAATAGACTATTAGAAATAAGGAGCTTATTATCAGGCATTCTATGACAATAAACAGCTCAAAGGTAGGGTGGAGGTGGAGTCCTTAGCCTCTAATTAATAAATAGAACAATAAAGCAGCATCCTTAGCCTTGGCATAAGAAAATCAAACATAAATCTTTGACTAAATGGTTTCAGATCAAAACAATAAAGTGCTCAGAAATCCTGAGTAAGAAGGGTTAAAAAAGCAAATGCAGTATGGTAGGACATATTGCCTTACTTCTGGTATAAATATAATTTCAAGAATCCATTTCACATTTGAGCATTAGAAACTACAAGCCTATCAGGGAAGAGAAATCTTTATGCAAATAGTTTTTAAAGGTATTACTTAGAAGCTTCTAGCAGAACTGTTATGTAGAGTCTAGCTCCAAGTCTATAGATGCTCTGAACATCTTTTCAACATTGACATGGCTAAAGTTAATGACTTGAAAGCACAGAGCATCAAAATAAACTATAGCATGCTCTAGCAATGCTCTTAACACTCTGGAGTCTAGCCAGGACTAAAGAGTGGAGTGAGATTTTAATTAACTTAACCTGTGTGAAAATTTCCTTGGCAGACCTTCATCAGCTGGGATGCTAAATACCCATTACACACCAATGTATAGTGTTTAATAACCTACACTTAAAATAATTAGGTGATTATTTCACACTTGGCCATACTCTCCAGGGAAAACTCATAAGTTTCACACACTAGGTTTTCTTTGAGCCTGTGGCTCCTGCCTGAGAAGGATGCTATCTTATTTGAAGGGGAATTCAGGATAAGCCCCAAGTTCAGCAGTTTATTAATATTTGTGGTCAACCACAGAATAAAAAGAAAAGAAAATTAAGTGCAACCTAAACTCTTCTGACTTTGTCGATCTCTAATCCAAAGGAAAATTTAGGACAGAAAATGTGTTTCTTTTTTTGGTGTCTTCCACTGAAGTCTTATTGTGGCATGCCTCATTGTGATATGGAGGTGACCCAAGGCTCTTGAAGAGTGTGTAATAAAGTACAAGTACAAGCTCCTATCAAGATAGAGAAAGATTTCAAGAGAAGCCTAGAAATGAACTGTTCATCTGTTATCTGAGGACCAGCCTAGTTAAATGTTGAGGTTAGGCACCAGATGACTTATTGTAGGACAACAGCAACTCACGAATAATTTTGACTAAATCGAGATTAAGATTTGACTGGGGTAGGGCCTGAGTACAAATGGCAAAGAAATTACAGATCTTTGGAAGTTGATTTACCTCAAGCAGTTGATCTGAGAAGACAGGAAGGTAGCATTATCAATCACTCTGACAAGACCATTAGCCTCTTTCTGATTCTGAAGTTCCCACTTCCCTAACTTAAAGGAGATTTTCTTCCCCAACAGGGCAATGATACAGAGTGCAAAGACTTCTGCATTGCTGGAGTGGAGGGGGCATGGCATAGATCTAACTCCAAGAATGAAAAAAACTTATGAAAAAATAGCAGGCATAGCCAGAACTCATGGAGAAAGTTACTGAGGTGAATTGAACCTTCTGGAAATGATATCTCTTGCTGGATGTATGTTTCTCATGAGCATCCTAGACTAGATGAAATAAATTAAATCTGAGATCTCTGCTTCCCACAAAGTCACCAACATGTCCAAAGCAAGACAATTTCTTCTATTTAAGGAATGTTAGGAAGAGATAGTCATTTTCTAAGAAGTCATTTTTTTGTCAAAGGATTCTCTTTGATAAGAATTTTTTATGCATCTCAAAAATATTTATTTCATTTACTATTTGCTCTCATTTTCAGAAAGAAAAAAACACATGGAATTGGGTCTTTTTTAAAGCAAATAGGCTAAGTTTTAGCAATATTTTGGAAATATATCTTAAGACTTTCTACTTAGATGATATAATGAACTTAATATATTCTAAATTCACATGAAGAACACCCCAAAATTATCCTGTAGTCAGAAAAAAAAAGTATACAGAAAGAAATAGTTTAGGACTAGTGAAGAATTTGACTAGTAATCAGGAAACCAGTGTATCTATTTATAAGTTCAAAGTGCTACAAGAAATTCAAAGAAAGAACATTATCACTTCCAAGATGGGGGATAAGGGAGGATGATATGGAGATAAGGAAAGTTTCACAAAGAAGAAAGTGCTTTGGTCCTAAAAGAAAAGAAAACTTCCAACAGAAAATTAATATGGAGAGTTAATGACACTCCCTCAATCAACTCAAAGTCACTTGGTGTAGTAATTCCTCTGAATACTGAACAAGCAGATGTGATAGTTGAATCACAGACATTTGAAAGATCATGGAGAACAGAAAAGGTACTGTGGGCCTGAAGAGAGTCAAATGTCACAATTTTCCAAAAAGAGAGTAGAATTCCCAAACTATGGGCCAATAAGCTCAATTTCAATTCCTTGAGAATTCCTAGAATGTATTTTTTAATAAATTATTTATTTATAATGTATGTTTTCAAAGGATTCTGAAAAAATTAGCCTATTTTCTTTTGAAAAAGATCCAATCCATGCTTTTTTCTTCTTTCTGAAAATGAGAGCAAATAGTAAAAGAAATAAGTAACATTTTTGAGATGCATAAAAATATCCTTATCAAAGAGAATCCCTTGACCAAAAAAATTGACTTCTAAGAATATGACTAATCTCTTCCCTAACATCATTAGATAGAAGGAATTTTGTTGCTTTGGACATGTTGATGAATTTCTGGGAGGCAGAGACCTCAGATTTAATTTGTATAATTTCACTTAGGATGCTCATGAATTTATTTATAATGTTTTAAAATTCTGAGTTCTGAATTCTCTCCCTTCCTCTCCCCTCTCCCCCATCCACTGAGAAGACAAGTAATGTAATATGAATTATATATTGAAATTATGCAAGACAAATTTCCATATTAGCCATAATAAAAAAAAAAGAAAAGTAAAGAAAGTCAAAAAATCATGCTTCAACCTTAACTCGGACCTCATCCATTCTCTTTTTGGAGGTGGAGACCATTTTTCATTATCAGTCCTTCAGAATTGTCTTGGATCACTATCTTGATCAGAGTAGCCAAGTCTTTCACATCTGATTTTCCTTACAATTTTGCTATTACTGTATACAAGATTCTCCTGTTTCTAGCTCACTTCACTTTGCATCATTTCATATAGGTCTTCCTAAATTCTTTTCTGAAACCATCCTGCTCATCATTTCCTAGAGAACAACAGTATTCTATCACAATCATATACCACAGCTTGCTCAGTCATTCCCCAATTGATGGGCAGCCCCTCAATTCCAATTTCCTTTGCCACCACAGAAAGAGTTGCTATAAATACTTTATAATTTATAGACTTTTTTCATTTTCACTTGATCTCTCTGGAATACAGATCTAGTAGTGGTATTGTTTAGTCATAGGTTACACATAGATCAAAGTCAAGATATCTTTACATTTTTAGCCTTTGTGTGTCCTCTGCTGGCTTTCACAAAATCTTTTCACAAACTTTAAACTTTTTACTTATTTTAACTTTTAAAAAGAAATTCTATATATTTGTAGTATTAAAGGATAAAACATGTTGATATTACACAATACTATACATATAATTTGTGCATTTCTGAGTTCCTAAACTTTTTCTAAGTCATCTGCTGGCTTTCACATGCTGTCTGTGGCTTCCACAAAACTCCCTCAAAATTCCCACTTAGTTTTTTATGCCTCCCCAAGATTTACCAGATTCAAGATGGGGAAAATCATGATGTGGAAGGGATATAGAGTATCAGGGGTTCAGAGTCCCTTCCAAATCTGAAAATGATGTGATTCTCTAACAAAGGTAAGATACAGCAGGTTGGAAAGGGAGGGAAAAGAATCCATTCCCAACATATATGATGAGGTAAGCAAAGACATGAAGTCAGAATGCTGAACAAGGATAGTAAATGATGAATGTGAATGAGTGAATGAAGAAATATTTATTAAACATCTACTTTATGTCAAACACTGCTCTAGGTACAAAGGCAAAAATGAGAATCATTCCTCTTAGGGAGTTAGCATTTAACTGAAAGGATGCAACCTCTCTGAGGGGGTGGTACTGTGACTGGAGCATAGTGTACGTGAATGGAGGTAGTATAAGGTTAAGTTTGAAAAAACTAAAGCAAGACCAGAGGGAAAAGTTGTTTGTTTGTTTTTTTTTTACTTTATCTGGCTGGGCAGTAGAAACAAATAAAGGATTTTTAGTAAAGTTAACTTGATGAGAATAAAATAAGATTACATGTTCAACAATGTGGTGGGGGGGGCAGACTGCAAAGCAGAGGGACTATAAATAGAAAAAACCATAAAGAGGCTGTTACTACATTCTAGGTGAGAGGTGATGAGGGCTTGAACTAGGGTGGTTCCAATGGGAGTGAAAAGTAGGGGGTGGATATGAGAGAGATTTTGGAGATAAAATGTTTAAGACTTGGCAACTGATTGAATGTGGGAGGTGAATAGGAATTTCAAAAAACCAAAGACTACTTATGATAGCATGTCTGGGTGACAAAAGTGCATTCAGTAATACCATACATGGTAAAAAGGAAAGTCTAAGGGAGGGGCAGTGGTTTTTTATACTATAGAGAAAACAGAAGATATTTTCTGGGTTTTTTTTAATTATTATACCAAATTAGTTGTTCATTTCCCCACCTCACATAGCGCTTTGCACTTCTCTGATGCACTGATCATTTGCCATCATTTTTTAGAGTTTGCGTATATCATATGCCCCCCACCAGCCAGACCTCTTGGAGGTCATGGATTCTATCCTATCTATGAGCCCCTCACACCGCCATCTAGCACTGAACTCTACACACAGAAGGCAATTAATAAATATTTGCTGAACTGAACTGGATATTAGGATATCATAAATCACAAATACCAACAAATCCTTTAATCATAGGTAAAAAAAGAACTAGAAATACAGATGAACTCACCACCCTGCAGTATTCTTTATATGCATATGGCTGATACGTTCCACCAACATATTTCCCTATTCCATTTTAACTTGGGGACACTCTTATAAACAGTAATGTAAAGAAAAATAATGCTAAAAGACAACAAAATTTCAATTAATGCAGTGAACAATCTCAGCTGCAAAGAGCTGGCAATGAAGCATACCTCCTTTCTCTCAGCAAAGAGGTCTCAGGTAAGACATACAATTGTCAGATGTGACCAATGTAGGGGCTATGGGGAAGGAGGGGGGGGGGGGGAATGTCAAAAATAGTGTCAAAAAAGAAAAAGCATCATTAAACATTTTACCCCTCTATATCCTCTCTTCTGTAAAGGCCCATATTTGAATTCCATGAATGATGAACTGCACTGAATACTAATAGCATCAACCCTCTTCAGATCCACTTTTATAGTCATCTAAGCATTTTCCAATTCTATTCAATTAGTTGCAAAACACAGTTCACTAGGCTCTCTCGCTCTCTCTTCTAATTCACAATCCACTTCAAAACTTTCTTATGTAAAGCTATTTCCTAACTGTACCAAAGATGCCCTGAAAAAAAAAAAAAGGTCTGTTGTCCAGATTGCTGGGACTATTGTTGAACTGGCAACCTGCAGAGCTACTTCATCAGCTCACCTATGGTGGGCAGATAATGCAGATGGGCAATGGAGTAGCCTATGTTTGAATAAGAGGAAGAGAACAGACTAGATTACCAAGCTTCTTTTCTGAAACAAAGATCTATCTCTTTAAGATCAATATTTATCCAGTTATGCTATATGGCTATAAGTTTTGTAATACCACAGGTTCCAAAGATTTATGTTGTGGGTTATACAAAGGGAATGGCTGTAACACGTTACCATAAAACAGGCACACAGAAAGAAAGAACTAAAGTATATCATCAGAAAGACATTGTAAAAGAAAAAGAGGTGGGTCAGGCACATAAGAAGATTTCTATTCATTGAACTAGTTTCTATTTTTTTAGCATCAAAATTTGTGTCAATCATGCCATATTTTTCCTCATTTTTAGTTTTTCTCCTAGTTTTGTATTGATTTTGAGAACTATAAGAAGTTGGTGGTCTACATAAGATAACTGATTTAGAAATAATCCTTATATCAATAACTAGCCATCTCCAGTTTCAATATAATCAATACCTTTTTCATGATGTCATTGGGTATGTGCCATATTTCTAGCACTTCTCAGCTTTTTTCCAAAACAAAGAATTCATTATGTATAGATTTAAGACTTTTGTGTGGTGTATAAGCATTTGGTCTATCTATCTCATTTCTTATTCCACATTTTACAACATTTTTGGTTATTCCTTCTCACTTTACATTGATGGTACTAAGTATTAAAGTATATATTAATATAGTGTATCTCCAAGTGTGGTCAAACCACAAGGTTAAAATTACTTTCATATTAATCCTAAGACACTTTAATTTCTAACATGGCAAATACTAAGAGATATAACTCACATTTTTTAAAAAGCTCTTTAAAGGATCCTCAATAACTTTTAAGATTTTTAAACGGTCTTGGGACCTTGCGTTTAAGAACTGCTGCAATAATATAATTTGTCAAGCCTTTCATGCTCTTTTTTAACTCTTCCTTTCGGTCTTAGTATAAATTCTAAGACAGAAGAGCAGCAATGGCTAGGCAATTAGGGTTAAGTGACTTGCCCAGAGCCACACAGCTAGGAACTCAGGTCACCCCAAATCCAAGGCTGATACTCTATCCACTGTGGCACCTACAAGTTGATCACAAAAGTCTTTTATTTTATCATCTTTTCATCTACTGTAACAAATGTTGGTACAGAAGTTACAATTATTTTCATGATTTTTAATAGTTTATTTCTTATAATTACATGTAAAAAAATTTTTAACATTCATCTTTTAAAAATACTGAACTCTAAATTCTTTCCCTCGCTCTCTCTTCTCCCCCCTCCCTGAGAAGGCAAACAGGTTGATATAGCTTCCACATGTAGAGTCATCTTCATCACCTTCTTTCAAATGCTTATCATGAGCTGAGTGTCCTATGAAATTATGTTTCTTTTTGGCTTTGAACATATAATAAAAATTAGTTCCTTAATCTGCCTCTCCAAGAAGGGCATTTGAATCATAATGCAACATCCTTTTGTCTTTTGGCTTAGAGAGGTCAAGACTGATTTAATTCATTCACTAACAAACTGCCTAAATTTTCCATAATCTTTGACCCAAAGACCCAACTGCTATGCAAAGACCTCAAAGAAGTCAAAGACAGGATGGGGAAAAAGTCCTATATGCTCCCAAATATTCAAAGCAGTACTTTTTGGAATAGCTGTCAGTCAATCAACAAATGTTTTTTAATCACCCTACTATGGGAGAGGTATATGCTAAAAGCTTGAGATATAGACAAAAGTCAGACCCAGCTCTTCAGAGGCTTACAGTCTAACCGTGCACATAATTGGCAAATAACTCTGTACAAATGAAGGGTAGGTGGGTGGCCACAATCGATAAAGTGCTGGACCTGAAAGCAGAAAGACTCAACTTCCTGGGTTCAAATCTGGCCTCAGATACTTGCTGGCGATGTGAATCTGGGCCCTATTTAGCCCTATTTGCTTCTGTTTCCTTAAGGAAATGGCAAACCCCTCAGTATCTTTCCAAGAAAACCCCAAATAGGATCAGAAAGAGAAAGACATGATTGTGAAATAGTGAATGTACAAGTAAGCCATATACAAGATAAATAAGAGATAAAATAACAGAGTTTCCTCTGCTTTAGAACATTTATCATGACCTGAGATTGAACATTGAAAAAGCTTTCTATAGAAAATGGCAATTTAGCTGCAATGTGAAGGAAGCCAAGAGGCAGAGAAGAGAATAATGGGAAGCATTTCAGGCACCACAGATAGCCAGAGAAAATGCCCAGAGCCCAGATGGCATTTCTTGGCTATTGGTCAATATCATTAGCAAAGAAATAGAAACAAAGCAGATGTGAAGAATGGCTAAACAAACTGTGGTACTTTCATTTAAAATCATCTTCCCTTCTTCACAGTTCTGTTTTCCTTGGTTTCAGTTACCCACAGTCAACCCCACAATTGCTGGGGAATAAGGGAGGCAGGAAGGGGGCCACACATCCTTGGAGGGAGGAAGCCAGTACATGGTTCAAGGATACATGGAGCCTGGGGTCAGATGCTCAGTACTTGTGTATGGACATACATACATCCCACAGATACTCTAATGAAATATTACTTGTACCATAAGAAACAATGACTATGAAGAATCCAAAGAAGCATGAGAAAAACCATATGAACTGATGTAAAGTGAAATAAACAGATCCAGGAAAGCAAGATACACAGTGACTGTAACAATGGAAAATGGAGAAAATCACAACAAAAGATCACTGAATATTGTGTTTTTCTAATAACCAAGTGAGGCCCTGAAGAAAGGAGAAAATGTACCTCTCTCCCTAACAAAGAAGTTGGAAACTATAGGTGTAGAATCCCACCTCACCATACTCACCATAAATAATGCCTAGAAGAAGAGCCTAAGGAAAGCCATTCTACATAGTTTGACTATTTAGTATAAAAAGTATTTTTAATTTCTTTAAAAAATATATCACCAGGATTGTCTGATGATATCCCAGCAAGCTATAGGGACATATCCAGAAAATAATTCCATTCCTCAAGCTTATAGTTTTATTGAGTGAAAGATGGTTTCCATTTCTTTGCTTATAAATCAATGGATCCTCTCCCAACTTGGAATTTTATTTAAAAAATCATTTGAGTATCATAAATGGAAAATTACAGACAAATAGACTTGAACAGTACACAGGAGACCAGATAATATGACTACTGAAAAAGACCTTTTAAATGGATACAATTATTACGCTCCCCAATTGCAGTGCAAGGTCAATGCATTTTTCATTCCTGTTTTTGCTTAGAATTCCCTGAGATCCTGAGGGGTTAAGCAACCTGCCTAAGATTACACAGTCAGTAGGCATCCCAGGTGGTACTTAAAGCTAGTATGACTATGTATGACTTTATGACTTCAAGGCAGGCTCTCTGCCATGCCAGCTGCCTCTATAAAACAGTATGTTTCAGAGTAATTGCTGATCTACGATGGTAGAAGAAGTTCTATTGGGAGTTCCAATAAAAATCACAGGTCCAATGAAAAAATACGTTTTTGCTTAAAAAAGTCTGGCCCATCGTTTCTTTATTTACATATCACAGGCTCAATTTGACATCAACACTGATTTTAGTAGCTGGTAAGCTCAGAAAACGATCATGTTTGATTCTACCACCTAGACATGATAATTTGCCAGGGCAGGAATTTGAGAGGGGGGGTGATGCTTCTTCTATTTTTCTTTTAAAGTTATGAGTGAACAACTCTACTAACTGAGCAATAAACACTGAAAATTGAAGACATAAAAAGAAGAGTTGTGTAATCAAATATAATTTATAAAAAATGTAGCTGGCACATATTTATAATTAAATACTATGATTCAAAAAAGACTGAGATTCTGTCGATGTATATATTCCATCCTCAAATCCAGAATTCACTCTCTCAGCACTTAATAGGCAATATTCATGAGTCACTATTGCCAGAAATAATTTGTCATCTGATTGCCAGAAATCTGGGGATGAACCTTGCTGAACTTAACTAGTCTGATTCTCAGAAGACAATCTACTGCCAAGCTAGCACTCAGAGACTTTCTACTTTGGTAGTACCTACCAGAGATTACAATTTAATTATATTAGCATGTTCTTATTCACTCCCATGTCACACTGAAGCCCTGGAGTAAGAGTATAGGACACAGAGCTAGACAAACCTTATAGATCTTGTGATTTAATGCCTTTATTTTATGGAGACTAATGGGGAATCCATATTTAACAATATTCATGAAGCAGATATCTATAACCATGAATAGTGGTTGCCATTAGAGAGTACTTCCAGAACATCTTCAGTGCCCACATTCTACAGAATTGGTTATCTGGGCTGTCAAAAACTTGAATTAGAAGACAACAGCACAGCCAGACAATTCTGTGGAGTATGGATGATGAAACTGTGCTAGAAATATTCATTAATGGCAACTTCTGGACCCAGGGAACACACACACATACATACACACACACACAATGTCCCAAAACTCTTAGTGTAACTTTAAGCATTAACAAGTTAGCTAAATCCAGCTAAGCCCTGAGGGGCTCACCACCAAATTATATAGAATGTTTAATTTTAAGCTATGATAGTAATGTTTTGACCTAAGATTTTTAAAACACACCATATATTGATAAATGATAGATAGATATACAGATACACACTCATGAATTAAAAATAAATAAGCATTTATTTTAATTTTTTTTATTTTAATTCTATTGTGTTCTAGGTATCAATCAATAAACATTTATTAAGCACCTACTATGTGTCAAAGGCACTGTGCTAAGCTCTCCATATACAAAAAAGAGGCAAAAGATATTTTTGCCCTCAAGGAACTTACAATCTAGTTAGGGAGATACACACAAATAAATATGTACAAACAACTTAGATACAGGATAAATCTGAAATAATCAAAAGAGGGAAGGCAATAGAATTAAAAGAAATTAGGAAAGGATTCCTGGAAGGCTCATTTGGTCATATTGCACAGCTCAGTGAGAACTAGAATGGAGGAAGTCACCTGTAGCTGCCATAGCAATACACCAGGTCTAGCTCATTCCTGATTTGAACTTTTTTGTTTTTTAGGTGCAAAAGGTCAGTTTATAAGGCAGGACATATGCTAGTTCATAACGCAGTTAGGTGGTTCCATAGATAGAGTGCTGGCCTTAGAATCAGGAAAAACCAAGGCAGCTAGAGAGCACAGTGGATAGAAAGCCAAACCTGAAGTCAGGAGGACCAGGGCTCAAATGTGACTTTGGATACTTCTTTACCGTGTGACCCAGGGCAAGTCTTCTTAATTGGAGGGCATGTAGAACCGTTGGGATAGTCACATTTGTAGATTGCTTATTGATGAATGTCTTTGACTTAAATCTAACCCCAAAAGTACATTATCCTTCATACATTTTTATTATATAGTGTTAATGCGCTTAGTTGCAAACCAATCAAATACTTAAGCTATTTTTTAAAACTTTGTTTGCCTCTGTTTGCCTCAATTTCCTCATCTGTAAAATTGGGGTAATAATGGCCCCTACTTCACATAACTGTTGTGAAAGCCAAATGAGATAATATATGTAAAGCACTTTAAAGTGCTAGATAAATATTAGTTATTATGAACAAATGCAATAATTCAATTTTTAAAAATCTTAAGTTTTCTACCATACACAAAAGCACTATGTTCAGTGCTGGGGAAGGAGAATACAATGGAGCTTAAAGTCTATAGAATTCTACCCAGATAACCACAAAACATAATAAATGCATTAGGAAGGTTAAAAGTACTGGCCTACATGAGGTCCATGGGGGGTGGGGGGGGGATTTAAACTCAAAAAGAAAACAGTTTCTCAGGAATTCTATGCAATTTCTCAAAATCCAACTGGGAAAGGTTGACTAAAAAAAAGTTTACATAAAGCTTTTATCCATCCTAAAATACACACCAAAAGAGGCCCTCTCAGATGATAGAGTCTCACATGGATGCAGCAGAAGTTATATGACTTGTGTCATTCATCCTCCAAGAAACTGGTACATCTTTAAGGCTAACATCCAAGTATGAGGCTTCTTACTACATATCCCCTTCCCCCACACACAAACACATATTTCTAAGTCCCAGGGAAAGTACAGTCAGTAGCTGACTGCCTCCTCAGCCAAAGAAACAAAAACAGCTACTCAAGTATCCAAAATGTATTCCCAAACACAAATGTGCAATTCAATGCTTGCTAATGACCGAGGCTTTTGAATGACAGGAAGATATCCACTGTGTGATACTGCCCAGATCTCCTTCAACCCAGCTCCTCAAAGGTGAAAGTCAGAAGCCTGAAAGAAAGCTTTTATGATTTTTTGCTGTGGTTCACAGATATACTGGGCAACAATTCTTTGGATATCAGCTTTCAAATTAAAATAAACACACAACCAAGGCTGTACAGAGCAAGTAAATAAGAAGACCAGGGTGTTTGGGGCACTCAGTAGACAATACAAAGCATGAAAAGCTGGAGGGAAACAATCAGGACTTTTCTCAACTGTCTTGCACTCCTGCATCTCCCTCTTTGATGATCACCGAATGAGCCCCAGGTATTTCTTAGCCTTTATTAAAATAAATCACCCTCATGTACAGAAATTAGCCTTACACCACCCTAAGCTCTTGGAAGGCAGGAGCTCACTGTCTGCTCTGTGTAAACAGTACTCAATAAATATTGGCTGCCCCTACTAAAGCCAAACTGAAATAACTCTCAGAAAAATGACCAGATCCCAATATCGTAATTGTTGGAATTGTCACTTTTCTTAAAGCACAAACAAGTACAAATATGATGACTATCTTAACTGGACTACTACATTTCTGTTGGGGATTTGATATAGGTTAACTCTATCTGTTGAAAAACATGGTCACAAACAACTGTTTCAGTAGGATGAATAAAAGAACAAAAAAAATTCATAGGAGAGACAAATTTTTGTAACTTTAGACACCAATCTGACTTGGTGTTTTAAACTTGTTACATATACAACAATGGTTCTTTCAATGAATCCACAAACTTTTATGAACCACTTAATATGGTCCTAGCCCTGAACTATGTGCCAAGGCTATTAAAATATATATATATATATGTGTATATAAACAGTCCCTAAAGGAGCTCATATTCCAGTGGATGAAAGAGGCAACATGGAAGTCACTAGGTACATACAAGATACATGCAGGATCTATAGGAAGCAATCTCAGAAGGAAGGCAGTGACATATCACGATACAGCAAATATGTTTTCATCCGTGTAAATCTCATCCATATTCTCTTATGAATCCTCATGAAGGGGCAAAATACATCTACATAATGTTCTGGGGAATCTTCCTCTATACCTCTTCAAATTTCCTGGTTATCTATGTAATTTGTGCTCTTGCTAATGACACTTTCTTTTCTAGCTATAAATTTTTTCTATTCTGTTTTTGGTTTTTAATTATCTTTTTATTTTTTCAGTTTGCAAAAATCCACCTACTTTCTCCCCCAACCTTTTCCCGTTATTGAGAAGAGAGAAAAAGCAGAACTCTTGTTACAAACATGTAGAGTCAAACAAGACAAATTTCCATGTTGTCTATGTCCATCTCATCCTGTGCTCCGAGACCTTCACTCCTCTCTCAGTGGATGGGGAGCATGTTTTATCATTACTCCTCTGAAACTGTGGTTTGTCATTGCACTGCTCAGTTCATAATTCTTTCAAAACTGCCTATAGCATACTGTTGTCTTTGTGTAAATGGTCTCCCACTTCTGTTTGCTTCACTCTGTATCAATAGGTTCATGTCTTCCCAGATTTCTCTGAAACCAGCCCTCCATCATTTCTTAAAGCACATTTCTCAATGTATGGGCATCCCTGAAGATAAGTAGCACAGTAGATAGAATGCCAGGCCTGGACTCAGGAACACTCAGATTCAAATAAGGTCTCAGATACTTCCTAGCTGTGTGACCATGGGCAAATCACTTAATCAATTATCTAGCCCTTACCTTTCTTCTGTCTTGGAATTGATACTTAATATTAATTCTAAGGCAAGATAAAAAATTTTTAAATTTTTATAGGCACCTCCTTGAGTTTTCATACTTCATTACTGAAAAAAAAGCTATGAATTTTTTCATAAAACTTTGGAATTTGTTTTATTTAGGACTAATTTCTGCCTTAATTTACCCTTGCTTTAATTCTCCCCTTCTCCTTTTTCCTTCCTATTTCCCTGATGAGTGAAATATATTTTTACCCAATTATTTATGTGTATATTCTTCCATCCTTTGATGCCTTTAGAAGAGAATAAGGGTCAAGTATCAACCATTTCCCACCCCACCCCCTTCTTGTTTGTAGAGATGTCTACTTGTATGTCCTGATTATGTGAGATAATTTTTTTCCAACCTTCTTTCTCCTTCTCCCCAGTATATTCTTCCTCCCCTCCCTTTTCATTGTTCTTTTAAGATCATCAAAACATAAAGGAATCATTCCCAGATCTTCTATCTAATTAGGCACTCCTATGACCTCTAACAATGCTAGGCTTTAGAAGAGACACATAAATCATCTCCCCATATTAGAATGGAAGTAGTTTATCCTTATTTAGTACTTTATTGCTGTTTATTGAGTTTGCCCTTTTATATTTCTCTTAAATTCTCTATTTGAACTTCAAAGTTTCTACAGAGCTATTATCTTTTCATCAGGAATACTGAGAAGTGCTCTATTTCTTTAAAGACCCATTTTCCCCCCTAAAGGATTATATTCTCCTTTCCTGGCTAAATTATTCTTGGTTGTAAGTTTATGTATCATTTTGAACATATATCTTCTAGAATATCATATTCCAAGTTCTCTGCTCCTCTACAGTGGTGGCTGCTAAAATCATGTGTGATCTTGACTGTGTTGAATTCTTTCTTGCTTGCTTCTTATAGTATTTTTCCTTTGACCTGGAAATTCTGTATTTTGGCTATAATGTTCCTGGCATTTTTCATTTTAAGGTTCCTTTCAAGAGGTAACTGATGGTTCTTCTATTTCCCACTTTGCCCTCTAGTTCTAAAAAATGTGGGCATTTTTCATTAAAGATTTGTTTGAAATATAACATCCAGACTGGTTTTGAACAAGATTTTTGGCCAGAAATTTTTTTTATGTTTATTTTTTAATAAATCTAGTTCTGGCAAAGAGAACAATTCTTTTTGCTTTTTAATATAATTTTAGTTTTTAATATTTTTCCATGGTTATATGATTCATGTTTTCTCCCTCCCCTTTTTTTCTCCCTCCTTCCAGAGCTGACAAGCAATTCCACTGGGTTGCACATGTATTATCACTCAAACCCTATTTATATATTATTCATTTTTGTAAAAGAGTAATCTTTTAAAATCAAAACCCCAAATCATATACCCATATAAAATGATGAATCATGTGTTTTCTTTTGTGTGTCTATTCCCACAGTTCTTTCTCTAGATGTGGATAGCATTCTTTCTCATAAGTTCCTCAGAATCGTCCTGGATCACTGCATTGCTATTAAAAGCAAAGTCTAGTCCAATCATGCTTAAATTTTTTTCTTCAATTTATTTTCTAGTTGGAGTTGTTTTTGCTGTGAAATATCTTACATTTTCTTCTATTTTGTTTTTTACTTTTATATCTGTCTCATGGAATCACTGCTTCTATTTGAGTCATTTTAATTTTCAAGGAATTTGTTGCTTTAGCAAGTTTGATTCTCCTTGTTCCATGCCATTAATTTCTTTTCTAGTTCTTTCTTCCATAGTTCTTGTTTCTTTTCCATTTTCTTTCCACTTGTAGTCTCATGTCATTGACAAAAAAAAATTTGAAATTCTTTTTTAAAACTCACTTCATCTCTTCTAGGGATTCTACTTGACTTTGTGCCCATGCTCTATCTTTCTTTGAGGCTTTCCTTGTAGATATATTGGAGTCACTCTCTTTTTTCTGGGTTTGGTCCTTGTTCCTGTGCCCTGTTCAATAGGTCTTAATTCTAGTGTCTGCTGACCTATTTTATCTGTCTCCTTATTCTAACATGAGATGAAGAAATGACTAACTCACTGTGGGGTTTTTTTTCTTGGATTATGCCATCATGATTCAGTTTGCGTGTTCTAAATCTCTTTAAAAGAGTTTGGGGAGGGAAATCCTCACTGCACTGCTCCCAAAAATCTTCACCTTGGCTCCCTAAGCTTCTACATCTCTTATACACTTTTTTTGCTCATGTGCACATCACAGTTGATAAAATGTCACAGCCTTCTGATGCCCACTATACACTTCTCCATGCCTTTTGCATGACCCGTTTTAATTCTTCAGAAATGGTGATATGTCAAGATTTCAAGCTGGTGGAAGAATGTTGATATTAAAAATATTCATTTTATTTGTTTGTTTTAAAGCAAAACCTGGGGTTTTTGAAAACATGGTATAATTTCTCAAAAATTAAATAAACTATTAAAACATCAAAATTGTGCCAAAATTTCTACATAGCACTGAGTAATAAAAATTTATTTATCTGGTAATTTTAAGTTAGTGAAGCTCTCCATCCAACAACCCTATGACATAGGTAGTACAGGTTTTATTATATAAATTTTATAAGATGTAGAAATGATACTCCAAAAGGCTAAGCAGTTTTTCCCCACAATCATATAGAGTCAAGATACAAACCCAGGTCTTGAAACACAGTATAATAAAAAGCATGCTGGGTTTGGGGTCAAGTAATCCTCCATATGTTGCTTTAATCAAATCAATTGTTTATGACATAATTTTTAATAAATTGTTTTCCAAGATGATATATATTTTTTAATTTGGTGGGAATTAAGTTCAATTACCCTGCAGTTTTGAAAAATGCAAATTTCTTCTCAGGGACTCCAACAGAAAAAGACCAGAGACTAAAAGACTTTCCTCATCATACAGGATGACTGACACTTGTCCCTTCAGGAATCATAAGGACCCTGCTTCAAGCACAGCTTCCTTTAAAATCCTGCCACTTAACTCTTTTTCGTTCTCCTCCCAAGAGGAACCTGCCCTCTTATGGTCTGAGGAGCTACAAGAGGCAAGGAAAAATACTCAAGATTTTTTCCCCTTAATTCCACTTCCCTGTTTGAAAAGCAATCAAGCAAAAGACACCTTTTACTGCTTCCTCCTTCCTTGTCTTCAAACAATGTTATACTTACATGGCACAACCCCAGGCATCTTATAGAGTGAGCCAAAAAATACAATTTCTATTTTTCACCAGATATGGTCAGCACAAATGTAGCAACATATAGGAAGATGACATTTAAGATAAACCTCCTACAAGAATAAACATTGACTGCATTCCTTTTGTAATTTGCTCCTGGAAGAATCAAAGTTCCCAAATGTAAGGGTAAGGGATGGGCATCCACAGTTGCAACAGCTATGAATGAATGAAAAAGCTTTTATTACATGCTTACTTGGAACCAAGCACTGTGGTAAGCACTAAAATACTTAGTACCAGGAAACGAGTCTCTGCTCTTAAGGAGTTAATGTAGTAATAGGGGAATCATATAGGAACTAAGTTAGAGGGGAGCTATCCATGACTCCTGGTGAGATAAGATAAAAGCTCATCTATAAACCAGAGCTCTAGGAGTAAGAATCAGGTCCCATTGAAAGAAAGAGTAGAAACACAAAGGCAGGAACATAATTTGGAGGTATCCAGGAAGCTATGGGCTAAAATTTCTACTCCAAACATTAGTACTGCTATGACCTATTTAACTATGAACTTTTATGAGGCCTATCATCCTGGCAAGGAAAAGTCACTTAATAACTGTCTCAGTTCTTCATCTAATTAAAAAAAAACTAGAAAAAGAAATGACAAACCACTCTAGTATCTTTGCAAAGAAAACCCCAAATGGGGTCACAAAGAGTAGGTCACAGGATGCTTTTCCTGGAAGCAGAAAAGCATTTGTTAGAGGTCAATATGTGTCTGGAAGCATTCCAAGTGATAAGCATCAGTAAACCCCTGGAATAAGTCTGCTGCAACACCTGCACTAAAATCAGATGCACCACTTGCAATGAATGTAATCCCACTTCTAGAAAAGGATTCCACAGTGAAGCAGGATTTTTGTATACAGAAATTCAATTTTATTTTTTAAAAAAAGTTCAACAAAACTAAACAACATATTAAAAAAGTTTTCCATAATCTCCAGCTTTAAAACCTACCAAAACAGATGTCCTCTCTGGGACCAAACTTGGCTATTTTATTTTTTATTTATTTTTTTTTTTTATAAACCCTTACCTTCCGTCTTGGAGTCAATACTGTGTATTGGCTCCAAGGCAGAAGAGTGGCAAGGGCTAGGCAATGGGGGTCAAGTGACTTGCCCAGGGTCACACAGCTGGGAAGTGTCTGAGGCCAGATTTGAACCTAGGACCTCCCGTCTCTAGGGCTAGCTCTCAATCCACTGAGCTACCCAGCTGCCCCCCCAAACTTGGCTATTTTAATGTCACAGCAAGACAATCAAAATCATGAGCATTTTAAAGTGTCTTCACTTTTCTAGGCTCTGTTCTAAGCACTGAAGATCTGAAGAAAGGAAAAACAAAACTACAATCCATATTCCCCAGGAGCTTCCAGCCTAAGATGGGAAAATTACATGCAAAAAAAGACATGTTCAAAGTAAAGTGAAGAAAATCACATAGGGAAGAAGACACCATTATCATTAAGGAGGATCTGAAATTTTTCATAAGGAGGGTAGGATTTGGGGACTACCATATATCGGGAAAGGTAGGAGATGGAGATGAAGATTCCTCTTTATTTTCAAATCTGGAACCTTGTGTCTTTGCTATTAAAGATGGAAACCATAAGACCAAGAGGTTTCCTTTCCTCAACTTCTCATCAATTCTGACCCAACCATGGAAAACTGAGTAATCAAGGTCCACTAAGAGCCTTATGCAAATTGCCTCTTATAACCTACATATGTGTCCTGAATATCCTCCACTCATTAAAGTTGTTCTTTATTTCTCTAAGGAGGATAGTAAAATTTTTAATTAAAAAAAAAAGAATAGGACACAATAACTGGACAAGGTGATAATATGGATAGAACACCACGTATGGAATCAGGAACACTCATTTCCTGAGTTCAAATCCAGCTTCAGACACTTACTCTGAGCCTGGACAAGTCACTTCACACTGTTTAGCCCAATTTCCTCAATGGCAAAATGAACTAGAGAAGAAAAGGACAAATCACTCCATTATCTTTGCCAAGAAAACTCAAATGGGGTCACGAAGAGTCAGACATGACTAAAATGAATGAACAATAACACTAATTTCACGCTCATTCTTTTTTTTTTTTTTGCTCATAAACATTTTTTTTAATTTTATTTGGTCATTTTCAAACATTATTCATTGGAAACAAAGGTCATTTTCTTTTCCTCGCCACCCGAACACCCCTCCGATGGCTGACGCGCAATTCCACTGGGTATCACATGTGTCCTTGATTCAAACCCATTTCCATGTTGTTGGTATTTGCATTAGAGTGTTCATTTAGAGTCTCTCCTCAATCATATCCCCTCAACCCCTGTAGTCAAGCTTCACTTTGCTGTCATGTTAGCCAATCTGCTAGGTGTGAGGTGATACCTCAGAGTTGTTTTGATTTGCATCTCTCTGATTATAAGAGATTTAGAACATTTTTTCATGTGCTTATTACTAGTTTTGATTTCTTTAACTGAAAACTGCCTATTCATGTCCCTTGCCCATTTATCAATTGGAGAATGGCTTTTCCTCGGTGTTTTTACACCCACAGTTTATCCTCTGCTTGTGGACAGTGTTTTTCTCATAGATCCCTGCAGATTGCTCAGGGATATTGCATTGACACTAATGGAGAATTCCATTACGTTCGATTGTACCATAATGTGTCAGTCTCTGTGTACGTTTTCCTGGTTCTGCTCCTTTCGCTGTGCATCACTTCCTGAAGGTTGTTCCAGTCTCCATGGAATTCCTCCACTTTATTATTCCTTTTAGCACAATAGTATTCCATCAACAACATATACCACAATTTATTCACCCATTCCCCAATTGAAGGGCATCCCCTCATTTTCCAATTTTTGGTCACCACAAAGAGCGCAGCTATGAATATTCTTGTACAAGTCTTTTCCCTTATTATCTCTTTGGGGTACAAACCCAGCATTGCTACGGCTGGATCAAAGGACAGACAGTCTTTTATCGCCCTTTGAGCATAGTTCCAAATTACCCTCCAAAATGGTTGGATCAATTCACAATTCCACCAGCAATGAATTAACGTTCCCACTTTGCGACATCCCCTCCAGCACTCACTACTTCACTTTGCTGTCATGTTAGCCAATCTGCTAGGTGTGAGGTGATACCTCAGAGTTGTTTTGATTTGCATCTCTCTGATTATAAGAGATTTAGAACATTTTTTCATGTGCTTATTACTAGTTTTGATTTCTTTAACTGAAAACTGCCTATTCATGTCCCTTGCCCATTTATCAATTGGAGAATGGTTTGATTTTTTGTACAATTGATTTAGCTCTTTGTAAATTTGAGTAATTAAATCTTTGTCAGAGGTTTTTATGTAGATTGTTTCCCAATTTGTTGCTTCCCTTCTGATTTTAGTTACATTGGTTTTGTTTGTACAAAAACTTTTTAATTTGATGTAGTCAAAATTATTTATTTTACATTTTGTGACCCTTTCTAAGTCTTGCTTGGTTTTAAAATCTTTCCTTTCGAAAAGGTCTGACATGTATACTATTCTGTGTTCGCCTAATTTACTTATAGTTTCCTTCATGTTCAAGTCATTCACCCATTTTGAATTTATCTTGGTGTAGGGTGTGAGGTGATGATCCAAACCTAATCTCTCCCATACTGTCTTCCAATTTTCCCAGCAGTTTTTATCAAAGAGTGGATTTTGGTCCAAAAAGCTGGGGTCTTTGGGTTTGTCATAGATGGTCTTGCTGAGGTCATTTATCCCAAGTCTATTCCACTGATCCTCCTTTCTGTCTCTTAGCCAGTACCAAATTGTTTTGATGACCACTGCTTTTGTTTGAGTTTGAGTTTGAGATCTGGGACTGCAAGTCCTCCTTCCTTTGCATTTTTTTTTCATGATTTCCCTGGATATCCTTGATCCTTTGTTCTTCCAAATGAACTTTGTTATGTTTTTTTCTAATTCAGTAAAGAAGTTTTTTGGTAGTTCAATGGGTATGGCACTAAATAAGTAAATTAATTTGGGTAGGATTGTCATTTTTATTATGTTAGCTCGTCCCACCCATGAGCAATCAATGTTTTTCCAATTGTTTAGATCTAGTTTTAACTGTGTGGAGAGAGTTTTGTAGTTGTGTTCATATAGTTCCTGTGTTTATCTTGGCAGATAAATTCCTAAGTATTTTATATTGTCTACGGTGATTTTAAATAGCATTTCTCTTTCTAATTCTTGCTGCTGAGATGGATTGGAGATATATAGAAATGCTAATGACTTATGCAGGTTTATTTTGTATCCTGCAACTTTGCTAAAGTTGTTGATTATTTCAAGTAACTTTTTGGTTGATTCTCTAGGATTCCTTAAGTAAACCATCATATCATCCGCAGAGTGATAGCTTGGTCTCCTCGTTGCCAATTTTAATACCTTCAATTTCTTTTTCTTCTCTAATTGCTACCGCTAGTGTTTCTAGTACAATGTTAAATAATAGAGGTGATAATGGGTATCCTTGTTTTACTCCTGATCTTATTGGGAAGGCTTCTAGTTTATCCCCATTGTAGATGATGTTTGCTGATGGTTTTAGATATATACTGTTATTATTTTTAGGAAAGGCCCTTCTATTCCTATACTTTCTAGTATTTTCAATAAGAATGGGTGTTGTTTTTTATCAAAGCATCTATTGAGATAATCATGTGATTTTTGTCACTTTGCTTGTTAATATGGTCAATTATGTGGATGGTTTTCCTAATACTGAACCATCCTTGCATTCCTGGTATGAATCCTGCCTGGTCATAGCGGATGACCCTTGTGATGACTTGCTGGAGTCTTTTTGCTAGTATCCTATTTAAGATTCTTGCATCTATATTTCTTAAGGAGATTGGTTTATAGTTTTCTTTCTCTGTTCTTGACCTGCCTGGCTTTGGGATCAATACCATGTTTGTGTCATAAAATGAATTTGGTAGAACTCTTTCTTGGCTTATTCTGTCAAATAGTTTAATATTGGGATTAGTTGTTCTTTGAATGTTTGATAGAATTCATTTGTGAATCCATCTGGACCTGGGGATTTTTTCTTAGGGAGTTCTTTGATGGCTTGTTCAATTTCTTTTTCTGATATCGGATTGTTTAGGTAATTTATTTCTTCCTCTTTTAGTGTAGGCAATTTATATTTTTGTAAGTATTCATCCATATCACCTAGATTGCCATATTTATTGCCATATAATTGGGCATAGTAGTTTTAATGATTGCCTTAATTTCCTCTTCATTAGAGGTGAGGTCTCCTTTTTCATCTTGGATACTGTCAATTTCGTTTTTTTCTTTCCTTTTTTTAATTAGACTGACTGGTACTTTGTCTATTTTATTTGTTTTTTCAAAATACCAGCTTCTAGTCTTATTTATTAAATCATAGTTCTTTGACTTTCAATTTTACTAATTTCTCCTTTGAGTTTTAGGATATCTAATTTAGTCTTCATCTGAGGATTCTTAATTTGTTTGCTTTCTAATTTTTTAATTTGCATGCCCAATTCATTGACCTCTGCCCTTCTTAATTTGTTAATATATGAACTCAAGGATATAAATTTCCCCCTGAGTACTGCTTTGGCTGCATCCCAAAGATTTTGAAAGGATGTCTCATCATTGTCATTTTCTTCAATGAAGTTATTGTTTCTATGATTTGTTCTTTAACTAACTGGTTTTGGAGAATCGTATTGTTTAATTTCCAACTAATTTTTGATTTACCTCTCCATGTTCTCTTCCTAATTATTATTTTCATTGCATTGTGATCTGAGAAACTTGCATTTATTATTTCTGCTCTTTTGCACTTGTTTGCAATGTTTTTATGCCCTAATACATGGTCAGTTTTTGTAAATGTACCATGTGCTGCTGAAAAGAAGGTATATTTCTTTTTGTCCCTATTTATTTTTCTCCACGTGTCTACTAACTCTAATTTTTCTAAGATTTCATTCACTTCTCTTACCTCTTTCTTATTTATTTTTTGGTTTGATTTATCTAGTCCAGATAGAGGAAGGATCAGGTCTCCCACTAGTATAATTTTTCTATCTATTTCATCCTTGAGCTCCTCTAGTCCTCCTTTAGAAATTTGGATCCTATGCCACATTTGGTGCATACATATTGAGTACAGACATTTCCTCATTGTCTATACTGACTTTTATCAGGTTGCAATTACCTTCCCTATCTCTTTTAACTAGCTTTATTTTCACTCTGGCTTTGTCAGATATCATGATTGCAACTCCTGCCTTCTTTTATCAGTTGATGCCCAATAGATTTGGCTCCACCCTCTTACTTTCACCCTATGCGTATCTACCTTTCTCATATGTGTTTCCTATAGACAGCATATGGTAGGGTTTTGGATTCTAATCCACTCTGACATTTGCTTGCATTTTATGGGTGAGTTCATTCCATTCACATTCAGAGTTATGATTACTAGCTATGTATTTCCCAGCATTTTGATTTCTGCTCCTTTACCTGCCTTTTCTTCTTTCACTATTTCCTTCTACAACAATGTTTGCTTTTGAACAGTCCCCCTAGTTCCCACCCTTATTTTATTTCCCTTTCTACCCCCCTCTGTAATATTTAAAATAGTTGAGACATAAACTGTAACATTTAAAAGAGTTGTTTGCCTTAAACTGCTATGATTAAAAGAGGTAGAGACATAAACTGTAGTGAGTAAAATAGTGGAAGATATAAACTGTAGTACATATAAGAGTGGGTGAGTAAATTGTGACCACAGAAATATGTTTTCACTACAATTTCTTGTTTTAAATCAAATATATAAGGTGGTCGCCAGGGAAAATATTCCCAATTATAAATATACCCAAGTCAACTGGGTTTCATAGAGAATTTAATTAATAATACAATGAGGAATTAAAGAAAAGAGAGAAAGAGAGAAAAAGGAAATAAGTATGAAGGGCCTTAAGCCAACATGGCCTAGATCTGAGTCTTAAGAGAGAGAGATCAGTCAGTCAGTCTTTTATCACTCACCACAAGCTCTGTCTAAGCAAGGATTCTAGTGACAGAGTCTCCTCAGAGAGAGTTCCAGCCAGAGTCCTCCTCAAAGAGCCTTCCAGCCAGAGACTGTTTCAAAGGGCCTCTCTCAAGAGCCTCCAGAGGAACAGAGTCCCTTCAGAGGAGCTCCAGCGAGACCTCCTTAGAGATTGTCCTCCAAGAGCTTCCCTTCTTCAGAGCCTCTCTCAAGAGATTTCAAAAGGATCTTCTTTCAAGAGATTCTGCTTTTTCTTATATAGGGGGTTTTCTCCTATGTCACCTCCCCTAAGTCCTTACATCTACCAATCACAGTAGATGTTTTCCAAAGGACAGCCCATTAGAAAGACACTGCTGGGTCAACTAAACCCTTTAGTATAGTTTGTACCAGAAAAAACTTCTTAATAAGTTTTCACCTCTTTGCTCCTGGCAAGTTTACAAGTTGCCTGACCTTTAATAGGTACTTAGCACCCCATTGTATTAATTCTAAAAATAGGCATGGCTTAAAGAACTTTTTGCCTCATTATATGTATGGGATAAAGTACTTTCATTGTTTAGCAAGGAGTTCTCTCCCCCAAAGCAGTCCCAAGTATGGGTGGAGCAGAGGTCCTCCCATTTCTGATCCAAGTAGAGTTCTCACTGTCAAAATAGGGAATGTTCCCAGTAGGGAATTGTTCCAATGGAGAATTCCCCAATGTGGAAATTTTTAACATTCACAAGTCTGAGAAATTTCAAGATTCACACCTCCCTTCTCATTCCCCCTCCTTATTTTCCCTGTAGTCTTTCTAAAATTAACCCCCAGCCCCCTCCATCCCTTGTACTGCTTCCCTCCCCACCCATCCATTTGTTAACCCTTCTACTCCCTTATAGGGCACAATCTATTCTCTGCCCCAATGGATTGGATTTTTCTTCCCTCTTTGGGTCAATTTCAAAGCAAGTAAGAGTTGAGTATTTCCTATCTCTGACCTCTTTACCCTTCCAGTGTATTGATGTTCTCCCCCCTCCCACCATGAGCTTCTTTGTGACATAAATATTTACCCCCATTTGTTTCTTTTCCCATTTCTTTTAATATTAATCTATTTTTAAGTTCTAGTTATATATATATGTGTGTGTGTGTATACGCATACACATGTGTATGTATTTATGCATGCATATATCTATATACTTATTTATGTCTTGTCCTTTCATCCTACACAGTTTGTCACTGTTCCCTCTAAGTGTACTTCTTTTTGCTGCCCAGGTAATAACAACAGTTTTTAAGAGTTACCAATGACCTCTTTTCTTATAGGGATACATATCATTTTAACTTATTGAGTCACTTAAAAAAATTTTGTTGTGGGGGGCAGAGTCAAGATGGCAGCTTAGCAAGCAGCAAAAGTTCAGACCTCATGGAAGACCCTTCCTTACCGATACAGACTGAATGCTCCTAGGGCACCGAAATTTAATCAAATCACAAGGTACGCCCCCCCAAAAGCCAGAATCCGAGAATACTCAGGGCTAAGGGGAAGGCAGAACGAAGGTCCCAGGACCCCTCCCCCACAACCCATAGGGCTGAGCCCCCAGCAGCAGCGGGAACCTCTGAGCGGGCCAGATCCTGAGTTATCCTCACTGTGGTTCCTTGGTATCTGAATGACTTCTTCTTGGCAGCTTATAATATCTTTTCTTTGGTCTGATAGTTCTTGAATTTGGCTATAACATTCCTGGGTGTTGTCAGTTGGGGATTAAGTACAGGAGGTGATCTGTGGATTCTATCAATCTCCACTTTTCCCTCTTGTTCAAGGATTTCAGGCCAGTTTTCTTTAATAATTTCCTGTAATATAATGTCCAGGCTTTTTCTTTTGTCATGGTCTTCTGGTAGGCCAATAATTCTTAAATTGTCTCTCCTTGAATGATTTTCTAAATCCTCTGTTTTGCGAATGAGATGCTTCATATTTTCCTCAATTTTTTCATTCTTTTGGTTTTGTTTTATAGTGTCCTGCTGCCTTGTGAGGTCACTTAATTCTAGTTGTTGTATTCTGGTTCTTAAAGACTGGATTTCATCCCTGGCTTTTTTGTCATCCTTTTCCTTCTGGTCTGTTTTTCTTTGGAGGTCATCTTTCATCCTCTTTACCTTGTCTTTCATCTCCTTTTTCTCATCTTTCATCTCCTTTGCCTCATTTTCCAGCTGGTTGATTTTGGCTTTCAAGACACTATTTTCTGTTTCCAGATGACTTATCTTAGTTTTTAAGTTCTTTTCCCAATTGTCTTCAGCCTCTCTTAATTGTGTTTTGAATTGCATTTTGAGTTCTTCCAAAGCCTGTATCCAATTCGCTGGAATTTCTGATTTTTCCTTTGCTGATCCCTCCCCCTCTGTTTCATTCGCTCTTTGCTCGTTACCCATACAGAAGCTGTCTATTGTAATTTGTTTCTTCTTTTTCTGTTGTTTGCTTGTGTTTACCCCCTTCTTTGTTCCCCATATTTGTCTGTCCTCTTGCTCCTCTCATTTTTTTTTTGTTTTGGGGCTGTCAGTCTCCCCTCTTGGAGCTTTGTCAGATCCCTTGGTACAGACTCTGGGGGAGGAATGTTGGCTTCCCTGTCCTCTGGAGGCTTTTGAAGTTCAACTAAGTTGGGCTGTATGTGCTCTGAGGCCAAAGACTCTTGGAAGGCTAGAGCCACCCAGGCTCTCTCCGGCTCTCTCCAGCTGCTTCTCCACTGCCTACATTCCATGCTCTGAGCCTGGCACAGCACTGTCCGCAAGGTACAGCAGTGCATTTGCCAGCCCAGAGTTTCCTGTCCTTGCGGGAGGCCCTGCACTCTGGGGGGGGAGGGTTCCTGGCCTCCCTGAGCTCTGAGGACTCCTGATGGCATTAGGTTCAACTGGGTTGGTCTCGATGTGCCCCGGGGCAAAAACCTCCAGTGAGACTGAAGCCAGATGGAGGGACCCAGCCATGGGGCTGCAGGCTCTTTGGTTTCTCTCTGGTTGCTTCCCTACCACCTGTGGATGCTCTGATCCTGGCCTAGGTTGCTCTCAAGGTACATCCTCCAGACCAGCACCTTTGCTCGCCCAGAGGTTCCCACTGCTGCTAGGGGCTCAGAGCTCTGGGTTGGGGGGGAAAGGGTCCTGGGACCTTCCTTCTGCCTTCCCCTTAGACCCGAGTATTCTCAGATTCTGGCTTTTGGGGGTGGGGGGACGTACCTTTTGATTTGAGTCCAGAAGGAAGGTTCCCCACCTCTGTCCTGTTGCTAAGTTTGAATTTCAGTCCCCTAGGAGCATTCAGTTTTTGATTGGTAAGGAAGGGTTTTCAGAGGTCTGAACTTTTGCTGCTTCTAAGCCACCATCTTGACTCTGCCCCATTTCACACTCATCCTTGAAGTTAGAAGTAAAATTAAATGGATTAATATGGAATACGTGTCCTATAGTTTTACTGGCAACTATATGCTCAGAGAACAGATTTAGCTGACATCCAACCCACACATCTAGTGTTAGGAGACCAAGAAATGGTGCCCTCTGTAATTTAGGGAAGAAAAAAACCTTTTACTCAATATTATCCAGATTTTTCTCCTTTAGTCCAACTGCTTTTAATTTCATTAAAGCATAACTGCAATTGTTTAGACTTCTTGCCCAAAATATTTTAGGGTTCCCTCATATTACTCATATCCACCTATCAAATAAAGTACAAACTTCTTAGTGGAGCAGTATGAGATGTAATCCTACCTTTCCAGGCTCACTGTTCTCAACTCTTCTTACATATCTTATATAAACAAAAACTAGATTACTCATTCTACCTTTAACACCCTTCCATGCTTTTTTATGCACTGTTTTCTTTACATGGAAGACCTCTTCCACCCTAGAGCTGCCAGCACAATTTCTACCCATCATTCAAAGCCTTAGCTTGAACCTCTCAACTTCATGAAACCTGCCCCAGGCGAAAATCATCTCTACCTCTTCTGAAATACCAAAGTACTTTGTATTCTTTATTACATTTTCATTAAATTTCAGGGTACAGTGTGATATATCTAATTTGCTTAAGGGTAGAAGCTATATCATATTCATATTGGTGTTCTCCACAGCATTTAAATAGTAGACGCTTGATAAATATTTGATAAATCAAATCAATGCAGAGGACAACTAGTTTTTTGGCAACACAAAATAAGTCAAATAAATCTAGTAAAATGTCATTCATCAAAAGGACACATGATGGAATTACCTGAATTTTAAAAGTATTTGTGATTAATATCTTATTTAAATTAAAAACATCATCAAGTGTTTAAATGACTATCTTATAAAAGAGATTTATTGTTGTTGTTTGGTTGTTTCAGTTGACTCAGACTCTTCATGACCTCGTTGGGGTTTTTCTTGACAAAAATAATGGATTGTATTACAATTTCCTCCTCCATCTTATTTTACAGATCAGGAAACTGAGGCAAACTTTAATGACTTGTCCAGGGTCACATAGCTAGTAACATAGCTACTAAGTGTCTGAAGCTGGATTTGGACTCAGGAAGATGAGTCTTTCTCACTCCAGACCCAGCATCCTATCCATGGTACCATCTACCTACCTGTAGAGAAAATAGCATAAATTGAAAACTGAAAGGGACCTCAGAGGTCATCTAGTCCAACAACCTCATTTTACAACAAACAATTTTTTTTACAAATTTACATGTTTGTACAATTTTAAATATTTGTTTTCTGACTTTTTGCAATTCATATTTTCTCCTTCCCTCCCTTTCTCCTCCTCATGAACGCAGATAATATGATATGGGTTGTATGTATATTATCAGATAATGCATATTTCCCTGTTCATCATGTTGTGAAACAAGACACACATTGCTTACACTAGAGAAAAATTCATGGAGAAAATAAAGTGAAGAAGAGTATGTTTCAATCTGTATTTGGCCTCTATCTATTCCTTCTATTGCAGTGGATCTCCTTTTTCATTATGAATCCCATGGAGTTGTCCTGGATCTTTGCCTTGTTGATAAGTTAAGTCCTTCTCCGTGGATCATGATGCATTATTGTTGTTACTGTGTACAACATTTTCCTGATTCTGCTCTCTTTACTTCACATAAGTATTTACAGGTTTGGGGGGAATCATCTTGTTATTTCTTATAACACAATAGTATTCCATTATACTCCTATACCACAACTTGTTCAGTCATTCCCCAGTCATATATATGTCAGAAGCAGGATTTGAACCCAGATTCCTCTGATTCAACAGCTACCATTTGTTCTACATTTTATTTGGCCATAGAAGGTAGAAGATAAAAAGACAATTATTTAATGATTAAGTGAGCAAGACTGGATGGCCAGATATGTGGTAGAAAGCATTCTTGTTCTGGGACAATCCTGAAATACTTTATGATGGGGAATGTTATTCATCTTCAGAGAAAGAACGGTTAGAGTCAGAGGGATGGAGATCAAAGCATGCTGTCTTTCACATCAATGTATTTACGGTTTTATTTTGGGCTTTTGGTCATGTGTGAGTGTGCTCTTACAACAATGACCAATATGGAAGAATATTTTGCATGATAATAGAAATGAATTTTTTTTAAGTATTCTGGTAAAGATCTGGATTGGACAATCACCACCAATGTCACTTCCAACTCTAGATTCTTTCTAAAACCTCACATATAGTCTGGGGCTTCTGTGTCACTGCAGATTCATTATCTGTTTTTGTTTCTTTATGTCTTTATCATGTTAATTGTAGCTCTGACTCATGGCACACCAGCATTTTCTTTGCTTCCTGAAAACTGTGCATTCCCTTTAAGGTGACTGTGTTCCCAACCATTTCTGCGATCTTCCTTGTCACTGTTATGAGTTAGAGCAGCAAGACACTTCCTGTTTTCCCTCCTGTGGTTCTCAGGGGTCACAACTCTGCATTTATGCTTCATGTCATGTGGCGATGATGGGGCTTCTTAACAGAGGTAGAGAAGATCCCAAATTCCACATTAAAATCAAAGATGCTTCTACAGAGAAAAAAAAATCTCTGTAGAAGATGATGAAAATTAGTGTGGTGTCAAGATTATTAGAAATGTTTTCATTAACTTCTTCAGAGCCTTTCTAGTTATTTTTCATTCTGTTTTCATATTACAGATGTAAGTGCATACCCCAACACCCTTACCTACACATACATTACTTTCTCTATGCATTAAGATTCCTTGACTCTACATTTTTATTCCTCAAATCTTGGTTCTCTTCCTCCTTATTTTAGCACTCCTGAATTGAGCTCCAATAGCCTGTTCTTCAAAGAAATATTTCTGCCTAGTATAACAGTTTCAGGCCTGAAATTCTTTAAGTTTGGAGTTTGGGGGCTCTATGAAACAAAACAATGTGCTTCATCATCAATTCTGGAAGTTTGTAATCCTATAAAAGTACATATACCTAAAACAAAAGAAATATGTAGCTGCTGTGGTTCAGAAGTCTAAAGTGCAGATCATGTTTTGTTTTTAAATGTTATGTTTTAGAGGAAAAAAAACTTCCATTCACAATGAGGAAAACTAAAAAGCGTGAGGAAGGGGAATAAAAAAAAGTATCCCTGACAAACAAAACCTAAATTCAGAGGTTTGGATAGTTTCCAACTTTTTTGAAACCTTCATTCTCTAAAGACAAATAATTTCAGTGTGAAAATACTATTTTTTTACCCCACAAAGATTAATGATCAAATCTACAGTTAATATATAATTTATCTTATAAATAAATAACATAGTAAAAAATTATTTCCCAACTTTTAGAATAAAATACTTTATTATTTTCTCTTCACTAAATTGATTCTAGTTTTATTTCTTTTTAAATAACCACATAACTAGAATAGTAAAAATCTAATTTCAACACTTCTATATATATCCAAAACAATGTAACAACACATGAAAATTCTAATAACACTGGAATTCTTAATGAAGTAAGGGAAAAGATACAGTCTGGTTATTTTTATTGGTTTCAAAATCTGAAGTTCTACTTTAATGGGGAGGAAAATCCTGAATTTATAAAATATAAAGATTCCCTTAATTACTGCCAAGGAAAAAATAGATTTGATAAAAGCTATGAAACTGTAACATTTTATAAATTTTAGTAAAAAACATGTAAGTTTGATATACAAAATTTATTCAGGATATTAGTTGCTGAAAGGAAGATTAATCAAATTTCAAAATGTTATTGACACTTCCCATTCTCCTTTGGCATTTTCAGAGATCTCCAAAATCCCAACTCTCAAATAATTGTTGAGACTTTTTATATGCATTATTGCTAAAAAAGCAAACCAAAAGACTCTAAAAATTCAGTTGGTTTTTTTTAAGACATTCCAGGATGAATTTATTTTTTACTAACATGAAAGACTTTCTTGCCAGGTAAGATTTGGTTTGAAATAGTGTAGTGAGGTCTGGAATTTCAAGTTCCAAATTTGCATGCTCCTACATTTCAGCAAAGCATTAGGCAACTTTCTGACCCATGTACCTGCCCTTGAGGGTTTGGGTGGGAGATTCATTTTTAAGAAGAGAAAATCCATTCAGATTTCCATGACTTTGACCCTAGAAACTCCATAACTTACTTATTATGAAATCCATTATGCATTCTGTGTTGTTAATCAAAAAGATTTCTTTGCCTTATCCTCAAGGCTCTCTCAGTAAATGAAGTATGAAAAATAAGAAATGACCAATATCACAGGAACTCAGGATTAAAGGGGACCTAGAAAAGCTCTCTGGTTTATGCTGGCTTCTCAGCATAAAGAGAAATGAGTCAAAGATGATCTACATCATTGAGAACACAGCATTGTCATTTAGCAGATACTTGGGGGTTTTTTCTTTTAAAGTCCCAAGATAAAAAGAAAATGTGGTTTTAAAGGTATGACATACAAGAAGCATGCATCAGCAGCAAAATGTACCTGCTGCATTATCATTATTTTTTAAGCCTACATTCCAATCAGCCTAGTCTACTCAGAGTTTTTCTTTTGCTGAGATCTATGGTTCACTTATTGTGGGGATTTTTTTCCTATGGGATACCACAAAAAAAAAAATGTATAAATACAGCAATGATGTAAACTGCATAAAAAGAACATCTTAGCACAGTGGCTTTTTTCTCCCATTGCTATTTATTGACTGAATAGGAGCATTATTTTTTAGTACCTACTATATGTCATCACATGTAATCATAATGGATCCAAATATCTCCATCATACAAGCCTTACTTCTCTGTGCCATTGCTCAAAGATGATCTTTTCTTAGTAATAAGAACTTTACCGTGCCTATAGATAGTAGACATCAGAACAACTCAGAAACCTCTCTAGCCCCATTAAGGGAATATTAATAATTCTTGAAAGCTAATCTCAAGGAGGGTGGTGATTATTTTTGCTCAATTGACTAGGTATATTCAAAAATACTACAGCATTGAGTGAAATTTCAAAAGGTGGGATGGCAAAGAATTTAAGATGGCTCTTAGTTGGTATCATTAAAAATTAAATTTAGGGGGGCTCTTTGGCTATGGGAGGGGGGAAGGAAAGGGGGAAGGAAAGAATATGAATCACGGAACCATGGAAAATATAAATTAATTAAATAAATAAATTTTAAAAATTAAAATTAAATTTAGGGTTAGATCAGAAACAATGCTACACTGTCAGACTCCACTGCTTCCCATTATCACTAGGTATCCAGAACAGACTTCAATAAGTTACTAGAAAGGGGACCAGCTGGGTAGCTCAATGAATTGAGAGTGAGGCCTAGAAATGAGAGGTCCTAGATTTAAATCTGGCCTCAGACACTTCCCTAGTTGTGTGACCCTGGGCAAGTCACTTAACCCCCATTGCCTAGCCCTTACCATTCTTCTGCCTTGAAGCCAATACATAGTATTAATTCTAAGACGGAAGGTAGGGGCTTAAAAAAGTAATAAGTCACTAGACGGCAGGTAGGTAGCACAGTGGTGGATAGAGCACCAGGCCCTGAATTGGGAGTCCCTGGGTTCAAATCTAGCCTCAAATACTTCCTAGCTGTATGACCCTGCACAAGTCACTTAACCCCAATTGCCTGGCCAGTACCACTCTTCTGTCTTAGAATGGATACTATAATAGAACATAAGGGTTTAAAAAAAAAGTCATTAGAAACAATGATAGGACTGCCTGATCCTTGGTCTACCCCCAAAATAGCATACAATTTTAAGGACCAAAGAGCTTATGATGTAAACACAACCACAGGACACTCCCCCAAGAAAATCACTGTATCGAATGTACTTCATGGAGTGGGGTGATACCACTTATCTAAGTTCTTAGTTTATATTCTTCCCAGAGCCCATCAGTGCCTTCGGTGTCCCCTTGATGTCTAGTGTTCATAAAGAAGGTACTTATAAATCATTATTACTAGGTAGCTATCTATAGTACTATATGTAACACATTCGTAGAGACAAAGGTTTTAACTTGGATTCCAAAATCTTTTTTTAATAGTTTGGCAAATGTGTTTCAATATACTTTGTTTCCTTTGCAATCTTGTATGTTTTATTTTATGCATTTAAGAACATTATTCTGAGATGGGAATCCACAGACTTCACCAAAATGCCAAAGGCAGGGGAAAGGGGGATACATATCACAAATAAGGTTAAGAACCCCTGATATAGATCTTAAAAAAAAAAAAAACACCTTTACCTTCTGTCTTAGAATTGATATTAAGTATCAGTTCCAAGGCAGAGGAATATAAAGGCTAAGCAATTGGGGTTAAGTGACTTGCCCAGGATTACACAACTAGAAAGTCTATGAGGTCATATTTGAACCTAGGATCTCCCATCTCCAAGCCTGGCTGTCTATCCACTGAACTATCTATCTACCCTGAAATAGAACTTTTAAGGGGGGGGGGGGAGGGGGTTAAGCACTTTCCTCAAAGCAATGCCTTTAGGTAGATGATACAGAAAAGAGAAAAACTGAGACTGAAAGTGATTTAAACAGAACTTTCTTATGATCATATGGATGAGTAGCACAAATTATAAAGAGTTATTCTGGTGTCAGAAAGAATGGAATTCAAAGATAGCCTCAGATACAAGCTGAGGGACCCTGAGCAAGTCCAGCCTCAGTTCCCTCATCTCTAAAATAGATGATAGCACTTGCCTCCCATGCTTGTTGTGAGAATCAGATGAGATTAGCATGTGTAAAGCACTTTGCAAACTTTAAAATTCTATAAAAGAATTTTTATTATTATTAAATGTCAAAACCAAGACTAGAAGCCTATCGATATATCCAGTATGCATCAAGAACTTGTATGCAAGTTGATTTTTTTTTAAATTATAAGCTGAGGACACTACAACTTGCACAAACTTTCTCAAATGGCTACTGTGAGAAAAAGGACTTTGTACATCTTAAAAGCACTATATGAAATGTGAATTATTATTACTAATGATTTGCCATAAATCTCAGCTCATACCAGGCTTGAATTCAAATTAATTCAATAAACACATATTAAGTCTCTGCTATGTATAAGACAGTGTACTAGGACAGAGCTAGCTGCATAGATAAAAACAAGCCTCAACACTGTTCTTCTCATGGAACCTAATCATTCTTTTATATTCACCTTCACTTACCTGCCTTAACCTTTATCCCTCTGTCTTTTAAAATTTGTCTTTCTGAAATCTGATTTCACTAATAAACCACATTGGTCTCATTATATACCTCACCCTTTTCTTATTCATGGGAACTAACAAAGAAAGTATCCACAAAATCTTGTTCTTTGGAGCCTCCCATCCCTCTGGAGCCAACTTCCCTTTTAGATTTTGCAAATTTATACTCTTCTGTGGGCAGCTTTTTGAGTTATGTTGGGGTTAAAAGAAGATCAAAGAAAGAATGATGCCTATTTGCCATTGGAAAGAAAATCACAATGTACAATGGATAAGAGTATCCAACTGGCTTTAACTTTTCAACAATAAGAATGATCCTCAGACTGTAAAGGGAAGAAAAATAAATAAATAAAGCCGGTAAAAAAGTGAGAAGTTGGTTACAGCTCACACTGCCCCCAAATGGATAATCTACATCACAAGGTAGCAAAATAACTGACAAGTGTTTGCTAAAATATTCCCAGAAATTTTTGAAGATTTATGAAGAATCAAAGATCATCAGAACTGGAGATAGGCAAATGCCCTAGCCTTTAAATAAAGGGGGAAAGGTAACTATTTTAAATTAAATACAATCTAGCAAATTTGACCACAAACACTTTTCAAATTCTAGTCAAGATTATTAAAAGGGTAGTTGTGAGCATTTAGAAACAAGAGGAAGCAATAATTATGCGTCAAAATGTTTTTTTTAATCATATGTGGTTAAACTTTTATTTTTTTAATAAATTACTAGCCTGATAAGAAAACTGTCTCAGTTACAGTATGTTCAGATTTCAGCAAGACATTTATTTAACAAAATTTCTCACCACAGCTTGTAACCATAAAGGGATAATGTGGTCTAGATGGCTAATATAGCCAAGTGGTTTTAGAGATAGCTGAAAAGATCCAAAAGAGTAAAGAATGATGGATGCATTGTTATTTTGGAAGAAAGTCCCCAATGAAGTACTCCAAGGATTTGTTCTGTTGAATATCAGTAACTAGAAGGATGACATGCTTCTTCCCCTTGGGTTATATATGTATTATCATACAAAACATACTTCCTTATTGGACATTGTTGTAAGAGAATACTCACATAAAATAAAAACCCCAAAAAAAAACATAAATAAAGCTAATGTGAAAAATAGTATGCTTGGATCTATATCCGACTCCAACAGTTCTTTCTCTGCAAATGTATAGCAGAATTGCCATAATTCCTTCAGAACTGTCCTGGATCATTGTATTGCTGAGAATAGCTGAGTCTTTCACCATTGATCATCATACTAAATTCTTGTTACTGTGTACAATGTTCTCCTAGTTTTGCTTATTTTGCCCTGCATCAATTCATGTAAATCTCTCCAGCTTTTTCTGAAATCATCTTGCTTATCATTTCTTATAGTAGTAGTCTCTCGGAAGCCGAGAATGACAATTGTCTTTGTGCATGTGCACAAAGATACTTGTACGTGAAAGAGATTTAAGTGGAAAAGTCGGTGCACAGAGACAGTCCCACTCTCTCGACATTGGAAGCCTGGGTCCAATGGCACGAAAAATTGTTACACCTGGAGACTTCCTCAGCTGCATTGAGTGGCCATGTTGTCCTTTATCGTCCAACACGCCCTAAGCACTCCACAGTGCTTTGCTGCATCGCCATCTCAGCCATTGAACCTTCTTGTTGGTTTCTTCCGCCTGTTCTGCCGAAGCAGTCTTCACATGCTGGGTGAGCAAAGCCCTACTTCACCAGGGGTCAAAAATTACCCGATGGCTACCCTCACAAGGTTTGGCCGGCCTGTCGAAGCCATTGCCCATCATTTCTTATAGCATAATAGTATTCTATCACCATCATATACCACAAATTGTTTGGCCATTTCCCAACTGATGAACTTCCCCTCAAATGCCAATTCTTTGTCACCACAAAAAGAGCAGCTATAAATATTTTTGTTCAAGTAGGTCTTTTCCCCCTTTTTTATAATCTCTCTGATAATACCACCTGGTAGAGGTATTACAGGGCATGCACAGTTGTGCCGCCCTTTGGGCATAGTTCCAAATTGCCCTCCAGAATGTGGGTCAGTTCAAGGATGACATGCTTTTCAAATTTGTTTCTAACCCAAAGCTAGAAGTGACCATAAATATAATGAATAATAAAATTAGAAATATATCTTTGGGCTGAAACTAACAAAATGAACCGTAATCAGGATAAAGCCCTGCATGTGAATTTTTTTAGAAGCTCTACATAGCACAAATACAGTATGAAGAAAATAAGGCTAGGAAGCAGTCCATATAAAATAGACCTAGATGTACTAGTGGACTAGTTAAAAGTCTTATATAAATATAAGGTATTATTATGGAATTTTCAGACCTTTAATTAGCAAATTAGCAAAGAGAAATCATTTTACTATGGTGGGAAGATGACACACAAAATAAACTTGGGAAAGTCACACTGTCACTTTCTCTCTGGAGAATGTATGATTATTTATTAAACAAGAAAAAAAAATGTTCCTAACCACAAGGTTCATTTTGTTGATTTTAGAAGCTGTTTTAAGATGCATTATAAGAAGGGCATTTCCTTTAAGTCATTTCGTAAGCCACCCCTTACAGGATTGTTTCTTGCCTCTCCCATCCCTCCAACATGGGCAAAATGCGAGGCACTACAGTAACACGACCGCCCATGGGCTAAGGTGATTCACAGACACTCCTCTCACCTGAATGTGCATGGCGCCCTCTACTGCCATTTTGAGGTCAGTGCAGCCACTGATGAGCGCCAACTGCTGATCGGAGCTCAGAGAGCCTTTTAGCAAACCAGACTGCTCCAGGGTCTTTATCTCTTTTCTAGGAAAAAGCAACAAGAAAGAGCACTGAATGTATTTGAAATAGGGGCTTATGAAAACAAGAGACAGCTCCATGCCTGAGAATCTCTGTGTCAGGGAAACACATCCATATGTCTTTAAACAGATAAAGCATTTAAGAAATAGACATTATATATATATATATGTATATATATATATATCTGCTTATATTTATTCTTATAAATGTATTGATTAGATAATATATTTATAATATATAGATTTATTAAAAAATATTTTACTACTAAAGTGTATCACAGGGTCATAAAACAGAGAGGAAAGTGAAGATTTACCTTCTTTATAAAAAGATTTTTGTTTTCAAAACATGGAGTGAGGAATAGAAAAATAAAGTCTAGGTATTTTTAATGTATTCTGGAAAGTTTACGGTCTAATTTGGTTTTTTTTTTAAATACCTTAACTTCCAACTTAGAATCACTTATTCCAAAGTAAAATATCAGTAAGGACTAGGTAATGGGGATTCAGTGACTTGCCCAGGGTCATACAGCTAGAAAGTGTCTGAGGTTAGATTTGAACCTAGAACCTCTTATTTCTAGGTCTGACTCTCAATCTACTGAGCTCCCTCACTGCCCCTAGTTTGTTTATTTTGTAAATTTTCTACCTTGGAATGGTCCTAGGAAGTGAGCATCTTCTTCAGAAAGTCAATCAGGGACAGCATTCATATATCACTACTGCCTCAAACAAATAATAGAGCACAAGAGTACAGAAATAAATATAGCCTCTCACTGAGAATAGTCAGCATTTTAGCCCTTTCTACAGGGTTTCTGAAGTTTAAAGCAAGGGTCCAATCAGTCTTATCCATACCCAAAACAAGCACACACATGGCCTGACCAATGAAACAAGAAACTTATTATGCCTGCTTTAGGGGAACGTCTTCCAAAGAGCCTAACCTTTGTAGCCTTACTTAAGAACTGAAATTTCAGAATTCTATTACAGCTGGTTAAGACATCAAGATTGAGGTCATTAAGGTTCAAAATACTACAAAGGGAGAAACTTCTAAGAACTAGAAGCAAGTACTGGGAGGGAAAGAAGTGAAAAGAAGTAGGGAGAGGGAGTCCAAAAAAAAATAAGAGAAGGGAAAGAAGGGTGGAAGGATGGAAACTGGTCTTCAACAGACTGTCAGAATGAATGAAAATCAAAAATAAGTTATAACTGAAGTACAAAGTTCAAAGCATAGATTAGAATTCTAAACCTACTACTAACCTCAACTCCATAGATATAATGACTTTTGAAATGGGTAAGTCAGAAAGGCAATGGCAAATGTTATAAGTAGCCTGTGGATCCTGGCACATAACTTTTCCTGACCTGCTCTCTTAATCTACTGCTTTCCATACATTGCCAAACTATATATAACTAGTACATTGTAGTACTCAATATCAAGCAAATAAAGTCTTACAATGGTAGATGTTTTTAACTAGGGCAAAGGAATGTGATGGTCAAGGGGCGGGGGAGCAAGAAGGGACACAGAAAGAGTCCCTTTATCATAAGGTCAAGGAAAAAAATGGTCTTACTTTTCAATCACTTAATCCATAAACCTTTGCTAAGTGTTCACTATTAGCCACACATTGTGCTAAGCACTGGGGTTGATACAAAGAAAGGCAAAAAAATAGTCCCAATGTCACTTTTCAGTACACAACTCATCTTTTTTCTAGTCATACATTTATAATATTCTCTTTTTTTGGAAAACTGTATTTAGTCAATTTAGAATATTTTTCCTTGGTTACAAGAGTCATGTTCTTTCCCTCCCTTACCCCTACCCCTTCCCATAGCCAAAGCATAATTCCACTGGGTTTTACATGTGTCCTTGATCAAAATCTATTTCCATATTGTTGATGTTTGCACTAGGGTGATCTTTTAGAATCTACATCCCCAATCATATCCCCATCGATCAATGTAAACAAGCAATTGTTTTTCTTCTTCATTTCTGCTCTCACAGTACTTCCTTTGAATGTGAATAGTGCTCTTTCTCATAAATCCCTCCAAATTGTTCTGGATCATTGCATTTTACCTAGTAGAGAAGTCCATTACATTCGATTGTACCACAGTGTATCAGTCTCTGTGTACAATGTTCTCCTGGTTCTGCTCCTTTCACTCTGCATCAGTTCCTGGAGGTCATTCCAGTTCACATGGAATTCCTCCACTTTATTATTCCTTTTAGTACAATAGTAATCCATCAACAACATATACCACAATTTATTCAGCCATTCCCCAATTGAAGGGCATCCCCTCATTTTCCAATTTTTGGCCACCACAAAGAGTACAGCTATGAATATTCTTGTACAAGTCTTTTTCCTTATTATCTCTTTGGGGTATAAACCCAGCAGTGCTATGGCTGGATCAAAGGGCAGACATTGCCTTTTGGGCATAGTTCCAAATTGCCCTCCAGAATGGCTAGATCAACTCACAGCTTCACCAACAATGCATTAATGTCACAATTTTGACACATCCCCTCCAACATTCATTATTTTCCTTTGCTGTCATGTTAGTCAATCTGCTGGATGTGAGGAGGTACCTCAGAGTTGTTTTGATTTGCATCTCTCTGATTATAAAAGACTTAGAACACTTTTTCATGTGTTTATTTAATAGTTTTGATTCATCTGAAAATTGCCTATTCATGTCCCTTGCCCCTTTATCAATTGGGGAATGGCTTGATTTTTTATACAATTGATTTAGCTCTATAAATTTGAGTAATTAGACTTTTGGCAGAGGTTTTTGTTATGAATATTTTTTCCCAATTTGTTGCTTCCCTTCTAATTTTGGTGACATTGGTTTTGTTTTGTTTGTATAAAACCTTTTTAATTTAATGTAATCAAAATTATTTCTTTTACATTTTGTAATTTCTTTCTAACTCTTGCTTGGTCTTAAAATCTTTCCTTTCCCAAAGATCTGACATGTATACTATTCTGTGTTTACCTAATTTACTTTCCTTCTTTATATTCAATTCATTCAACCATTCTGAATTTATCTTGGTGTAGGGTGTGAGATGTTGATCCAAATCCAATCTCTCCCATATTGTCTTCCAATTTTCCCAGCAGTTTTTGTCAAATAGTGGATTTTTTTACACAAAAGCTGGGATCCTTGGTTTATCATAAACAGTATTGCTGAGGTCACTTACCCGAAGTCTATTCCACTGATTCTCCTTTCTGTCTTTTAGTCAGTACCATATTGTTTTGATGACCACTGCTTTGTAGTATAGTTTGAGATCTGGTACTGCTAAACCACCTTCCTTCATTTTTTTTCATCATTTCCCTGGATATTTTTTTTTATCATTTCCCTGGATATCCTTGATCTTTTGTTCTTCCAAATGAACTTTGTTATGGTTTTTTTTTTCTAATTCAGTAAAAAAGTTTCTTGGTAATTTGATGGGTATAGTACTAAATAAGTAAATTAGTTTAGGTAGGATTGTCATTTTTATTATGTTATCTTGTCCTACCCATGAGCAATCAATGTTTTTCCAATTATTTAGATCTAGTTTTAATTGTGTGGAAAGTGTTTTATAGTTGTGATCATATAGTTCCTGTGTTTGTCTTGGCAGATAGATTCCTAAGTATTTTATATTGTCTACGGTGATTTTAAATAAAATTTATCTTTCTAATTCTTGCTGCTGAGATGTGTTGGAAATATATAGAAATGCTGATGATTTATGTGGGTTTATTTTATATCCTGCAACTTTGCTAAAGTTGTTGGTTATTTCCACTAGCTTTTTAGTTGATTCTCTAGGATTCTTTAAACCATCATATCATCTGCAAAGAGTTATAGCTTGGTCTCTTCATTGCCAATTTTAACACATTCAATTTCTTTTTCTTCTCTAATTGCTACTGCTAGTGTTTCTAGTACAATGTTAAATAATACAAGTGATAATGGGCATCCTTGTTTCACTCCTGATCTTATTGGGAAGGCTTCTAATTTATCCCCATTGCAGATGATATTTGCTAATGGTTTTAGATATATTCCGTTTATCATTTTTAGAAAAGGCCCTTCTATTCCTATACTTTCTTGTGTTTTCATTGGAATGAGTGTTGTATTTTGTCAAAGAATTTTTCTGCATCTATTGAGATAAACATGTGATTTTTGATGGTTTGCTTATTGATATGGTCAATTATGTGGATGGTTTTCCTAATACTGAACCATACTTGCATTCCTGGTATAAATCCCACCTGATCATAATGAATAACCCTCATGATCAATTGCTGGAGTCTTTTTGCCAGTATTCTATTTAAGATTTTTGCATCTATTTTTATTAGGGAGATTGGTCTATAGTTTTCTTTCTCAGGTTTTTGACCTACCTGCTTTTGGAATCAGTACCATATTTGTGTCATAAAAGGAATTTGGTAGAACTCTTTCTTTACTTATTATGTCAAATAGTTTGTATAGTATTGGGTTTTGATGTTCTTTGAATGTTTGATAGAATTCACTTGTGAATCCATCAGGCCATGGGGATTTTTTGTCAGGGAATTCTTTGATGGCTTGTTCAATTTCTTTTTCTGATACGGAATTATTTAAGTATTCTATTTCTTCTTCTGTTAATCTAGGCAATTTATATTTTTGTAAATATTTATCCATATCAACTAGGTTGCCATATTTGTTGCCATATAATTGAGCAAAATAGTTTTTAATGATTGCCTTAATTTCCTCTTCATTAAAGGTGATCTCACTTTTCATCTTGGTTTCCTTCTTTCCTTTTTTATTAGATTGACCAGTACTTTGTCTATTTTATTTGTTTTTCAAAATACCAGCTTCTAGTCTTATTTATTAATTCAATATTTCTTTGACTTTCAATTCTTTAATTTCTCTTTTAATTTTTAAGATCTCTAGTTTTCATCTGGTGATTTTTAATTTGTTCACTTTCAAGTTTTTCTATTCCATGTCCAATTTGTTGACCTCTGCCCTCCCTAATTTGTTACTATATGAACTCAAGGATATAAATTTCCCCCTAAGTACTGTTTTGGCTGCATCCCATAGATTTTGAAAGGATCTCATTATTGGCGTTTTCTTCAATGAAATTATTGTTTATATAATTTGTTCTTTAACTGATTTTGGAGAATCACATTATTTAATTTCTAATTAATTTTTGATTTGGCTCTCCATTTACTCTTACTAATTATTATTTATTGCATAGTGATCTGAAAAGGTTGCATTTATCATTTCTGCTTTTTTGCACTTGTTTGCCATGTTTTTATGCCCTACTACATAGTCAATCTTTGTGAATGTACCATGTGCTGCTGAAAAGAAGATGTATTCCTTTTTGTCCCTATTTCTTTTTCTCTGTATATCTATTAACTCTAATTTTTCTAAGATTTCACTCACATCTCTTACCTCTTTCTTATTTATTTTTTGGTTTGATTTATCTATATTTGATAGAGGAAAGTTCAGGTCTCCCACAGTATAGTTTTACTATGTATTTCCTCCTTCAACTCCACTAGTTTCTCCTTTAGAATTTGGATGCTATGCCATTTGGTGCATACATGTTGAGTACTGATATTTCCTCTTTCTCTATTCTGCCTTTTATCAGGATGTAACTACCTTCTCTATCTCTTTTAATCAGATCTATTTCTACTTTGGCTTTGTCAGATATCATGATTGTAACTCCTGCCTTTTTTTTCTCAGTTGAGGCCCAATAGATTTTGCTCCAATGTTTAATTCTAACCCTGTGAGTATCTACCCATCTCGTGTGTGTTTCTTGTATACAACATATGGTAGGATTTTGGTTTCTAATCCACTCTGCTATTTGCTTTCATTTTATGGGTGAGTTCATCCCATTCACATTCAAAGTTATGATTGCCACTTGTGTATTTCCCAACATTTTAATATCCTCTCCTATTTCTGCCCTTTCTTCTTTCGCTATATCTTTTTAAACAAGTAGTTTGCTTTTAATCAGTCTCCCTAATCCCCACTCTTATTATGCTTCACTCCCTTTTTTGTTCCCTTCTTATTTTTTTAGGGTCTGTTAAGTTCCCTCCCCCCCTTTCACTCCCTTTTTGTACTCCCTGCCCTACTCCCCCCCCCTTGGTTTTCCCTTCTCACTTTCCCAGTAGGGTAAGATAGAATTAGATACCCTAGTGCATATAGATGCTCTTCCCTCTCAGAACTGATGTCATTGAGAGTAAGTTTTAAGTATTACCTATTAGTACTCTCTTCCTCTCCTTTTTTTTTAAAACCCTTACCTTCTGTCTTGGAATCAATACTGTGTATTTGCTCCAAGGCAGAAGAGTGGTAAGGGCTAGGCAATGGGGGTCAAGTGATTTGCCCAGGGTCACACAGCTGGGAAATGTCTGAGGCCAGATTTGAACCTAAGACCTCCCATCTCTAGGCCTGGCTCTCAATCCACTCAGCTACCCAGCTGCCCCCCCTCTCCTTCTTATAATAGTATTCTTCCCCTCCCACTCCCCTGTGCCTCTTCATGTGGTAGAGATTGTGCTATTTATCTAATTCCTTCAAGTTTCTCTTAGTACCATATTCTATTCCCCCTTCCCTTTTTCTTTTTTACATATCATCTTATACCACTTATTACTCTGATCTCTACCTGTGAATGATTCTTCTAATTATTATAATAGTGAATATAATTTTTGAGAGTTACAAATAACATTTTTCCATATATTAATATAAACAATTTGATCTTATTGAAGCCCTTAAAGAAGAAAATTTAAACAAAAAAATATATATTTTTCCCTTTCCCCTCTCTTTATTTTTTACCTTTTTCATGTTTCTCTTGATTTTTGTGTTTGGGTATCAAACTTTCCACTTAGTTCTGGTCTTTTCTTTACAAATACTTGGAAATCTGCTATTTTGTTGAATTCCCATACTTTTCCCTGGAAGTACATAGTCAGTTTTGATGGGTAGGTGATCCTTGGTTGAAGACCCAATTCTCTTGCCTTTCTGAATATCATATTCCAAGCCTTGCAATCCTTTAGTGTGGAAGCTGTCAGATATTGTGTAATCCTGATAGGTGCTCCTTAATATCTGAATTGTCTCTTTTGGGCTTCTTGTAAAATTTTCTCCTTAGATTGGAAGCTCTTGAATTTGGCAATTACATTCTTAGGGGTTGTCTTTTGAGGATTTAGTGTAGAGGGTGTTCTATGAATTCTTTCATTATCTATTTTGCCCCCTTATTCAAGAACATCAGGGCAGTTTTCTTGGATAATTTCTTATTATGTGAGGTCAAGATTTCTGTTTATTTCTGGGTTTTCAGGTACACCAATGATTCTCAAATTGTCTTTTTGAGACTGGTTTTCCTGATCTATCATCTTGTCAGTAAGAAACTTTATGTTTTCTTCTATTTTGTTAGTCTTTTGACTTAGCTTTATTAATTCTTGCTGTTTTTCAAGGTCATTGGCTTCTAATTGCCTAATTCTGGTCTTTAAGGACTGGTTTTCCACTATAATCTTTTGATTTTCCTTTTCAGTTTGGTCTATCCTGCTTTTCATGGTTTATAGCTGTTTCTCCAATTGGGAGTTCCTGTCCTTTAAACTGTTATTTTCTTTTTGAACTATTTCCCACTTTTCTTGCCAAAAATCCTTCCATCTTTTTGATAAGCTCCGATTTAAATTCTTCAAGAGCTTCTGGGCAATTTCCATTTTTTTTTAAGGTTTGTATGTCCTCTTCTGCTATTTCCTCTGTAGTCTGGATTTGTCCTCAATAAAAATTATACAGGATCAGTGCCTTCTTCTTGTTTTTCTTAGTGTTGGGAAGTTGTTTTTCCTGAGCATTATTTACCATCACTATGGTGGTTTTTCCTTCCCTTTCTAGTCAGAAGTCTGAGTGAGGAGGGCAGGCTCTCTGTGTATGGAGCTAAGGAGCATGGTTTTTGCCTGAGGCCACCTCTCGAGTCTCTGCAGCTTCTACTGTTTACTGCCCTTCTCTGCGCTATCTCCTCACAGGTGCCCAAGGTCTGTGCTCTTCAACCTGCTGAGGTCTCAGGTCTATCTGCTCTCAGGAGTAGGTCTTTGGTAGTCTTAGTCATCTTCCAAGGTCCTAGAGGTGCCCTTTGCTCACTCACCGATTCTAGCACACTGACTCTGGCTCTGTAGGTGGGGTGGGGGAGGGTTGATCAGCTCACATTTTGGTGGAAGCTATTTCACCCAATTATAGTGTGGAAATGCCCAAATTCCACACACCTTTAATGCTGCGTCCTACTATAGAGTCCTTTCATTCACATGAATTTGGGTTTTTTGGCCTTTTGAGGTAGTTTATATCAGTAGGTGAAGGGGAGAGGAAGAGTCCTCTGTCTAGATTACAGCCATGTTAACCTGGAAGTCCCTATAATATTCTTTACACTGCTTCTCCCATTCAAACATTTCTTGGTAATATGATGTTACCTATTCACACATTTATTGGCTTTTGATTGATGCCCAACTTAAATTCTTCAGAGATAATATTATTATTTACAGTCATACAGCATACCCAGAAGAATGTTTAAAAGATGGGCCTTTGCTTCAGTAGATGCTTGTGACCATGAAAGTACTATACAATTTTCCAAAAGCAATTAACTCTTCCCATTCAATTCTGTTCCCAGTTCATTGTCCAGTTGGATGGTCATTTCAAGATATGTGTACTGATGGATCTGTTCTATATGTTTCGTATCCAGTTGTATAATATAGTCTAAATCAGAGATTCTTAACCAGGAATTCATGTATGGAACATTTCATGTCCATACAGATTTCAGGAGGTCCATGAATCTTGATGGAAAAAATTATATCTTTATTTCAAAATAATTCATTTTCTTTTAAAGATTAGGTATTTTATTTTATGCATTTATAATTATTATCCTGAGAAGGAGTCATATGGTTCACCAGATTATGAAATGCATCTGTGGTACAAAAAAATGTTAAGAATCCCTGATCTAGACCAAAAGGACTTTTCCTCAATGGATAGTTGGGACAAATTCATGAAGGTTTACTGGTCTCATTTAAGAACCCTGCAATGGGCACAATGTTATCCATAAGCAAGAACGTGTGTAGGATCTCACCAACCCTAGAGAATTACTCTGCAATTAAGACATCTTAAAGGCTATCCATTTAAACCCTGTCATTGTTTGGATAAGGAAATGGAGTCCCACAAAAGGAAAATTATTTGCTCCAGGTTATACAGGGAATAACAGGATCTTTCCAGATAGTGCTCTTCAATTCCTTCATGACAAAATCAAATTTATTTGGCAACTTCTGCCTGTTTAGTGTTTTTCTTCATGTTATTAGAGAGTGGTTGAACAAAGTTCTTGCTCTCTCTCCAAGGAATCATTTATTATTTTATTCATCAGCTTCCATGGATTTAGATACCATCTCTATGATGATTCTCAATTTACCTATCCCACCCTGACCTCTCTACTGACCTCCAATCTCCCATCTCCAACTGCCTTTCAAACATCTGAAATTTAATGCGCAGTAGAAATCTTAAACTCAACATGTCCAAAATGGTACTCATCTCTTTCCCTAAACCTTCTCTCTTCCTATCTCCCTACCTATAGGGGGAAACATCATCCTCCCAGGCCTTTGGGCTCCCAAACTAAACATCATTGTTGATTCTTTACTCTTTCTCATGCTCCATATTCAATCTGTTGCCAAGGCCTGTCTGACACTGCCACCACTCTAGTGTAGACCTTCATCACCTCAAGCCTAGATTATTACAATAATCTGCTGGTGCATCTGTCTGCCTCCAATAATGTAGGTGATTTCCTCCATGAATTTATTTAGCAAAAATTTTTGGAAAAACTGGAAAGCAATTTGGCAAAAACTAGGTATAGTCCAATATCTCATACTATATTCTAAGATAAGGTCAAAAATAGCTATGTGATTTAGACATAAAGGGTAATATCATAAGCAAATTAGAGGAGCATGGAAAATTTTACCTGTCAAATCTATGGATAAGGGAAGAATATATGACTAAATGAGAAACAGAAAAGATCACAGGATGTAAAATGGATAATTTTGAGTACATTAAATTTTAAAGTTTTTATACAAACAAAACAAAGGCAGTCAATATTGAAAGGGAAGTAGAAAAAAAATGGATTTTTGATGAAAAACGCCATCCACCTCCAGAGAAAGAAGTAACATAGTCCAAATGCAAATTGAAAGATAATTTTTTCACTTTCACACAAATTTATTTTTCTTGCTTTTTTTGCAACATGGCTAATATGGAAATATGTTTTACATTATTTCACATGATAATATCAAATTTCTTGCATTCACAGTGGGTAGGAGAGGGCTGGGAGAGAATTTGAAATTCAAAAAAATTTAATGAAAGTAAAAAATAAAATTAATAATTTTTTAAAAGAGATCTGGACTAAGTAATGAAATGCATCTAAATTCAGTAACCACTTGTAGCAAAGTTCAACAACCTAGGAACCTTCCAGGTACTTTGTATTTTGTTCTTACAAAAGCCATGGGCAGAGAAAGAGATGGAAAGAGGTACAATGGGTTATATCGAGTTCATTGCTTACGGTCAAAGTGGACTTGGTTAGGTTTATGCCCATGCAAGCCAAGCATGACGGCCTAGGGAAATTAATTTTTTCTAAATTGCAGTGGTGGATCTTGACAATGAAAGCATGATAATTGTACCTTTAACACATTTTCCAAAAAACTGTTGTGACTGAGTACCTTCTGAATCCCTTGCCGGTGGATCTGTATAGCCAGAAAGGTACTAGCACAACAAGGAGCTCTCATAAATGCTAGCCCCTAAAGCAGCAGAGCAAGTTATGGTGAAATAATGACAATCCCTTCCACTATAGTAAAGGGATAGTGCAAAGCTATGAAGTTGGACAGAATAGAAGATGCCAAAGTTTAGAGCTGAAATAAATCTTATATCTTCAACTAACATATTGAGGTCTTTTTAAAGGCTACCTTGAAAGTCTTAGATTTGATTGAGCAGGTGATAAGAAGCCAATGATTAACAATTAAAGGAGACCTAACTCTTGCTTATCTTTCTATACCAGTGACACACTGGGGGAAAAAAAAAACATAGGATCATGGCTGGAAAGGAACTTCCAAGGCTATTATCCCAAATGCCTTCATTTTTACATATGTCTACAGATAGCTCTGATTTCTTCTTCTGAAAACTGTTCATATTATTTATCAATTGGGGAATGACTTCTATTTATTCATATATGCATATTATATATTCTAACATATAGAAAGAGAGCAAAAGAGAGTTTAGAAATGAGGAAATTAAGACTCAAAGGGGTTAAAAATCTTGCTTTAAATCATAGGGCTAGCAAGTATCTGAGGTAGTATTGGAACCCAGGACTTCTCAAATCTAAGTATTTTTATCCACTATTCTATTGCAAAGTGAACTAAAGACTCCAAATTTATAGATGACCACAAAAAGACAATGGAGGAAAGAAAGGGAACTAGAGAAACAAAGTTAAAAAGTCATCATAATGTTTGTTGTTATTCAGTTATGCCCAATTCTTTGTGACCCCATTTGGGTTTTCTTGGCAGATACCTGAGTGGTTTGCCATTTCCTTCTCCAGTTCACTTTACAGATGAGGAAACTAAGGGAAACAGAGTTAAATGGCTTGCCCAGAGCTACACAGCTAATGTTTGAGATGAGATTTGAACTCATGGTGATGAGTCTTCTGATTCCAAGCCCATGTCCTAAACACTGTGCGACCTAGTTGCCCCAATTAAAAAGGTAGAGAATATCAATTCAAAAAAAGCCAAAGGAAAAGACTTTTTTCAGGGGAAAAAGGTAGTGATGGGTCAGATACCACAGGGAAACCAAAGATAAAGCTTTTTTTTTTTTTCATGGCTAATCCTGAAGAAATTTTTCAGAAAAGAGAGTCACACATTTAGTTGATAATGCTAAATATAGTCAAATGTATTGGAAATAAAGCATTGGTCCTGATGAAAAGTGCTGTCCACTGCCATAGAAGGAAATGATGGAGTCTGAATGCAAAACAAAGAATACCATTTTCCACTTTATTTCTTCTATTAACTTTTCCCCCTGTATGTATGATGTGCCTTCTTTCACAACATGACAACTGTAGAAATGTAAAAAAGAAAGAAAGAAAGAAAGAAAGAAAGAAAGAAAGAAAGAAAGAAAGAAAGAAAGAAAGAAAGAAAGAAAGAAAGAAAGAAAGAAAGAAAGAAAGAAAGAAAGAAAGAAAGAAAGAAAGAAAGAAAGAAAGAAAGAAAGAAAGAAAGAAAGAAAGAAAGAAAGAAAGAAAGAAAGCATTGGATAGGTATTTTTTTAATTCAATATATATTTATTGAGCATTTATTCTCTATAAGGAACTATGGGGAAGATAAATAAGTCAAGGTCCTTGCCCTCAAGGTTTTACAAATCTGGTAGTTTACAATCCCACAGCAGCCAAACAATAATTTCTGACATATACATTCGAAATTAAGACAGAATTTAAAGCAAATTTTTTTAATGAAGTTAAAAAATTGTTATTGGTACCTTCCTCAAAAACATCTATTGTCCTGGAGGCAGCTGGGTGGTTCAGTGGATTGAGAGCCAGACCTAGAGATGGGAGGTCTTAGGTTCAAATCTGGCCTCAGCCACTTCCTGGCTGTGTGACCCTGGGCAAGTCACTTGACCCCCATTACCTAGCCTTTACCACTCTTCTGACTTGGAACCAATACATAGTATTGATTCCAAGACAGAAGGTAAGGGTTTAAAAAAAAAACTTCTATTGTCAATCATTCACTACTTACTTTTACTTCATTAAAAGTCAAGGAATTCACCTAGAATCCTTTCTTCAGTTAAAATATTCTTCCTGACTATAAAGATCTGGGTTCAAATGTTCCTCTAAACATTGCTACCACAAAAAAAATGGAAAATGAGGGGATGCCCTCCAATTGGGGAATGTCTGAACAAATTGTGGTATATGTTGGTAATGGAATACTATTGTGCTCAAAGGAACTGGAGTAATTCCATGGGAACTGGAATGACCTCCAGGAATTGATGCAGAGCGAAAGGAGTAGAACCAAGAGAATATTGTACACAGAGACTGATACACTCTGGTACAATAGAATATAATGGACTTCTCTATTAGTGGCAATGCAGTAATCCTGAACAACGTGGAGGGATCTACTAGAAAGAATACTATCCACATTCAGAGGGAAAACTGTGGGAATAGAAACACAGAAGAAAAACAACTGCTTGATTACATGGGTCAAAGGGATATGGCTGGGGATGTAGACTCTAAATGAACATCCTAGTGCAAACACCAACAACATGGAAATGAGTTCTGATCAAGGACACATGTAACACCCAGTGAAATTGCGCGTTTGCTATGGGAAAGGTGGGGGGAGGGAAGGGAGGGAAAAAATATGATTCTTGTAACTAAGGAATAATGTTCTAAATTGACTAAACATTGCCACCAGTTTTTCAAGGTTTCAAAAGTGCTTTGTGTCAAAAAGTCATTATAGGCAGTTTTATTCTCTATTTTAATTACTGGTTTATCATTTATCAGTGAGAAGGCATTCATTTGCTTTTTAAGCATCATTCATTTATCTATCAGTCCACTTTTTGTCATCTTGGCACCCAGAGAAACTGCTTCTTTTTCTCCTCACCTTCCTGACAGTTTGACTTAAGTCAAAATAAGAGATATCTTATTCCATGAGAATTATTACCTCCATGATTCCCCTACAATGCACAAACCCTCTCAATTGCCTTTTTCCAAACAGATTTCTCCTTTGAGTCAAATTAGTTTAAATAGTCTTTATGTTTTCTATAGATAAAAACTTTCTTTAAGTGAAATCACTATCATAATGATAAAATTCTTCTATAATGCTTGTTTTCCATTCTAAAAAGTGTCTGAACCCAATATTTTAAAAAACAAGTTTTAAAAATAATTCGAGTAAATATTCTTATGGGAATGTCAAAATTTCTCTTTTACTTAGTTAATACCAATTAGCCACAACACACTAAACTCTTTTCATAAAAGAACTAGATGGGATACTTAGATGACCTCTAGGGTCCTGCCAGTCCTGAATTTATGGTCCCATGAAATGGAAACTATTATTATAACTTTCCTTCAAATCTAAAGAGAAAGACTATTTTTGTAGATCCAAATTTTTACTACAAAAACATTATCAATGAGATTTTAATACTGTCAGAACTCAAGAACCCCTCTGGTTTGTGGCTATTGTCTGTAGGGCCTAAAGTGTTTCAAAATTCTTCTTTCCTCCTATGTTCTGCTGCAGTTCACTGCCTCTTTATAGTTAAATATCATTTAAAGTTATTTTTTTCCTCTCTAGTTAATGTTGTCCCATTCACTTTGAGGGAAATCCATCCCAGGTATGTTATAGTCATTCCTGCTTTGACCCAGGGTAGGTCAGTACCTTCCAGAAACTTCTATTATGATGAACCTATCTTGCCAATGAAAGATATGGGCAAACAACTAAACCATTTTGCCTCCACACAGAAGAAAACCACAGTCACTCTATCATAAGCCTGCAATTCCACACGAAGCTTATTGCCATTGTATATTAACTTCTGTCTTTCACTTTTTTTTTTAACTCTTATCTTCTGTCTTAAAATTGACACTAAGTATCCGTTCCAAGTCAGAAGTGCAATAAGGGCTGGGGAGTTGGGATTAAGTGACTTGTCCAAAGTCACTGCTAGAAAGTGTCTGAGGTGATATTTGAACCCAAGCCCTCCTGAACCAAAGCCTGGTGCTCTATTCACTTTGCTACTTAGTTGCTCCTCTTTCAAAGGATGTGTTCAACTTTCTTAATCCAGTTTCTATGATGATAAGTATCACAGATATAAAAATTTGCCTGACAATTTATAGCACCATATGCTCCATAAAAAAATTGTCATGTATATATTTCCCTGCTACAAGCCAGCAAATTATCACAATTTTCTTCAGGTTTATGCACTACCCTAATGGAGGCAATAATGTTGTGGAACATACATTGAACTTGTAAGATCTGGGTTTGAATTCTAACTTCTAATACTTAATAGCTCTGTACCCCTCATGAACAAGTCATTCAATCTCTCAGAGGTTCAGTTTTCTTAATGATAAAATGAGCATATTGATAACATTCAAAAGTTATATTTTTTTATATTCTGAGACAGCAGTGTATCTTGTTGGAGCTAAATCATCATTTGAAAAGATAATGTTTTGTGTGTGTGTGTAGATTCCTGGAATCCTTGCAGCAGCTCCAGCATGTTAAGGAATCAATGATATAAAGAAGTCAAACAAATTAAACCTGGTTTAAAAATGTTGTCAATTAAACAAACAAATAAACCCCACAATTGCCTGCCTCAAAGGTGCCTGCCTCAAAAGACTGTGAAGAGTCACATCACAGAGACTTGGGCTGTCTTTGAAAAGTCATCAGTCATCTTCTACACGTTTTCTTGTATGGTTTGATTCAGTAGCGAAACAAAAGCTCCTACATGACTCTTTGTTTTTTGTGATTTGGCCACTATAGGTACAGCAGGGCTGTGCTAAAGGCTGAGGATGGAAAGCTCGAAAAAGGATGCTGTGGTACCTACCTTCAAGGTACAGTGGAAAGCGTGCAGATCTGGTGTCAGAAAAACCTGCATTCAAATCTCAGCCCTATGGAAGGGACCTTGGGCAAATAACCATACTTTGGGGGGTTGCTAGTTCCTCACCTGAAAAATGAGGAAGTCAGTTCTACAAAATCAGTTCTAGCTTTAAATCAATGATACCAAGATTGAGAATCTACTATTAGGGAAGAGCTCATCACAGAATGACAAAGAATGGTAGAAGGTCACGGTAGCCATAGCAAAGGAAGGTCCAGACAAGTGACCTAAAAAAAAAAGAATTATTTTTTTAAAAATAGGAAAAGAGAGAATCAATGTGGTGTAATGGATAAAGTTAGCTGGCCCTGGACTCAGGAAAACCTTGAAGATGTCCTGTATATAATCCTGAGCAAATCACTTATCACAACTCTCGGTGACTGGGAGGCTCTCTGTGACTCAAGAGGCAGAGTGGGCACTGATCTGAACTGGATGAGATCTCCCTCCTCTAACACAGAGTAAATTACACGTTTTTTTTCTCCTGTTGACAGGGCAGTTAGGTGACTGAGTGGATACAGAGCCAGTCCTAGAAATGGGTGATCTTGGGTTCAAATTTGGTCTCAGATATTTCCTGAGCAAGTCATTGAACCCTAATTGCCTAGCCCTTACCTCTCTTCTGTCTCAGAACCAGTATTTAGTATCAATTCTAAGACAGAAGGTAAGGGTTTTTTTTTTAAAGATTTCTGAAAATGTCCTTCTGAAAATGAAGAGAAAGTGCACTGCCCACATAGCTGACGACCTCCTTAAATTCTCTGGAGCTGGGAGAAGGCAAGCCTTTGTGGTGTGGCTAGAAATCTTAGCCACTGAAGCACAGCCACAGGCCAATCCACCACTTGACCACTAATTTCTGTTGGATATGAAAATTCTAGTGCCATGAAAGGCCATGGAATAGATTCCTAATGATTCAAACAAAATTCAGATTAATTGCTTTAAAGTCTCTTACAATTTGATAATGTCAAATAGAATCAGAGAATGTCAGAGTTGAAAAAATTCTTTCCAAAACTTATCAACACTAGAAAAGAAATGAACTAATAAAAATGGCTCTCATCAGCCAGAATTTTTAACAACTTAATATTTTTTAAAATTTACAGAGCTAATTAAGATGCAACTGCAGAACCTGAGTTGTCCAGTAGAGGTCAACCTAACAAAAGGACTCCTACAAAATAGTTACTACTGCAATTGTGGGGTTTGTTTGTTTAATTGACAACATTTTTAAACTGGGTTTAATTTGTTTGACTTTTTTATATCATTGGCTCCTTAATGTGCTGGAGCTGCTACAAGAATTCCAGGACTCTACACACAGAAAAAACATTATCCTTTCAAATAATGATTTAGCTCCAAGAAGATACACCGCTATCTCAGTATATAAAAAAGGTATAACTTTTGAAGGTTAAATAATATCCTCTACATATATTTTTTTCAAATTCATGGAGATCTTTATGTGATAAACAAAATACAAATTCATTTTTTTAACCCTTACATTGTCTTAGAATAAATAAGGCAGAAGAGAAATAAGGACTAGGCATTGGAGGTTAAGTGACTTGTCTAGGGTCACACAATCTAGGAAGTGTCTGAGTCCAAATTTGAACCCAGGACCTCCCATCTCTAGGCCTGGCTCTCAATTTACTAAGCCATCTAGCTGCCTCCTGCAAATTCACTTAAAATCAGCAATGAATTCACAATGATTTTTTTGTCATCATATATTTTCTCACTCAGCAGATATTATAACTATCACATGAGGATCAACAAAGTTTGACATTTAAAAAGACGTCTCATACTTAAGAAAATTTGAGGCCATTACTACAGAAGAAAATAAAGGTCTTTTAAATGTTGCACAAAAATTTTGTTGTTGTTGTTGTTGTTTAGTCATGTCCAACTCTTCATGGCTACATTTGGGGTGTTCTTGGCAGATACTGGAATGGTTTTTCCATTTCCTTCTCCAGCTCATTTTACAGATGAGGAAACTGAGGCAAACAGAGGTTAAGTGATTTTCCCAGGGTCACACAGATAGTAAATGTCTAATTTGAACTTAGGTCTTCCTGACTCCAAGACCAGTGCTCAATCTACTGCACCACCTAGCTGCCCACAACACAGAAAATACTTGATGCTATCACAAAAGACCCTGATTAAAAAAGAAGACAACTAATGGATAAAGTAAAGAACTAAAGTATGAGAATATTAATCATCATAATTGCCATACATACTACTTTGAAATTTTCAAAACATTTTATGTAGACTATTTCAAATGATCCTCATAAGAACTTTGAGGAATATATTAAAGGTAATATTATCTTTATTTCATAGAAAAGGAAAGACAGAAATTAAATGACTTACCCAAGGTCATATCTAGGCTACTTAGAAGATAGATTTGAACCAATGTCTTCTAAATCCCAAGTTCTAGATTCTAATAATCCATTACATCTCAAATATATATATATATATATATATATATTACATATATAATGTAAGAAAATATATACATAGGTATATTTAGCACTTTAAGGTTTGCAAAATACTTTATATATTCCAGTTGATCCTCAAAAAGAACCCTGTGAGGTTTTAAAGATTAAGTTAGAAAATCAGTTTCTTTTTTTTTACCATTTTTTTACCATTTACTATTGAGTAATTTAGTAAAGGCCTCTAACTGCCCCAGAAGTGATCTTTGTGTCTAGAATATTTTCTAATATTTTGTTTTCCCATTCTTTCCACAAATTAGACTTAAAAATAGCTCCAATACTTGTTTTGTTCATTTTTGTCCCACTGTCCAAAAGAAATCAGAATAACTCTTAAAAACTCAGTTATAAATAAAAGAATTTTATAATCTTTAGAAAATGAATAGAGTTAGTAAAACTGGAAGGTCTGCTATGCTAGAAGAGGCCATATCTCCTCTAAGGGACATTATGCCTCTATAGTATTTATTGCCTTTCTTCCCTCATCTTCAATTATTATCAATAATAAATAGTAGGCTACTTTGTTCATTGCCATTGAAACAGTGATGGATTTCAAGGACATGGGTTTAAACCCTAATTTTACCACTTAATACCTGTGTGACCTTGGGGCAACTCATTTATACTGAGCTATAATTTCTCCATCTGAAAAATAAGGCAGTTGGACTTTGGTAACCTTGAAGGCCCCTTCTATAGTTCTAAATCTATAATCCTAAGAAACAAGTTCATTTCTGATTCCAAGATTCTATTCATGCTGAACATTTTTTCTAGAGAATTAGAATTTTTTTATCTCAATAATTATTCCTAACTTTACTAATTATTTTACTAATTAAAATTTTCTCTAAGGTATTAGGATGAATAATTGGTCCAAGGCACTGGGAAGGAAGATTCAGAGATTCCCGCCTGGCTCAGAAATAAAAAACTCTGAACAGCATGATTTAATTTTTATGCAATTAGTTCATTCTAAAATGAAAATTGAGTGAGCATGTGGGTGGGCTGAGGAATGTATCTGAGGCAATATGAAAGGTAAGCACAGGCCCCTTTTTCCTCTGTAAAAACATACTGCTCCACCACTCAGTGAGTATTCATTTACCTCAGGATTTTTCCTGAACAAGCTGATCATAACCATTTTCCAGAAAACCATGCCAAATTCCATGTCCAAGAACCACCAAATGACATGCCATTTGTTCATTCTTTAAACACATCTCTTCCCCTACAGCTTCATCTCCTATTCCTTATTGCCTAAAGATGGACAGGGGACATAGGAAAAAATGTTTAGGGTCAAAGTCTTGAAGAAAAACATCATCAACTGCTTACAGAGCAATATTGCCCTTTGCCAAAACCATTTAAATGCAAATTTGGATTGGAGACAGGCTTTTTCTTTTTCAGGGAAGTATGACTCTACAGAGAAGAATAAACACTAAATAAGTCTTAGCCAGGGAAACCAGAAGGTTCCTGAGATCAAAATATATGACTTGCTAGAAGTTAGAGTCTCTTCAGAAGTGGAGAGGTCTCCTCAGTAGTTGAAGGAGTCTTCATCTATAAAGAGAATAAGCTGGAAGCATTCCCAATAAGATCAGGGGTGAAGCAAGGATGCCTATTATCACCACTATTATTTAAAACTGTACTAGAAATGCTAGCTTTAGCAATAAGAGAAGAAAAAGAAATTGAAGGAATGAAAGTAGGCAATGAGGAAACTCTTTTCAGATGATATGATGGTATACTTAGGCAGTCCTAGAGAATCAACTAAAAAAATAATTGAAAAAAATAATAATTTTAGCAAAGTTGCAGGATACAAAGCCACATAAATCATCAGTATTTCTATTTATGGATGAAAAAGTTTAGCAGCAAGAGATAGAAAGAGAAATTCCATTTCAAAGAACACTAGACACCTCACACCTAGCAGATTGGCTAAAATGACAGCAAAGGAAATTAATGAATGCTGGAGGGGATGTGGCAAAGTCAGGACATTAATTCATTGCTGGTGGAGTTGTAAATTAATCCAACCATTCTGGAGGGCAATTTGGAACTATGCCCAAAGGGCACCAAAAGATTGTCTTGTTCTTTGATCCAGCCATAGCACTGCTGGGTTTGTACCCCAAAGAGATAATAAGGAAAAAGTCTTATACAAGAATATTCATAGCTGCGCTCTTTGTGGTGGCCAAAAATTGGAAAATGAGGGGATGCCCTTCAATTGGGGAATGGCTGAACAAATTGTGGTATATGTTGGTGATGGAATACTATTGTGCTCAAAGGAATAATGAAGTGGAGGAATTCCATAGGAACTGAAACAACCTCCAGGAATTGATGCAGAGCGAAAGGAGCAGAACCAGGAAAACATTGTACACAGAGACTGATACACTGTGGTACAATCAAATGTAATGGACTTCTCCATTAGTGGCAATGCAATGTCCCTGAACAATCTGCAGGGATCTATGAGAGAAAATACTATCCACAAGCAGAGGACAAACTGTGGGAGTAAAAACATCGATGAAAAGCAACTGCTTGACTACAGGGGTGGAGGGGATATGACTGAGGAGAGACTCTAAATGAACACTCTAATGCAAATGCCAACAACATGGAAATGGGTTCAGATCAAGGACACATGTGATACCCAATGGAATCGTGTGTCGGCTATGGGGGGGGGGGGAGAAAATGATCTTTGTTTCCAATGAATAATGTTTGAAAATAACCAAATAAAATAATGTTTAAAAGGGAAAAAAAAGAACACTAGACAATGTAAAATACCTGGGAAGTCTACTTGCCAAGACAAACACAGAAATTATATTAACAGTTATAAAAAACCCTTTTCACACAAATAAAAAGCCCCAGGTTTCTGCTTTGAGCTCCACCACCACATCAGTCTCCTCCATACCAAAATCTTTCAGAAGCAAGGTCCTAAATCACCAATACTAGCCTCTGGCTTTCATAAGGATAGCACTTTGGCTGGAGAATCTGTCCACCTTCTACAATCTGACATCAGGAGACTGGGGAAGGGGAGTGAAGGTATGACTGAGATTCTAGACAGCCAGATAATAGCAGGAGACTGGAATTCTCAGGTATTTGGGGTCAATAATCAAGAATAGAACCAAAGTGGTGAGAAAACACCAAAGACAAAAGCCTTGCTTCTTAATTTTCCCTAAGAAATTGGAGGCAGATCACTACAGACCAATTTCCTGTCCCCAAAACTCCAAATTATCTCCTTACTTTTGCACCTGTACTTGCTTATAATTACTAAAGTGTATCAAATCATTATAATGCATTTATAAAATTAGGAAGGCTTTTTGTTGTTGTTGTTGTTACAAAGACAGCACTCCCAAACCTCTAACCCTGTTTCTAGCCTAGCAACTGCAACCATCATCCAGGGAAACGTGGCCTAGCCACTGCCTCCCCAGTCCTACCTCCTGAAAACCCAGAAAAAAAAAAGATCTTTTCACCAAATTCCTTGCCATTGTCAAATAATTCAAGATGAGAAGCAGATATGATTTGACTAGTGGAAATAACTAGAGATGGTGATTGCCATCTGCTTTGCTGCTGAAACTTACTTAAGGAGGTTAGACCATTCCAAATGACTTGCAGCTGAAACCTCCAGTGTGTGTTGTCTCCCTTATTCAAATGTGTGCTTCTTGCTTGTGTAAAACTAGGGATCATGATTAAACCTGTGGTTTCACTGGTTGAGAGACTTCCCAGGTGAACCAATCTCCATCTTCTCTGCAACTTACAAGTATACGTTGCTGCCTGGAGCATTGAGAGGTTAAGTGACTTGCTATTTTGTATAAAAGATATGACTTGAATCCAGGTCTTCAAGGCCAGCTGTCTATCCACTATGCCATGCTAAACACATGCTATTAGAAAAATCACTCTCCACCCTTCCCAGGATACTCTATGCCCTATTTCTCAGACCCGCTCCAGCAAGCACCCCTCAAAGGGCAGGCTCTGGCTCCAGAAAAATGACTCTCCCTTTTTTCATACTGGGGAGATGGTATGAATCCCACAAAGAAAGCAAAAATGAATGAGTTATAATATAAATTGCAGACCTTACTACATTACCTTTCCCTTTAAAAAACAAACTCTCCATTTCCATTTTCACCCAAATCCTTCTGTAATTTAATCTTCAACAGCTCACTCATAGCATGAGAGGATTAAAAAAAATTTTTAATCAGTACTCAACCACCACCTTTTGGCAATACCCTGTCTCCTTCTAGAACTTGCTAGATTACATGGAGTTGAAGACCTTTACATAACTAAATCACTTCCCCATAGGAACAGACAGAGCAAAGCATAACTTCATAGTGTGTTTTATTTTTTGAAAAACATCAGTAAAAGCAAAAGAATAATACAAAAATCCAAAGCTTCTTTTAGACCAAACTTGTTTTTTAAAACATTTTGATAACTCTTTCAATATAATTGGTTTTCTTGGTTTTCCTCTTAATTTTGTTTTTGAAAATCTTATTCTGAGGATTCCATGACACAAAAAAAGGGTTAAGAACTCCTGTTTTTAATTCAGGAAAACTACAGACAATGACATAAGGCATTCTGAAAACAGGTGTACTAGAAAAGACAGTTTAGTTTTCGATTCCCAAGGTCATTTGTCCTTTAAGAAGGTAGAGGAGAAGGGCAGCTAGGTGGCTCAGGGGATAGAACCAGGCATGAAGTCCAGAGGACTTGTATTCAAAGTTGGTCCCAGATACTTCCTAGCTGTATGGCCTGAAAACAGGGCACTTAACCCTAATTGCCTAGCCCTTACCACTCTTCTACCCTGAAACTAATACTCAATATCTATTCTAAAATGGAAGTTAAGGGTCTTAAAAAGGAATTCATGGGGGCAGCTGGGTGGTTCAGTGGATTGAGAGCCAGACCCAAAGACCGGAGGTCCTGGGTTCAAATCTGGCCTCAGACACTTCCTAGCTGTATGACTTTGGGCAAGTCATTTGACCCCCCCAATGCCTAGCCTTTACCACTGTTCTGCCTTAGAATCAATATTGAGTTAATAATGTATGGGTTAAAAAAAAAGAAATGCACAAAATATACTTCAGCTATCAAGTGCAGCTCACATGTCAGGTGGAGCCAGGTATTAGAGGAAGGAAGACTCAGAAACTCTGGATCAGGTCTCAGCCCCAATTTGTAGTGTAGGACACAAATTAGAGAAAGGATAAAACTTGGGTTTTTCTTTCCCCTTCAGAGTATTCACTGACAAAAACTTTCAACTGCTTTCTGCTAACTCACTGGAGCAATGGGAAGGCAAGCCCTCTCTGACATCTCTCAGTCCTTCAGTTTAAGTTTCTGGTGGCCCAAAGGTACATTCTATCTCCTGTTTCTCCAACTTTTTCAGCTTTATGGGTGGGAGTGAGTGAATCAAAACATTGGGCATCTGTTCCATTCTCCTCCCCATTCCCTCACCATGAAACATTTACAGTCCCCTGCAAATACATGGGATATACTTGAGTATCTATGTGAAGACAACAGAAGAATCATAATTTAGCATAAAGCATAGTTCTAAGTAAGAACAACATGCACACAGTACCTAATACTTGGCATCCACTTTAGGATAACATGTAGCTAACAACAGTAAATACAACCAACTCAGCAAAGAACATCCTACAGGTATAGTGAACAAGTAGACATTCGGTCACAAGAAGAAACATACAACAGTAGAATATGTATAACTACCATAAAAAGCATCAATAAAAACAGACAGCATTCACAGCACACAATAGTATATGCTCCTATTAAACACAAAGCACCTAGATATAGCATACAATTTGGTTACGCAGGATTACAGGATCATCGATTAAGGGCTGGAAAGGATCTCGAGGGTAATTTTACAAATGAGTACACTGTAGAAATCAAGGCTGAGTACTTTGCCCTGCACCACAGAGTGAGCATGTGCAAGCTGGGGCTGGGGACGCTATTGACCAAAACAAAGTCAAGAGACTGACTGACTGCTATGACTACGGGGGCAGTAGTCTTCTTGGCTTTCTAATCAGACTACTGACTCCACCAAAATCCTAAAATCTTTTTCATACAAACTACTATCTAATCATGTCTCCTCCATTTTATGTATGTGAAATTGATTTTTTAGGACCAAGACTAAGACTTTATATTTATCCCTATTAAAATTTCATCTTAGCAGATTTGGACCCATGTTCTAGAAATATTTTTGGATTCTACCTATATAATCCAGTATTTAGCTACACTGCCCATCTTGATGTCACCTGCAAATCTGATAGGCATGAAGAAGTGCCTGGGAACATCACAGGAGCCCTGACTCATCAATCTCTGAAATGGATCCTAAGATCTTGGAGGAATCCCCAGTACCAAAAGAGTAAAAGGATAGGTTGAAGCTGATATTCTCCATACATATCTAAGTATGTAGACGGGCAGCTTGAGGGGATAGACGTCACATGTGGATATACCCCATTTATATGAGCAACACATTTTGTATAAACATAAGATTTTTAGTTTAGGCATGCCTTTATCCAAATCACTGATAAAATGTTAATTAGCACAAGAATAAGGATCACTCCTTGGGGCCCCCTCCACTGGAGACTTCCTTCTAAAGAGGCATTAAGCTATTAATTAATTAATGATTTCTCTTTAGATGCAGCCATTTAACAAATTTTGAAATCCTCTTAACTAGTATTTGTTCCACATCTATTGATCTTTTTTCTTCAAGAACAAACTTTCAGATTACTTTAGCACAAAAATGAATAATATGAAAATGAGTTTTGAGTAATAATATATGTAAACCCAGTGAAATTACTTGTCACCTCTGGGAGGGGGAAGCAAAGAGGGAAGGGAGACAACAAGAATCATGCAACCATGGGAAAAAATTTTTTTAATTAAATAAAATTAAACAAATAAAAGAACAAACTTTCAACTGCTTTGCTAAAATCCAGGTAAACAAGAACAATGACATTCTCTGACCTACCAGTTTAGAAATTCTTTTTTAATAAGTTGATTTATTCTTAAGGAAGCTATCCTGGCTCATAGCTTTTGTGTTGTTTTGTTTTCCCAAAGGTTCATTAGCCGTCCCTTTATGTCTTCCAAAATTCTGCCAGCAGACTGGTTTATAATTTCTATAATCCATTCTCCTTCCTTTCTTTTGAAAATCAGAATATTTACCTCTCTCCAATCCCATGATGAGAGGTAGTATATTATATACATCAGCCCTAGCGTCTGGAAAATACAAATTCAGATCCTTCTTCTGAGTCATTCAAGTCAATTACACTCACAAGGGCAGTTAGAGAGTTCCAGGTCTTGAGATGGAAGGCACAGGTTCAAATCAGGCCACAGACATTTCCTGGCTATGTGGCTCTGGGCAAGTCACTCAGTATTGATTCTATGACAGAAAGTAAGGGTTTGTTTTAAAATGAGAGTCCCTGGCATTTCTCCAAGACTAGGTTGCAACAAATTTCCTTCTTTTGGTGGAGGGAATTCCCCACATTAATGAAATCACAGGTCCAGACCTCACCTTTCCATCTCCCATTCCACACTTTTTCTAAGATCACTGACAATAGTTCAGAAATCATATCTTCTCATTCTTTGAATAATCTAACATATACTTCATCTAAGATGGCTCAAAAGCCCAGAGGCTAACTCCTTTCTTATCAGGAACCAACTTCCTGTTTTCCATGTTTTTTTCTTTTCTTTACAGCCCAAAAATCATTTTCCTTGGCAGAGAAAACAGAAGCAAAAGAAAAATTTAATGTCTCTATCTTCTGTAATCAGTTAATAATATTTCATGCACCTTTAGCAGTGGTTCTAAACCACTAATGCTCTTCTTTTCTACACCCATTTTGGTTTTGTTTTGTTTTTTAATGAAAATTTTCCCACTCCTTAGCTTTTTCTGACCTTTAGAAATCTTGGCACTTTTTGTTCAGGACTGTGCTCAGCATATAGTCATCATCTTTGACCAGTTTGGTCAGCTTAACTAGAATATAGAATTAGTTGGAGGAAGTTGGGGGAAGGAGTTGTCTGACAAGATGCAGAATGAGATATACTTGGTCCAGTACTCTTTCCCATAGTGATGCTGCTTCTCAAAGTAAGCACTCCAAAAATATTTGTTGAACTAAGTGAGGTCATCCTTCTGTTGTAAAATATTCTCAAAGCTGCAAACAGTTAAGACAAGTTTTGTTTATTTTTGTTTTGTTAAGACAGGTTTATATTCCTGAGATCTCTTTATCTCTTTAAAAAGCAATAATAACAACTTCAGTTTCACACTGAAAAGCATATGCTGGCTTACCTGATGTTTTCCAAAGCATTGGTTATCTGCTGCTTCTCAATATCATAAAGTTTCACCTTGAAACCTCCACTAGCAAATAACATAGCCCAACTTCGGCCAATGAGTCCACTAGAGGGAAAGGAAAAATAAGAGATAATGTAAGTTATTTTCCCCATTAATTTTTTCTCTAGTGAAAGCAATATGTGTCTTCTTTCACAACATGATGAATATGGAAATATGTACAACTTATATCATTTTATCTAACTTCTTGGGGATTCTATATTAACAAATCAAATGCTTTTTCATAAAGAATAAATGATAAGGACTGTGAGGTCAGCTATCTCCACATCTTTCCGTACTTTGTCAAATGGTAGATGTAGTGCACTGCTGAATATTATTTGAAAAAGCTAACAACATCATCATCAAAAATGTCCTTGACTTGTGCATTGATAATTTTAATCACATTAATAAGAGTCTGGATACATGAGAGACTAAGTTTACAGGTCAGTAGTAGATATTTACAAGGTTGCTTTTGGGGGTTGTTAATTAAGTCAAAGATCTTTTATACACTTTTAGTGACTTCCTTTCCCCTTCACATGCTCCACATATTAATCCCTTAATAATGACAACAGCAAATGTATTATTAGAGAAGGAAGTAAGCCAGCCCATACACAGATAGCAGATGATAAGAAATGAACAGCCCAATGTCGTACTGGCATCCATGGAATGTAAAAATGACTAAAGGAAGGCTTGTATCACTTTGGGTAGATGCTTAGTGAAGGATCTATGAAATAAAATAGGCAAGAATCACAAAGGAAAAGTGAATAATCATTTATTAAGAGATTACTATGGGGCAGGTAAGTGACTCAGAGGATAGAGCCCGGAGTTGGGAGGTCCTGGGTTCAAATTTTACTTCAGACATTTCCTCACTGGCTGCCCCTGAGCAAATCTCATTTTCCTAGCCCTTGTCCTTTTATTTTAGAGTTGCTACTAAGACAGAAAGTAAATGTAAAAAAAAAAAAGCTTACTATGTGCCAAACACTGTGTTAAGTGCTAGAGATACAAAGAATGACAAAAACAATCCTTGTACCCAAAGCGCTCACATTCTAAGGAGAAAGACAAGATCCAAACAACTAAGCACATATATGCTACGTCCAGATAAAACTGAAAGTGATCTCCAAGGGAGGGAGTAGGAGGAAGAAGTGAAAGATTTCTTGCAGAAGGCAGGATTGGATCTAGTCTTAAATTCCCTCTGTCAAGATAGATCCTATATCACTGAGATCACAGATTGTTGAAGTAATAAGTATTAAATCACTGTGGGGAGAGGTACAGACAATGGAAATGAGGATTAGAAACCTATCAAGTCTATTATTTCGTCATTTTCTTTACATTTTTGGCTGAAACTGGTTTTTCCTTCTCAAGAAAGGCATTCTAATAAATTATTTAAAATTAATTAATTAATTAAAAATTGAGCACAGGTAAAAATAGGTCAACATTTAAATACTGGTAGGAGGGCAGTAGTTGTTCTGTTGCTGAAAGCTGGATTTTTGTTGGGGTTTTTTTTTTAGCTCAAAATCTGAGTAACGTTATTTTCAAATAATAGCTTTTATCCTTTTCCAGTCAGAAAAAAGGTAACCATATCATTTCTTCATATTATAAGGATATGTCCAAGCTTACTTTGGGTATGTAATCCAAGCTTTTTTTCAGGTTTAGTTTTCTGTGGTTCTTTTCCAGATCAGAGGCAAAACAAAATTTCTATGTTCTGAAGTATTCATTAAAATCTGTGTCCTGGAAGGGCTGCCACTAGAGGGCAACTGAGCATTTTCCCTTATAATAATCTAGAAAGGAAATAGTAATTTATAGCCTTTCAAAACAAACAAACAAAAAAAAAAAAAACCTCTTACATTCTGTCTGAGAAGTTATTCCATGTCCAAGGTAGAAGAGCAGCAAGGACTATGCAATGGAGGTTGTGACTTAGCTAGGGACTTACCTAGACAGCTAGGAAGTGTCAGAGGCCAGAATGAACCCAGGACCTTGTATCTCTAGGCCTGGCTCTCAATCCACTGAACCACCCAGCTGTCCCCCAATTCATAGTATTTTGATTTATTTTCCCCAATAGCTCTTTGTCTTTTCTTCTTCAATACCTCATAAATTATTCTTTTGATTCCAATTCCTTCCTGACTTCCCCAGGCCAAGTATCAATTCCTTTGTTGTACTGTAGCTGGGACCTACTGGGTAAACTTTGTCTTGGTTTTCTGTTTCTATAGGCCAGTGATAGCAAACCTATTGCACAGGTGCCAAAGATGGCATGTTAAGCACTTTCTAAAGGCACGTGGCTGCCCTCCACTCCCACCCCTGGCAGAGCTGCTCCCCTCCCCCTCTCTACCTAGCCTGACAACATTTTTTCACATCCCTCTACGCAGCCAATGGGAACACACAAGGGATAAGATGGGCAGTTCACAGGCAACAGAGCTAGAGAGGAGCAAAGTACTCAAGCCACTCCCCTCCCCCTCTCTAAACTTGCTGAGGACTTGCCTCACTTTTCCTGTCCCTCCACCCAGCAGCCCAATGGGAGCACTTTCTCCCTTGTCTGTGTGGAGTAAGGGAGGTGGGGCACAGCATTCAGTCTGGTGGGTGGGGTGGAGACAGGGCCTGACACCCCATCTCTAAAAGATTCCCTATCACTGCCATAGGCCATTGATAAAGAAACTTCCCTAATGCCAAACCTACTCCAGGTAGATTCCAGTTACTAGAGGGTTTGCATTTTGGGGGCTAAGTTGGAATCCAAACTAGAGTAGAACCACAATGGACCCGTTTCCAAATTGTTAAATCAACATTGGTCACAACTATTCAGTCAGTTACTGGTGAATTTCTCTTAGATCCTCCCTTTTGTGGAGGGGTTCAGGATGGCCTGTTTTCATTTCTCTCCTGGACCTTTTCCTGACTTTATGGACTTCACCATCATGTCCTCCCTCCCCACTATCAGTTCCCTATGGTATGTTGTCTTCCTCCATTAAAATGGAAGCTCTTTGAGGTCAAGGACTATCCATTGCATTTAATAAATGCTTGATTCTTTGCTTCTTCATTCATTTAGCAAATATTTATTGTCTACTACTATGTGCTAGACAAAAAAAGGGAAAGGAATTTAGACAGAAAAATGTTCTCATAGCCTGGCCCTGACTCCAAGTCCAGGGCTATTTAGCCCAGGACAAATTACTTTAATCTCAGTGCCCCCACATGGTAGAATATAAATTGCAAAACAGATCTCTATGGGAGAAAATTTCTCTTATGGATGAATACCAGTGAAACCACAAGCCTGATTTTTAAGTGTAGGCATAATGCAACATCAAAAACTGAAACCATCTGTCCCTCAAGGGGCTTACATGGTTTTTTAAGATAACCCATATACCTATTCATAACTTCAACAAAGTTTTCTCTTTTTAGTTCAGACTTTTGATTTTATCACTGTAGGAAACTCTCAACCAAAGCGTATTAACTATTTGCCAGTAACAGCCTTAGAGAGATACCTGGAATACTGAGAGGTAAGTGATGTGCCCAGTCAGAGAATTTGCATATGTCAAAGACAGAATTCCAATTCAGGTCTTTCTGGCTCTGAATACACTCTTTCCACCTCTCCATGCAATCCATGAGTTAAAAGAGAAGAGCACTAATTGTGGGACCCTGACTAATCTGCTTTGAAGAGAGAGTCAACTTTGGGTCCTAATACAATTATACAAAAAAAAAACAGGATACAAAAAAGGGAAACAAAAGAAAAGCACTTCCCTATTTATGATGAACTAGCTAACTGTGCTAGGGAATGAATGAAAATTGGGGCAGACATCCTGGGAATTGTCTATTCTTCTTTCCATTTAGTGTGCCAACTCAATGCTTACTTAAAGAGCTTTATAAACACTGTCAGGGCCATTTTTGAGGCAGAGGGTCAAATGGTCCTGTGAAAGGTTGTGTATAAAGTCAAAAGTTGATAGCATACTGACACAATTGGTATAACTCATACAAAGCAATTGAAGCTTTGTGTTTTTAAATGTATACTTAAATGTCCAACAGTGTCCTTCACTTATGAAGAGGCTATAACTAATAGTGATTGCTAAAAATACAGAGTATAAAAATACAGAGTAGGGAGTCTCTGATGGTTCTTGATTTGGAGACATTGTCAGACTTGTGATATTATAATAATAATAATAACTGGCATGCTTTAAGTTTCACAAAGCACTTTATATATTTATTTCATTTGATCTTCACAACAAGCCTGAGGTAGGTGATTTTATTATCCCCATTTAATAATTCCAGAAACTAGGGCAGACAGAGTTTGTGAGATTTTCCCAAGGTCACATAGCTAGTATCTGAAGTAGAATTTGAATTCAGGTCTCCCTGATCCCAGGTCCAATACTGTACCCACTGTGCCAACTAGCTGCCTTCATTTTTAGGAATATTAATTGGGCTACTAGGAGATGGGTTGAAGAGGGAAGAGTCTAGATGTGGGGAGATCAAAGGAGACAGGAGATGATCAAATATAGACCCTTGGGAACACCTACCTAAGGGGATTGGGAAGAGGAAGAAGAACCAGAAAAGAAGATAAAGAAGATGTGTTTAGGTGAAAGAAAGCAGGAAAACCAGAAGAATGAGGCATCTTTGAAGGCAATGGAGAAGTATCTAAAAGAAGATAGTAATAAAAGTGTCAAATGCTGCTAGAAATCAAGGATAATGTGGACTGAGAGGAGGGAAAAAAAGTTAATGGATTTAGCAATTGTTAATCGTCATAGATGGTAGTTGTGGTAGAAGGATGGGGATAGAAGCCAGACTGCAAAGGACAGAGTTTGAGGTAATGAAATGATGGTAAAAAATTGTCAATAAGGGGAAATAGCAAAGCAAGTGCTAGTAGAATGAGCTGAAACCATCAAGAAAAGGCTTGGGGGGGGGGGGGAGGTAGCATTGAAGAGACCTGAATATAACCTATTCATAAACAGATAAAACTGGCCTGAGGGAAGAAATGAAAATGCCTGAGAGGGAATGAATTCTGGGACAATATTCTGGAAAAGTCGGGCTGAAATGGATCAAGTGCTCATATGGACATTGAGCCTTATTGAGAATCATTAGATTATCAGCAACTTGAGGGCAGGGATGGTCTTTTGCCTCTTTTGTATCTTCAATACTTTGCATAATGCCTGATACATAGTAGGTGCCTAATAGTGGTTTATTGATTGATTAAAGTAGGGAAGGAAGAGGGTAGGCACTGCAAATGAAAAAGCATATAGCATTTGCTGTTTATGGTGACTTAGGGATTTCTGAAAATATTCCTTAAATATTTTGTTGAATTAGCACAGTCTTCAACTAAGTAGGGGACTTTTCAGATTTACACAGGGACATCATACTTCTTGGGAGATAACTATTCACACATGTAAAATCTTTCCAAACTCAAAATCAAACTGAGTAGGTCAGCTGAATTGTCCCCTGGAAAAAGTTAATGTCATAAGTGTGCTACATCCCCCTCAGAAGCTATTATTATGTATAGTGAAATAAAGTGGAACAGTTACAAGTAGATTGACCAGAGAAGCTCTAATACTATAGCTTCATTTTACAGCTACAGTCTACTAAGGTAGAGTAACCAGGACAATGAACAGCTATTAGAGATAGGATGTATTTAGCCCAAAGATGTTCAGGAGACAGATGGTTGTGTACTAGGGTTGCCCTAAGTCCAGAGTCTGATCCCTCAGGCTCACTAATGCAATAATAGCTGTCCACAATTATGTGATCAGGCTCTGGGAAACTGATTTCATAAGCATATTCTTAGGAGACTGGTTTACAAATCAGATAAAAGTTTACTGATTTATAACAGGTGAAATTCCTGGCAAGATGATAACCAATACTGATTATTTGCAAGGGACATGACATTCTTCTGGGAAAGACACCTAAGCAGACCAAAGAAGAGAATGGAAGATTGTACAGTAGGTCTTGGCTCCACAGGCAGGACTCCAAACAATCTACATAAGTTGAGAAGAGGCAAATTTCAGCTCCATATATGGAAAAACTTCTTGTCAGTTAGAGTAGGCAAAAAAAAAGGTACAGTGGTTAGAGTGCCAGGCCTGGAGTCAGGAAGACCTGGATTCAGAACCAACCTCAAACACTTTCTAGCTGCGTGATGCTGGACAAGTCACTTAACCCTGTTTGCCTCAGTTTTCTCATCTGTCAAATGAACTGGAAAAGGAAATGGCAAACCACTCCAGTAGCTTTGCCAAGAAAACTCCAAATGGTTACCCCCATTTGTCAGTACACAACTGAAACAAGAACAAAAATAGAACAGCTTGCCTCAAATGAAAGCAAGTGGTTTCTTTTACAGTTCAATTCAGCAATAAACACTAATAAAGACCTTACTCTGTGTGAGACATTACATTATGTGGTAGAGATACAAAGACAAAAATGAAACAGTCTGAATTCAAGGAGTGTACATTGTATTAGGGAGAAACAATGTGTACTGGTAACAGTAAAAACAAAATTACTTCAGGAAGGAGATAGTACTAACTAACTACTTAGGTAAGGGGAAAAACAGGAAAGGTATTACATAGGAGGTGGCACCTGTGTTGAACTTGAATCTACTTAAAGATTCTAAGACAGAGTACATTCTAGGAATGAAGGGTCAGCCTATGTAAAAGCAATTAAGAAATCTTAAATCAAATACCTAATGAAGGATGATGCTGACCAATATGATATCTATGATTCACTAACTAAACTGGAAACCATCAAAGTGGAAATGGATGTTTAAGGTCATCTTATAAAAGCTGCTCATTTTATTATGAGGAAACTGAGGCCAAAAAAGGTAAAGTGGCTCACCCAATGTCACCCAGCTCATTATTACTAACAATTTTATCATTAGGGAAAGAACCAAACCTTGAATTCAGATCTCCTAACTCCTATCCAGTAGTCTTTCTACAAGGCCATGCTATCTTTATAATTCCTTATGGTGGTTTGCAACAAAGTCAAAACTTTCAAAAGTAAAAACATAAGCTACTACTAAAATGTTGAATTCATAATTTCCATTTTCCAAAATGAAAAGAATGTCTGTTTCATTTTTCTAACATCATAAATACCACAAAATTTATATAATTATTATGGCTGAAATTTCTATAGCACCTACTATGTGCCAGGCACTGTGCTAAGTACTTTACATATATCTCATTTGATTCTCACACAATGGTGAGAGGAGGGGACTATTTTTATCTCCATTTTACAGTTAAGGAAACTGAGGCAGCTAATAACAGCTAATAAATATCTGAGGCTGGATTTGAGCTCAAGTCTTTCTGATTTCAGGTCCAATGCTCTATACACTGGGCCATTTAACTTTGAATCAAGTTAATCTAGGTCAAGAAGCATCATTTAACATTTCCTGGTGTCTTATTTCCTCTCTTAAAGTTAACTAAAAAAGCAACCTTGCTCTTCATCTGCTGAGAAGATATAAATAATAATAATGATAATAGCTTGCATTCATCTAAGAATTGTAAGATTTATAAAGAATTTTCCATGTGTTACTCATGGTAGGCAGCTCTATGAATTGTGAACAGATCCCACCATTCTGGTGGGCAATTTGGAATTATGCCCAAAGGGCTATAGAACAATGCATATCTTTTGATAGAGTAATATCAGTACAAGGTCTATATCCCAAAGAGATTTTTAAGATGGGAAAGGACCTGCTTGTGCAAAAAATATTTATAGCTGCTCTTTTTGTGGTGACAAAGAATTGGAAACTAAAGGGATATCCATCAATTGAGGAATGGCTGAACAAATTGTGGTATACCTCAGTAATGGAATATTATTGTGCTATAAGGAATGGTGAACAAGATGATTTCAGAAAGAGCTGGAAAGACCTCCATGAACTGAAGCAGAGTGAAATAAGCAGAACTAGGAGTACATTATACATAGAAACAGCAATATTGTGGAATAATCAAATGTGATAGTCTTAGCTACTATAAGCAATACAATATGTTGTGGGATTTTGGTTTTGTAGGATTACTTACTATACTATATACAATATAATACATAATACAATATGTTGTGGGATTTTGGTTTTGTAGGATTACTTACTATACTATATACTATACATAGGAATGCCTGGAACAGATTACCAGACACTTTTAGCACCCTGAAAAATATAGCAATGGCTTTACTCAATTTTTCCCTCTACGTACTTTTGTGAGACCTTATTCTCAGAGTTAAATAATATCAAAACCAACAAAAGAAACAGATTGACAGATGAACAAAGAAGTCACTAAACAGGGCAGCTCTCCAGCCTCTGACCCCCACCTGACACCCAGCTCTCACTTGTGGCTCCTAGTAGCTGCTAGCATGAGGCAGTGGCCACACCCCGGACAACGGCTTAGACAGGCCGGCTAAACCTTGTGAGGGTAGCCATCTGGTCATAGATCCCTAGTGAACCAGGGCTTTGCTCACCCAGCATGTGAAGACTGCTTTGACGGAACAGACAGAAGAAACCAATAAGAAGGTTCAATGGCTGAGAGGGCAACGCAGCAAAGCACTGTGGAGTGCTTAGGGCATGTTGGAACACAAAAGACAACATGGCCATCCAATGCAGCTGAGGAAGTCTCCAGGCGTAACAACATTTCATGCCACTGGACCCAGGCTTCCAATGCCAAGAGAGTGGGACTGTCTCTGTGCATCGACTTTTCCACTTAAATCTCTTTCACACACAAGTATTTTTTGTGCACACTCATCTATCATAGATGAAAGCGCACAAAGACAATCGTCATCCTCGGATACCGAGAGACTACTACTACTACTAGGATTACTTACTTATAAAAATGAACAATATGGAAATATGTTTTGCATGATAATACGCACATAACCCAGTTTAAATTGCTTGACAGTTCCAGGAGGGGGAAAGGAAGGAGGAAGGGAGACAATTTGGATCATATAACTTCAGAAAACTTATGTGGAAATTATTATATGTAATTGGTAAAAATTGTTTTTAATTAAAAAGCAAAAAATAGTCCCATCTCTGCAAAGAAAAGAGGGAGGTGCCTTTTTACATCTCTTCTTTTGCCTCAATTATAGTCATTATAATTTCATGACATTCAGTTTTAATGTTATTGTTGTAGGCACATTTTTTGTTGGCTCTGCTTAATTCATTGAATTGGTATATGTCTTCCCATGCTTCTGAATTCTTCCTATTACATTAAATGTATATACAACTAGTTTGGCCATTCCCCCACGTCCCCCAGCATCTTTGTTGCCAGTTCTTTCCTACCTAAAAAATACTGCTATAAAGATTTTGGTGCATACAAGGCCTTATTTTTTTCTTGTTGGCTTTCTTGTAGTAGATGCCTACCCAGGAGTGAAATCTCTAGATGAAAAGGTATGAACACTTTAGTCATTTTAGCATTATTTCAAACTGCATTTCCAGAACCAGTTGGACCAATTCACAATTCCATTAACATTTCACATGTGTTTCTCTTTCCACCATCCTTCATCTCTTTTTCATCTTTATGGATTTGCAGGGTACGTAGCTATGTTTTGTTTTTGTTTTTAAAAAACCCTTGCCTTCTGTCTTAGAACTGATACTACCTATTGGTTCCAAGGAAGAAGAGCATTAAGGACTAGGCAATGAAGTCAAGTGACTTGTCCAGGGTCACACAAATAGAAGTATCTGAGGTCACATTTGAACCCAGGACCTCCAGATTCCAGGCCTGGCACTCCATCCACTGTGCCACCTACCTGCCCCCAAACATTTATTAAAGGCTTACTATGTGCTTAGATATTGTGTTAATTGGCAGAGACATAAAGAAAAGCAAAAAACAGTCCTGGCTCTCAAGAAACTCACAATCTATAAGAGTCATTAGTCCGTCAGAATTGTCATTTCCTAGTTTTTCCCCCAAAGGTAGCTTACTTCTCACTTGTCCTATTCCTACTAATCCTTTCCCTCCTTTCCTATCCCATGTACCACCCCCATTGAGGGAATTTTCCTAAAGTCTCTAGGCCTGACAGTATTCACAAAAATAGTTGAGAAATTCTTACCTACCATTTTAGAATCAATATTGTATTCTAAAGCAGGTGAGTGGGAAAGGGTTGGACAGGTTAAGTGATAGCTAGGAAGTGTCTGAAGCCAGATTTGAATCCAGGACCTCTTGTCTCTGGGCTGGGTTCTCTATTCATTAAGCCACCTAACTGCCCCATGAGAAATTCTTATGGAAAATGTATCATTTAGAAAAAAAGAGAAATAAAAGGATTTTGTAAACAAAGAGTACATTTCTGATAACTGCCTTTCACCAGGAGTCTGGTATTTGATGGAAAATGGGGAAAGCCACTGACCAGATCTTCTCTTCCAATCAAAATGGATAGTTGGGGCCCCTGAAATCCAAGTGTGTGACTTACAGGAATCCCTTAATAAATTGCCCTTGCCTAATCTGTCTTTTTTTTTCCGATTTTTTGCTTGTTTTCATTTCATTTCAGAAACTCAGAGATTGAAGAGTAGAGGACATGCCATTTCAAGACATAACAAGACAATATTTTTCAATCTTAATTAAGATATTTAGGATTAGGATTTCAGTTAGAAGCACTTTGGAATTTAAAGTTAAATTCTAGTTCCATTTTCTGTGATAAATTAGAAATAAACTTGGTAAATGATTTCAGGGAATGTGGTTGCTGTACAACAGACTACCTAATGTGTCAAAAGGGCACTGAGCATGAAAGTCATCCCCACCAGACGTCCTTTCTATCTACAAGGTAACTTTTTACTCCTTCACAACACAACAGGCCAAAGACATGCACAGATAGGCCAAAGTCATGTTAATCTTCACCCATTTCCTGGATAAAAAGTCAACAGGAAACAACAGAATTTACCAATTCTATGGGTAATAAATGATAAGAAAAATATATGTAACATTGTAATTGTTTCCTCAGCTTGGTTTTTCCTAGGACAAGAGGCCAAACACCTCAACTATATAAAATTAACTGCCCAAAGCAGTTATCGCTTGCCACTTGGGGAGTAGGGAGTGGTGGGGGATGGGGGTGAGTTATTTTTAATTTTTAAAAAGGCAGAGTTTATTATTCCCCTCCCCAAAAAAAGGTTATAATTTTTAAATGTATCTTTGCCACTCCAAGTTTTGTCACTTCCCAAAATAAATTTCCCTCCATTGATCTCAAAGTCAAAAAAAGAATTAGAGGGAATAACGGGTTGGGGAGTTTCTTCTGCAAGTAACCTTTTCCATTTCTCCTTAATCTTCTCGACTTCCCTCCCGGTCTAATCCGGCAAATTTCTTGTTTGAACATAGTTGTTTGAACGTTGTGCTTCCTATTAGACTGGCAGCTCCTTGAGAGCAGGGGCTGTCATTTTGCTTCTCTGGATATCCAAGGGCCTGGCATATATTGGGTGCTTAATAAGTGCTCGTTGCCTGGAAAGGAGACTAAATTAAATTAGCCTACAGGTACTGCTCCATTTTCAAGGCTCCCCTCCAGTGTCTCTAAAAGGTGACTGAAATATATTACCCTGCTTTTGAGAAAGCATATGAAACTGAACACCACCACATACCCCCAGGGAGGCCACTGGCTTTGGGTGATTAACTTAATTATAAAGCAAGAACAAGAACAGGTTATGAGCTTTCTTCCAAAGGAACTGCTGGAGATCGGGTTGCATTTTGAAGGAAGGTTTTTAAAAAAATAAAATAAAAGTAATTTGAAAACAGGAAAATCGGCCTCGGCTCACCAGGAGGTCAAGAGGAGGCGGGGAAGGAAAGAGGGATGGATGGAGGGGAGCGGCTCTGCGCTCAGGTAAAAACAACTACAACCTCCAACTTCTCTTCTCCCCAGGGTCGCAAATGGCAGCTAGCCGGGCTCCGTGGCCAAACCCCTGCTAGGCAGGGCCGAAAGTGTTTACCTGCCAAAAATCACAACACTGCCATCTTGAGTGGAAGTCATCTCTTGCGCCGACGGGATCACAGCGGGCTGCCCGATGCTCTAGGAGACCCAGAGGCGAGCGCGGGACCCGAGAGAAGGTGGAGGAGGAGGCGGAGAACTGCCTGTAGGCTCCGGGGTAGGGGTTCTTAAAGCGCACAGAGAGGAATGTAACTCGCACGCTCATTGGCTCCTTCCTCGTCTTCTCCAGCCCCAACGCTCTCAAAGACGCCCCAGAAGCGAGGTGAAAGGAGTCCTCGGATAGGCTGTGGGAAGTGAGCGCTTGAGGAAACGTGACTGCAGTTGGGGAGACCTTCACCAGAAAGCGTGCGGGCGGGCGCGCTAATCAGCACTCATAACTTCACCCCTTGGTAAAGGGCAGAATTGCCGGGTGCGGTTGGGGAAGTTCATAAGTCTACTGGTTGAAGTAATCTCTAAAAAAATTAAACTGTATGAGGTCGGAAAGTAACGAGATCAGGCACACTTCTGACTTGAGCAATTTCTTCTTTCCTCCTTTTAAAATTTGTTTTTAATTTTCAAACTTAGAATTTAAAATCAAGTTGCTTTATATTGTCAATAAAAAGGCAAGTTTTGGTTTTTTTTGCACAAAGATTGTTCACAAATTATTTAAATGGACGAAGAAGGAAGCTGATACTGTCTTCCTGTTCTGACATGCCCTCACAACATTTGGATTCCAACTGTTACAGACCTTCAAACTAGTTAGTGTTTATTGCTGGATTTTTCCCCAGCACCTTGGCTTCATTTCATAACTTACAGTGAGAAAAAATCCGTTTTATCAGTCTTTGAAACTAAAACCATGAAATTCCATAATGTTATATAAATAGAAATGAGGAGAGTTTTGTGGTTTTTTAAAGCCTGCTTCCAAAGGGAGTCTTGATTTATTTAAAAGGAAAATATAATTGTCTACTGTGTGACTTCTGTGACATACTGTGATATATTGATGTTTGAAACAGCAAACAAGAAGAGTCCATGAAGGATGATGAATAGAATTAATTTCAACACCACTTGGTTTTCACGGAGTTGCTGTTTGCCAGAAATATGGAAGATACAGGCCCAAAAGGGTGCAGTGATAGAACCAAATTCACTAACCTACTGTTAGAACTCAGAGATGGTTACTTTGAAGGAAGGGCATTAAGTTTGAATCTACTCCCTCCAGGGACTTGAGTGATGGGCAGGGAGGGAAAAGAGCAGGAAATGACAGAAGATTTATACTTTTTTCTTGCTTCATTTTCCAAGTAAATGTTCCTTTGTAAAAGCTACTTGAATTTATTTGGTTAAATACAACTGCATCATTGATCACTGATGCTTACAGCAGGACCACACTGGAATTGAGGTATGAGCTGATAAAGAAGATTCACCTTCACCCCCAATAATAACCCCTTAAAACCTAGAGTAGGAGAGCCCTAGCTCTGGAAATGTAAGCACACTCTCTGTCTTTACACCCTGAAAAAGTTATCCATTAAAATGTTTGCAAAACAACCACAAGGATTAGGGAAGCCAGGAGTAGGAAGTTTGCCAGCCAATGTAGGGAGGATGCCAGTTGCTTAGAATAATTAACTAATAGAACAGTGAATGGGATGTTTGATGGAAATGGGAGTCAGGAAGATCCTATGGTGAAGAAGGCTACTAAACCCAGGCATTATGAAACAGAAGCAGACCCTGTACTCCTCTGCTGTTCTCAAACTGGTACCTGTACTAGAGGGTGAAGAGCAATGGAGTCCAGGTCAGGGAAGTGGCTCTTTGGATAGAGAGCCAGGCCTGGAGATAGCAAGTCCTAGATTCAAATTCAGTCTCATATACTTCTTAGCTGTATGTCCCTAGGCAAGTCACTTAACCCCAATTGCCTATCCCTTACCACTCTTCTGCCTTGAAATCAATATTTAGTACTAATTCTAAGACAGAAGGTATGAGTTTAACAACAACAACAATAACAACAAATAGTAATGGATCCCAGGAAGGGTGTATAATGAAAGAGGCCAGTAGGCCTGAGTAGCACATAGCTACTTCTTCACTCCTTTCTACTGCCAACTTACTTCAAATAAGACAGTTCTATTCATTACACCCTATTAGTAAGACAGGTTTTTCATTACCTCATTAGACATTAAGTTCTTTGGTTTTATGCCATGCTGTCTCCTTCATACCTGCAGCCTAAAATTACTTTCCTCTTCCCTTTTCAGTACTGCAAAGTCCTACTCAAGTTCTTCCTTCCTCCCCTATGAAGACTTCTCCTCTTTGGAGACTTTGTAGAATTTCCCCTTAGCTAATTAGTTCTCACCTCCCTGAGCAACCATCATACAGTAATAAAAGCTTATATTTATTTAATGCTTTAAATATGTTATCTCATTTGATGCTCACAATAATTCTGTGAGGCAATTGCTTTTATTATCCCCCCCCCCTTTTAGTGATAAGAATGTTGAGATTGAAAGAGGTTAAGTGACTTAAGTGTTCAGGATCCCACAATTAGTAAGTATTTAATCTCCACCAATGAGGAGGCACTTATGCATATAGACTTTGAGCTTCTGAGTACATAAGTGTATAGGGATGGATTCAAACCCAGGTCTTCCTAACCCTAAATCCCCTGCTCTATCCATTGAGACATACTGTGTAGGTAAGTATAACACAGCACTTCTTTGATTCATGCATTCATTAAATATGTCTAAAGTATATACCATGTGCAAGACACAGTAAATCCATCAATAAACAAGTATTTACTAAAAGCACACAATATACAACCATTATCCTAGACACTAAGGATGCTGGTAAAAAAAAATGAAATAGTCCCTTTTCCCAAGGAATCAATTTTCTATCAGAGGAGACAATATTCCCTTTTATTTAAAAAAAATGAATAAATATAACAGATGTAACTTGAACTTCATCATCCATTTGTATTGAATTCTCCTCACTGGTGGAGATCAGTTCTTCAGCATCCCATGTCAGTGTAAGGGGTAGAATTGACAAAAGAGAAGAGATCCTGTTTTGCATGCTGGTAATCATGAAGGGTTATCAATGACAGAAGCCTTTAGTGCTCTGAACCAATCAAATTTTGAGGATGGTTTCAATAACTTTTGAAGAAAAACTAGCCAAACTCTGTCTGAGGAAAGGTTAGGATATTCTATACCTCACCATACTGCCCAAATATAGCATTGCTGCCATCCCAAAGTCATTGATATTAGGCTGGCTGTCAACTCTTGGATGCCCAGAGAGATTATTTTCCTGACTTTTCAAAATTCAGGGCGGGTACCTCCAGATTCCTCTGCTTCACAAAGAAATAAACACTAAAGCCTAAATTCACAAGCCACATGTTGGTCTCAGAGGGAGAGGGTCCAAGACCTCTCCCCTTACAACACTGTCTTCTGATGAAGGATTCAACTCAAGGGAGCTAACTCTAGCGGGGAGAGAGAGCAAGGACCAGCCCATCAACAAGGCTTGCCATTTACCTCTTGGTTTGAAGACCAGAATTTGTTATAGGAAATCTATGAATGCCAGGGTCTGGCACCTACGCCTTATCTAAATGTTTATTCTTCCTCCTCTTCCCTGTAATATTGTGGGGGTACACCCATAGCCAGATTTCTGCCTTTACCCATATTGGTGACAGTACATAGATCTGAATTTATAGCCTAGGTCAGGGGCTTGGGACTAAGGTTGCAGGAGGAAAAGGGAGAAAAAGAGGGAGTGGGGGGCGGGGAGGGGGCGGTGTTGGATATCTTAAATATGATCAAGATCACAAGGAGCTATTAGGAGAAGACTGAAAAGCTAAATCAACAAATGGGCAGCCTGTCTCTGCTAATGGGCAAACACAATAAACACCCAGTCAAATAGGATCTTGACCTGAGATGACCCTGACTGTGGCCTGCTGAAGCTTTACAGAAAATATTCATGAGTTCTTTTCAAAATAGTAGATTTGCTGGGAAGAAAACTTGAAAGAGAGAGATTTTCAACAGAAAGACAAGATTATCTTTATCTTCTTGATACAAATTCAAATCCTTTTTATAAAAGATGTTAAAAATAAAATAATATAGATCAGTGATTCTGAATTTTGTATATATGTGATGACCCACTTTAAAAAGGAAAAAAAAAGAAATAAAAGATTAATCCCAAACACTTTACTTCCCAGAGTGAGTAGGTAATCAGGAAGAAATTTCATCTATAAATTAGCACTGTCTTCAATCAGTCACCAAAGATTCAGAGGTATTAGAACTGCAAAGGCCCTTAGAGGTCATGGAGTTCAAATCTCTCATTTTATGAATGAGATAAGTGAGACTCACAAAGGTTAAATGACTTCCCTAAGAGCACATACCTGGTTGGAAATGGGTAGTGAAAACTAGTATCACTGAAACAGATTTACAAGTTAGAAATGAGCTTAGAACCCAGAATTTCTGCTTTTTAGTCCAGTGAGCCAGGGGCTGGACAAGGCATTTCCTAATAGCCTTTCCAAGTGCTCACCTCCATGAATTTTTCTCTGTGCCAGGCTAATATTTTCTGGACACAGTTATTGTACATATGTATTAACTTATTTGAAAACTAAAAGCACACACTATTATTACAAACATTTATGCTAAAAGAGATGAGCCATCTAGAGGACAACTTCAGGTGGGATCTGCAGACCATACTTGGAGAACAACAGATAGGACAACAAGACATTAGTCTGGCCTCAGATACTTCTTATGTGAAATATTGTGTGAATATATGAATGTGAAATGCCTGGGCAAGTAACAACCCCAGTTGCCTACCCCTTACTCCTCCTCTGCCTTGGAATGGTTTAGTGTCCATTCTAAATTAGAAGGAAAGTAAGGATTTTGAGAGAGAGAGAGAGAGAGAGAGAGAGAGAGAGAGAGAGAGAGAGAGAGAGAGAGAGAGAGAGAGAGAAAATTCCTGGTTGCCCAGGAAAGTGGCCTGTTTGAGTTCTGGGTTTTTTTCTTTTGGAGGGGTGGTGTTTTTGCCAGATTTGTGATTTTATCAGCATAGGGAGCTCCCAGTAAGGAACTTCTTCAAACAATGAAAATCTGAACATTCTGTGCAACTTAAGTCTTTAGAATTTGACTGAGAGACTAGATTTGTCTAGGTTACAGAGTTGGTATTATGCCATGCTGTCTCTCTTCATATATATTATTTTTGTTTCATTTTAACAGAATTCACTCCAGTTAATACCTATATATCTTATATGTCTTATGTAGCCCATTTGTCTTATATACATGGATTACTAATTTCATCATACAATATTTAGCAACATTGTCACCTTTTTCCTGTTAAAGATTCTCCCATGGCATTAAGGCCTGGTACACTTTAGGGGATTACTCAATTCTCTGGCTCATTGCCCCAGCCCAGATAACCTGGGAACATCTTAACTGACACCATCAGTATGCTGTCACCAATTTCTGTTGCAAGCAGCAAAAAAGTTCATAAAACTCAACTGGTAAAAAAAGTTTATTTACTCATTTAGCAATTAGAACCACTGCTGAGCTTGAGGGCATTGTACCCTATTCTTTTCCTCTAAAAGTACCCTTGGCTCTGGCCCCAGGTGTGAAGTTTAGACTATATTCAACCCTAAGGAAATCTGGCCCAAACAAAAGAGGCATCTTTTCTTGCACTATTTGACTCATTACACTCTAAATTCTCAGTCTATCCAGGAAAGATTCACATAAATCTTAAGTGGTGGCTTCTGTCTACAGTCTCCCTAAATCAAAAGTAAAAAGACAGTTCATGTACAATGTAACTCAGATATGAGACAAACATATATTTCCTTCAAACAAAAGAAATGCTAAACACAAAAGGCTTTCACCAGCATGCATTCACAGATGACCTTAAACAAGGAGTAATAATGATTTTAGCAAGAATCTACTGGAGGTGGAGGCTTAAAGCATCCATAGATAAACAATTTTCTGAGACAGCTTGAATAGGCAGTTTTACATTTCACCTTGCCTCTGTAATTTTCCCCATCATGGTAGATGTCTTCTGACAAAATAGGCCAGGAATCAGGCTCATCCTTTGACTTTTGGTCATTTCGTCCAAGAGGATCAGAGTAACTGCTGGCAACTCCTTCTAAGTCTAGCCAGTGGTCACTTCAAGCCTGGACTTGTTCATTTCAAGATTGAGGTTCAGTCACCCAGGATCAGGGAAAGAAACACAAATTAGAGGCATAGGCTCAAGCTTATCTAGTGGAGGCCCTTCTCCTCACCCATCCCTGGGAAGTCCTAGACTTATAGGATGCCACCTGGAAGACCAAAGGGAGAAGGCAAATAGAGGTAGTCACTTCCTCTTTAAAGGTCCTCTAAGTAATCTGTATTAGAGAAAATGATTGCTTTGTGATTCCTAAAATGTTTGCCTTCTTGCTCACTGAACCAATCACAACTGGCCAGTTGGAATCATCCAGGAAGTTCATCATCCTAAAAGTGCCCAGAGACTAAATTAGTACTAAATGCAGTCAGCCAGTATCCAGAGAAGCTCTACATATGCCCCACTTCATAGCTAAATGAAAATAAATAGATCTCTTATCAAAGCCCATAGAAAATGACAAGTCAATGACTCTTCTGCAAAGATATATTTATATAAATAAATATATCTTTGCAGAAGAGTCATTCACTGAATAGAATTCCCAGCAGTAATTCTCTGCAATGTCTGGCAGCAATGGCAGAGTATCCTTCTGTTACCTTCCTAGTTATTTCTAACAATTCAAATTGTTAGTTAAGTGCTTTCTATGTTCTAGGAACATAAACACACTAAGGATCCAAAGAAAGGGGAAAACTGTGGTCCTTGACCTTATAAAGGCTGATGTTTAAGGGCATCTGGGTAGGTTGGTGGATTGAGAGCCAAGCCTAGAGATGGGGGGTCCTGGGTTCAAATCTGGCCTCAGACACTTCCCACATGACCCCCATTGCCTAGCCCTTACCACTCTTCTGCCTTGGAACCAATACACAGTATTGATTCCAAGACAGAAGGTAAGGGTTTAAAAAAAAAAAGCTGATGTTTGTAGATGGAGAAACAACTGTGTATGTTTAAGATATATACAAATAGGGGGTAGCTGGATAGCTCAGTGGAATGAGAATCAGGCATCAAGATGGGAGTTCCTGGGCTTAAATTTGGCTTCAGAAACTTCCTAACTGTGTGATCCTGGGCAAGTCACTTAACCCCCATGGTCTACCCTTACTGCTCTTCTGCCTTGTACCAATATACAGTATTGATTCTAAGGTAGAAGGTAAGGGTTCTTTTAAAAAGATATATACAATGTACATAGGAGGAAATATCAGAGGGGGTAGGATGGAATGAGAGAGTGGAACTGGTAAAGACCTCCCAAAGAGGATGTTTGATTTGAGTCTTGAAAGAAACCAGGTTAAAAAGGAAGGAAGGAAGGAAGGAAGGAAGGAAGGAAGGAAGGAAGGAAGGAAGGAAGGAAGGAAGGAAGGAAGGAAGGAAGGAAGGAAGGAAGAAAAGAAAGAAATTAGGGAAGCCATCAGGCAAAAATGAGGAGGGAGGATTCTAAGCCTGGGGTCTGCTGAGGAAAATGAAAGGTCAAGAGATGGGGTACTTTGTGCAATAAACAACAAGAAGGCTACTGTCCCCAGATCATAGAATAGAGGGGAATAAAACAAATTGTAAGAAGACTGGAAAGGGCTAAATTAAGGATTTTAAAAGTAAAGCAGAAGGTTTTATATTTTATCTGAAAAGTAACAAAGAATCACTAGAATTTGTTAAATAAAAAAAAAACTGACCTGGATAGACTTACACGTTAAGAAGATCATTTTGTGGGACTCGGAGATATGAGAAGATACCTCCAACCTACTCCTTTGTGGAGGTGATTGGTCCAAGGGTGTTACACATGTTTTCAAACTTCCTTAATGTATAGATCAGCAGTACTGACTTTTTTCTCTAAAAAAAATACTATTTGACATATAGTATGGCTCTCAGGAAGGGAGAAATGGAGGGATATATGGGATGTAAGAAACAGAAAGCAACAATTTTTTTTAAATGTCTTAAAAAAAAAAGATCACTTTGACAACTGAGTGAAGGAGAGAGTTTAGCAGGGAGATCAACCAGCAATAGTCCAGGCACAAGGTAATGTGTACCTTCCCAACATGGCATCTGTGTGAGTGCAAAGAAAAGAGCATAAATTCAGTAAACATTTATGATGAACTTACTTGGTGGAGACATCGAGGTGGCTCAGTGGATTAAGATCCAGGCCTAGAGGAAAAAGGTCCTGGGTTCAAATGTGACCTCAGAAACTTCCTAGCTATGTGACCCTGGGCGAGCACTTAACTTCTATTGCCTAGCCCTTACTGCTCTTCTGCCTTGGAATTTGTAGATAGGGATTGATTCTAAGATGGAAGGGGAGAGTTTAAAAAGAGGGGAAAAAAGACCTTTACTATGTGCTGAGCACTATGCTAAATCCTGGGTTAGACAAGAAATGTTATGAAGGCAGAAACAATAAGAAGCGATATATTAGATATGGGTTGAAGGAAGAGGTGAACAAGAATGAGTTGAGGACAATGCCCAAGTTGTAAGTTTGTGGGTGACTGGGAGAATGGTGGTGTTCTTGATAGTCATGGGGAAATATGGAAGAGGGGAAGATTGGAGGAAAAATAATGAGGTGGTGTTTTTTAACATGAAGACTCTGAGGGTCTATGGGATATACAGTTCAAGATGTCCAATAGGCATTTGGTGAAGGGAGACTGGAGGTCAGGAGAGAGATTATAGCTGGACAAATAGATCTAGAATGAACTGCCTGGGGATGTGAACATATGGGAGTTGGCGAAATCGCCAAAATGAGATAGCATAGAGGGAGAAGATAAGAAGACCCAAGAGAACCTTGAGGAACACCTACAATTAGTGTGAGTTATCTGAAGGAAGATCCTTCAAAAGATACTGAGGAGGAGAAGCAGGATAAAGCAGTGTGTCTGAGAAAACAGACTTTCTAGAAGAGGGTAATAAATAGTGTCAAAGGCTTACAGAGTCCCAGCTGAAATCAAGGTAGAGCTAAGGCGTGGAAGAGGAAATCACAGAAAAACTTAATAAATTGAGGGACTAGGAGACTAGCATGTTTGAGAGGGTATCATATGTATATGTTGAAGTGTCATTATATAAGGGCAAGAGAGAACTAATGTGTGCCAGTCCCTGAACACACTGAGGAAAGAAGTGGCATGTTTGGGGAGTGAGTAGATAACAATTACCAGAATCTTGAATGGGTGAGAAATTTGAATGAAATAAACCTCTCTGAAGGAGAGGTTACTCAGTGATTGTGGTAGCAAGAGTTTGGAAATGGAAATGGGAAGCAAAATAATGTTCCAAATGCATAAAAGTGCAATCAGTACTAGAAAGAGAGAAAGAGTGGCCAGAGGTGTATTGTTATCAGTTGGGAGCTGAGGTCTTAATGAGAGTCAAAAGATAGAGGGAGTGGAAAAAAGACATGCTTTAAGATAAAAACAAGCTTATTAACTATGGAGCAACCGTTCCAGGGCGCCAAGTGAAAAAGGCAGGTAGATCTGGAATGGGACATTTGGGAGGCAGAGTTGAGGGCAATAGGAGTAAGGGAGCTGGCATTGGGGAACTGGAAATAGTTTGAATGACAACAGAGGGCAGAAAGAATTCTCCTCAGAACCCTTTCCCCTCTCTGATTGGAAAGGCTAAAATTTAGATAATGGAGAACTCCTCCCAGATTCTCCATTTAAGGAAGATGTCCAGGTCATCAATTCTTCAATTTCATCCAGTTGCACGGCTGATTATATCAAGCCCCTGAGACAGTTAGTCCTACTCTCCACCCCTTTTCATCTTTTGTGTGTGTGTTATCTTTCTCCATTACACTGTGAGCTCCTTGAGACCAGAGACTCATTTTTTTTGCCTTCCTTTGTATCCCCAGCACTTAGCACAGTTCCTGGCACATAATAGATGCTTAATAAGTGTTCCTTGACTGACTGACTGTTAACACTATTTAGTCCATTTTATTTTCAGGGAGTTTTTTGCTTGGGTAAGGTTTTTTAAAAATTCTTGTCCCAAACTGTTAATTCTCTTTCCAATTCTTTCTTCCACAGCTCTAATGTCTTTTCCTTTTTTCTTCTATTAGCTTAATTTAATTGATAAAAATTGTTAATTAAAAAAACTCTTATTTTACCTCTTCTAAGAATTCTAGTTGAATTTCTACCCCTGCTGAATTTTAGTTTGAAATTTTGATTCTAGCCATTTTGGAATCATTTTCTTCTGGGTCTGTGTTTTGAGTACCTTTGTCACCATAAAGGTTTTTTTATGGTGGGATTCTTTTTGTTGTTATGCATTCTTCCAGACTACTTCCCAAATTCAACTTAATATTAGAACCACTATCTGTGGAGGAAAGGTCTGGCATAGTCTTGTTGCTGCTTTCTTGGAGAATTCAGTCTTACCTTATTCCAAGATTTTAGGGAAGGCTTAGGCTGAGAAGTTGCAGGGAATTCCGTGTTCCCCAAGTAGAGGCTCAGGGCAAAATTTGATTGTTGCTCCTCTGATCTGGGGTCTAAAAGTTCTTGATCTGGGTTTGGGTCTATGCAATAGTAGAATACTACTTCACTCAACCTCTATCAGCCAACTAGACAGCTCTGCTGATTTGGAGTGACAGAACTGCAGATTTCCCTTAGGTTTGGGTTCCTGTCTTTTTTATGCCTTTGCAGGTTTCAGAATGGGCTAGAATTTGGAACTGAAACTGTCTGTGTTCTACTGCTGGGCCAGAGACACATTAATTATTGCTATTTGGTTCTGAACTTACTCCTTTCCACCTGGGATCTATAGTCATTCCCTGAACAACTAGGAACAGGCCCCTTTCTCAAGTCCATGTGACCTAGACCTAGGGAGCTATATCTGAACCCAGGTTCCATCTCTAGGCCTAGCTCTCAACCTACTTAGACACCTAATTATCCCTTAGTTTTGTGGGTCTCATTTCACCAACTATCAGTGACACCTAAAAGGTCAAACTTGCCATCCTATATTAGGTTCTCTATTTGTTACTTAAAATTTTGTATTTGTGTATGTGAGGCTATGGGTTTTATTGCTACCTTCTTCCTTAAAATTTTTCTCTTTTGCTTGTGATGAAAAATATTATTCAACTCCAGGGAAAGAACTGATGGAACCTGAATACAGATCAAAACATACTTTTTTTTTTTTAATTTTGTTTTCCTTGGGGGTAGGGTTGGGGGTTGATTTGTGTTTTCTTTCACATGACTAATATGGAAATATGTTTTGCATGACTGCACATATATAACCTATATCAAATTATTTGCCTTCTCAAGGTGGGAGGGAAACATTTAGAATTCAAAAGAAATTTTTAATGTTAAAAATTGCTTTTACATGTAATTGGAAAAAAATTTTAATTTTTAAAGATTTTCCTTTGAATCATTGGATATTTCTGCTACTACTCTCCTGATAGTCCCCAAAGTGCATCAATTCTGAACTATTCCAACATCTCCCAGCAGATGCCTGCAGTAAATTCTTACTTTCACACGAATTTCTCTTCCTCCATTATTTTCAACTAATCAATATACCAAGAGTTTCCTTTTATCACCTTCTGTATTATCTTACATCATTCAGATGCCTTCCTCTACAATCTCATTTGGTTCTTTTCCTTGCTAAGTCAGACTCTTCTAAATGACTGTCTTCTTTAGCTGATGGCTTTTTTACATCATCCAATCAAAACTTCTAATTTTATTTTTTTGTTTTATCTTTTAAATTTTATTTAATTAGATGATTTAGAATATTTTTCCATGGTTACAAGACTCATGTTCTTTCCCTTCCCTTCTCCCCACCCCCTGCTAGTGTCTGAGTGAAATTCCACTGGGTTTAACATGTGTCATTGATCAGGACCCATTTCCATATTATTAATATTTGTACTAGGGTGATATGTTAGTCTACATCCCCAATCATATCCCCATCGACCCATGTGATCAAGCAATTGTTTTTCTTCTGTGTTTCTGCTCCCACAATTCTTCCTCTGAATGTGGATAGTGTTCTTTCTCATAAATTCCGCTGGATTGTCCTGGTTCATGGCATTGCTGCTAGTAGAGAAATACATTACATTTGGTTATACCACAGTGTATCAGTCTCTGTGTACAATGTTTTCCTGGTTCTGCTCCTCTCACTCTGCATCAGTTCCTGGAGGTCATTCCAGTTCACATGGAATTCCTCCACTTTATTATTCCTTTGAGCACAATAGTATTCCATCACCAACATATACCACAATTTGTCCAGCCATTCTCCAATCAAAGGGCATCCCCTCATTTTCCAATTTTTTGCCACGACAAACAGCGTGGCTATGAATATTTTTGTACATGTCTTTTTCCTTATTATCTCTTTGGGGTACAAACCCAGCAGTGCTATGGCTGGATCAAAGGGCAGACAGACTTTTATCGCCCTTTGGGCATAGTTCCAAATTGCCCTCCAGAATGGTTAGATCAATTCACAACTCCACCAGCAATGCATTAATGTCTCAGTTTTGCCACATCCCCTCCAGCATTCATTACTTTCCTTTGCTGTCATGTTAGCCAATCTGCTAGGTGTGAGGCGATACCTCAGAGTTGTTTTGATTTGCATTTAAAGCTTCTAATTTTAATAGTAAACAAATAACTAAATTTGCTATCATGGCTACAAGTGTTTCTGTAGAAAACGGATTAAATTATAATTGTTTAAATATTTTCTAAAAATTGAAAATGAAACACCACAGGTGTTTCAAACTTTAACAACTGCTCCTGTAGCTCATAAAATGAAGGCTACTATAAAAGCCAAAAGCAGTGGAGATAAAAGCAGAAGAATCCATGGAGACTACTCCTAGTTTTATAGAATCAACAATTCCATTTACTAAAAAAAAATCTAAAAATGTTTTAAAGATGCCTTGAGATAGAAGTAAGATGGCAGAGCTGTAGGTGACAAGGCATCAGAAACAGACCAACCAAAATGAAAAAAAAAAGGAAAAAAAAGACAGCAGTTCTTTTCAAGGCTTTAAAGAGCTTACCTATAGCATTAAAAGCAGATGCTGAAGTAAAAAATTTTTAAATGTTCTGATAAAATGACCAAATTGGTCTTAATATCACAGCCCAAGAGGAATATTTACAAACCACTGGGAAGTCAAAAACTTCATTTTGAAGTAAAGGAGCAGTATTCTGTCTATGTACTCAAATTCTATAATCTTAGCTCACATGAGTCTATGAACTTACTAATTTTAAGTCTCCACAACTGTTGACAATACAGCTTTCTTCCAATTTATTTACTTTTTCCCTAGATGTCTAATCTTTTCTTCTGGACTGAAATGAAATTTTATAAGCTATTATTTTAAACATTACCCAAAATATTAATATTTGATAGATTATAACACTATTCTAGTGAAAACTTAAGAAAATTTAGTATTATTACATGATTTTACACAATTCCTTTTTATTTCAGATCCTATGACAAATGAAAAAATGGCTTCTACAGATAAAAAGGTAGTGTCCTTTGATTAACAAAATTAAAATCTATATCATGTGTTAGAAAAGAATTCAGTACTCATCACCAGAGAGAAGCTGCATGTGAAATTAGACATCTTATTTTTTTTTAACCCCTACCTTCCACATGAGAATCAATTCTATGTATTGGTTCCAAGGCAGAAGAGTGGTAAGGGCTTGGCAATGGGGGTTAAGGGACTTGCCCAGGGTCACACAGCTGAGAAGTGTCTGAGGCCAGATTTGAGCCCAGGACCTCCCATCTCTAGGCCTGGCTTTCAATCTACTGAGCTCCCAAGAAGGGGAGCCCTTTAGAGGTCTTGTCACTGTAACTATATTCAGGCTCAAAACAGCTCTAAAACAGAGAGCCTCCACCCTAAAATCAACTTTTGTGCCACCATTTCTTTCAGCCTCTGGTTTCTTACAAAATCTTTCCAAAGAATCAGGAACACAAAGCTATTCACAAACCCAAGATGGCTTCCATCCCAAATATTTGGTTGGCTTGGGATGACTCCAAAGTACAATGTCCTTTCTTCTCTAGTACCCAGGTAGTGCACTTCCTGCTCATGTTAGCACCTTCACAGGATCCACAGGTTTGTCGGAGCCCTCTGGTTTTCATCTCCCCTTCCTTTTTCCCTTTGAACCCACAGGTCCCTCAAGACCATAGTTTCTTAACCTGGAGCCCAAAAATTTGTTTTTCTTAATATTTTGATAACTATATTTTAATATAATTGGTTTTCTTTATGATCAATTCTATGTATTTTATGCATTTAAAAATATCATTCTGAATGCTATCCACATTGAGAGAAAAAACTACAGATGTAGAAACCCAGAAGTAAAACAAATGACTTATCATCTGTTTATATGGATACATTGATTTGGTTTTGGTTTTAAAAGATTGCTCTATTGAAAAAATGAAAAAAAATACCTATTGAAAAAATACCGTATTGAAAATACGGAAATAGGTATAAGTGATAACGTTTGTATAACCCAGTGGAATTGCTTGTCAGCTCTGGGAGGGGGAGGGGAGAGAATGAAAATGAAATATGAAAACATGGAAAATATTTTTTAAAATAAAAATAAATAAAAATATCATTCTGAAAAGAGGTCTATTGGCTTCACTAGATTGGCCCAATGATCTAAAAAAGGGTAACAATCCCAGCTATAGAGTCAGCGGAATAGGACTTTTCTAGTTTCCTCAGGCTTATTCCTCTAAATCAATCAATACAACAAGCATTTAAGTCCTTTATATGTTCCAGGGACCGTATTCACTACTGAGACACAAAGGTAATAAGAGTCTCTGTCCTTAAGAAACTTACATTCTCCTTGTGGGAGGTAGTGGTGGATCATAGAAAGCAAGTCCACAGTTAATAAACTGTAATGGATATACAGTATAAATACAAAGTAACTTCTTGGAGGAAACACTAGCTGAGAAATTCTTTTTTTATTTTTTTATTTGGAATATTTTCTCATGGTTGCATGATTCATGATTCTCACACACACACACACACACACACTCACACACATACTCTTTTCTCCTTCCACCCCCCCCCCAGCTGACAAGCAGTCCCACTGGTTCTACATGTATCATTATTCAAAACCTATTTCCAAGTTACTCGTATTTACAGTAGAGTGATCTTCAGTTGAGAAATTCACAAAAGGCATCTTGTAGGAGATGGCTCTTGACCTGAGTACTGAAGGAAACTAGGAATTATATGAAGCTGAGGTGAGGAGGGAATGCTTTCTAGGCATACAGGTGGGAAATGGAATGTAAAGTAGAAATTAGGAGAAGGGAGTTGGAATTCCAAGAACCTAAGTATCTCCCTGACCTTACCAGGAGAGAAAAAGACCTGCATTCACACTACCATATATTACTTTGTAATCCTCTTCTCAGAAAGGAGACTGATGGGGGAGAGAGAGGAGAATGGGGAACCCTGGAATTCTGGAGTCGATCCATGTTCCAGGGAAGGGTGCTGCTACCCTGAATTGAAGATTAGCTCCATTGGGATATTGCCTGGCTCACCAGCTTGATCCTGACTAGAAAGAATCTGCTTATAATGTATGACTTTATCCTCCTGATCTTCTTCTCCATGTCTTGCCTCATGGTTGCCTAGGCAACTGGCATTCTTTATCCTTAAATATTGCTTATTTGCTTATACTTTTATAATAGACATAATAATGTCTCCAGATAAAGATGATTTTAATTGAACTGTAAGCCCATGTCTGCTAAAAAAATGAATGAATAAGTTTGATTATATTAAATTTAAAAGATTTCGTACAACAAAACCAATGTACCTGAGATTAGAAGGGAAACAACAAACTGGGGGGGAAATTTTTATAAAAAATTTCTGAGAAAGGTCTCATTTCTCAAATATAGATAGAATTAAGTCAAATTTTAAAAATTAAGAAAATTTAAAAATACAAACCATTTCCCAGTTGACAGATAGTCAAAGGATATGAACAAGCAGTTTTCAGATGAAGAAATCAAAGTTTATCAATAATCATGTTAAAAATGTTCTATATCACTCTTGATTAGAGAAATGCAAATTAAAATAACTTTAATGTACAACTTCACACCAAAGAAAAGTTATAAATGTTGAAGGGGATAGGGCAAAATTGAGACACATGCATTGTTGGTGGAGTTGTGAACTGATCCAATGAGCTCTGAAGGACAATTTGGAACTATGCCCAAAGGGCTATAAAACAATGCATACTCTTTGATCCAGTAATACCACTACTGGGTCTGTATCCCAAAGAGATCCCTAGAAGAGGGGGAAAGGACCTGCTTGTACAAAAATATTTATAGCAATTCTTTTTGTGGTGTCAAAGAATTAGAAATCAAGGGGATGTCCATCAATTGGGGAATGGCTGAACAAACTGTGGTATGTGATGATATTGTACTGTAAGAAATGATGAATAGGATGATTTCAGAAAGAGCTAGAAAGATCTACATGAACTGATACTGAGTAAAATAAGCAGAACTGGGAGAACATTGCACACAGGAACAGCAATATTATGGAATGATCAACTGTGAAAGACTTAGTTACTCTCAGCAATACAGTGATCCAAGACATTTCTGAAGGACTTATGGCAAAGAATGCTATCCACCTCCAGAGAAAGAACTTGGAGTTGGAATACAGATTAAAGCATATGATTTTTCATATTTATTTGAGTTTTTATTTAGGGGTTTTGGTTTTATACCAGTATTCTCTTACAAAAATGAACAACATGTAAATAGATTTTGCATGACAATATGTGTATAACCCAGATCAAATTACATACTGAAGCTTTCTCTCTCTTTTTGAGATGCAGAGCAGAGTTTTTCACTTTGAAAGTCATCAATTATCATTGCATTGTACTTTGAAATTTTCAGGTTATTTGATCTTAATAGTGATTTTAGATTTGGGGCAAATTTTCCTCATTAGGCCACCAGTTTTCCCCCCAAGAAACTAGCTGACTTAGAGTTCCTTTAAGATCTGCATTTATAACCAACCTTTCTAACTCTGTGACTTTGGGAAAGTTATCTGATGCTTCTCCACCTCAGTTTCCTTTTCCTTAAAATGAGAACAACCTCCTAGAGAGTGTGTTGTGAAAATAACATGAGATACCATTTGTAAAAGCACAAAGTTTAAAGCACTATGTTAATGCTATTGTTGCTGTTATAGAGAACTCTGAAAATTTCAGGTTATTTGGACTTAAGGATGCTTTTGGATTTTGGACAAGTGAGATTTCACTACAGATACACCCCCAACCCCCTTTTTGGGCCACATGCTCCTTCAAAAGAGTTGAGAACTAAATTTATAGTTGCATATGCCTCTATGAAATTGGTTCATTGCTGAATAAAGTAAATTGAAAAATTAATGTTATGTTAAGGAACTGATGCTTTATCCAAACACTATTTAAAAGCAGAAGGTAAGCAAAAAATGATGGGAATTTATTTTGGGTATGTACTGCATACTATGTTCTTTTAAAATAAGTTTTTGATGCAGGATGAAGGCTTGATTTTAACAAGAGAACAGTGTGTGAAGTTCATGAAAGAGTTCAGTCTGCTACTTTTTGAAGAGCCCTTTTCATGGGTTCTGAGCTTAGAGCAAAGCCAAATATGATTACAAGAAACAGTCATTAAATGTTCTATAATTCACCTTTCACTCATTTTACCTTCTACAAAAAGTGTTTGGTCATTTATTAAAATATTTTTCCACACTTTTTTCTCTCTCTGTCTACTCTTTCCTAGTTATAGCTTGTCTCTCATCAGAGATTTCTTTTGATATTTAATGCAAAACAGTGAATACCTCCCCCTCCCACTCCCCACCTGCCAAAGAGCCAAAACAGGCAATATTTTTCCCTTCCCCCAGGCTTCTCCAGTAACCTTAAAGGAGTTTGGAGATGTCTAATTTCTCTGCCATTGGCTCAATTGTACACTAATTGTGTCCTGCCAATTCTAGGGGTTCCCTGTACCCAACTTCCATTTAACCATTTAAAAGTCAGATCAGCTTTTTATACAGGAATAAAAGAAATAAATACTTCAAAAGCATAGCAAGAAAATCATAAAAACATTTCTCCTCTTAAAACCCCTCAGTTTGGGAGGGATAGAGGAAGATTAGGTTCACATTCTAACTAAATTCCTATATAGCATAATCCCACCAAATTCAAAATCCAACCCCCTACACCCTGGTACCCTGGTTTCTGAGAGCTCTCTGCTGGACAAGCAGCAACATCCTGCCTGGAATCCTCCTCCAAGGTTTGCTAAGGCTCAATCTTCCAGGTCCAGAGACCAGACCACCTACACTTTGAACTGAAAAGGACATAAGAAACAGACCAAAACCAGAAACCCATTTGTTTTAGGCCCAAGACCTAAGGCAGGTGGAGGGGAGAAGAAGTAGCTCATGGAACCCGTGCTATAGGTGAACAGGACCTTCATGCTCTGGTGCTGCTAGAAAGAACCAGACTGTCCTAATCTGGTCATTTTAAAGATGAGGCATGTTCTACCTATGCAGTCAATGGAAAAGAGGTTGCTGCAACTCCTACATAAGGAAAAGCATATCTTCTCCCAGAAACAGATCCTTGGCATCTCCCACATGGATGTCTCCATCTTAAGTGTTCTGAGTACATACAAACCCCCCAGTATATAACGTTATTAAACTGAACTGGGGACTCTACTATTACTGAAACTGGGAAATAAGAAATTTATATAATAAGAGATTTTTGCATTTTAACAAAAAAATAACTTTACTAGGAAAATCTATTTAAATAGATTTTATATAAAAAGATTTAAATAGATGTAAGTGGGGGGATTTTTTAGGGGGAAGGGGTAGAGGGTAACGATGGAAATCCACAGAGAGGTAGTGTGGAACACTGTATAAAGGTTCCAGCTCAAGGGCAGGAAAATTATTCCTTCTATTATAGCTTCTACTCCTTGGCAAACCACATAGCATTCCAGTATATCTAAGCTGTTGAACTAATGCAGAACTACCTTGGTAGAGGGAGTTCCTTATATCAATGAAATCACAGGTTGAATGTCCTCCAAATTTTACCTTAATAAAAACAACAAACCATTATAATTTAAAGTTAAACCACATGGAAAGTAGCCCTATGAAAAGGTGTCAAAGTCAAGCAAGCCTTTTGGATTCCTCTGTAATTTGGGCAGCTCCTGGTGTAATTCTACCACCAACCCTTATAAATGGGAGACCAAAGAAAAGCTGTCCCAGAGACATGGGATTGTAGGGGTATCCACCCATTTGTAAGGCATTACTATGACCACAGAATGTGAAGAAAGAGGAAATGAGTATTTATCAAGGATCTATTATGTGCAGACCCTGGGCTAAGGGCTTTCCAAACACCTCTTTTTGTCTTCCCAACAATCTTGGTAGGTGGTTGCTATCATTATCCCCATATTACAGTTGAGAAAACAAGCAGATAGAAATTAAGTGACTAGCCCAGAATCACACAGTTAGTGTCTTCCCAGCACTCCGCACACTGTGCCACCTCACTGTCCTTGCTCTGAGAATTGGAAGGGACCTCAGCAACCATCTTCTCCAAATGATAACCAAATGAAATCTCCTGACATACTTGATTTTCGTGACAAATGGTCGCCTATTTTCTGCTTGAAGACCTCCAATGATGGGCAGAATCTAATACCTCTTTTAGTTCTTTCTGGGTTTTTTCCCCTGACATTGAACCTGTGGTCTCTCCTAATTTGCAGCAACTTCAGGATGACTGAAGAATAGAACAAAGTATATTTATATTATATTGTATTGTGTATGTTTATTATACCATATTATAGCATCTGTTAGTGAACAGATACAGGTAAGGGAAGTTGGGGAAAAAGCACACTTTTAAGAACAATTTCCCTTGGTCCTTAAAGGGGTGAATACTACCAAACCCTCAGTTCCAAGACACTTGTAGGTAGCCAGTGGATCATTTTGATCTTTGCCCCCATTGCTCTTTTTTGGTTTGTTCTTTGGCCTTTTGTCCGTGTGCCTCTGACTCTTTCTAGATCAGCATTTAAGTGCAGGCAGGGCTGGAGACAGTCTTTCTGCATCTCCCTCTCAATCAGCCCTTTTACAGACTGGGTGGGTCTCTTTCATAACCCCAAGATGTGACTCAAGTCTTTCTTCTGGTTTAAACAGGGGGAAGCAGGGTGGCTCAGTGGACTGAGAACCAGGCCAAGAAGTGGAAGGTCCTGGATTCAAGTCTGACTTTGTATGACCTTGGGCAAGTCACTTAATCCCTATTGCCTAGCCCTTAGCACTCTTCTGTCTTGGACAGAAGTAGTATTGGTTCTAAGGCAAAAGGTAATGGTTTATTAAAGATAATGACAGATGGAATATGAGAGTTTGTGGCTCAACTTTATTATTGCCATTTACTTAAACTGAGCAGATCATTTAACTATCTAGAGCCTGCAAAATCAAGCTGCAATATCAACTATAACCCTAGGGTTAACTAGTTTTTGCTTTGTTTGCAAATTTCAGTCTGAGATATTAGTAACAGTTCTTACTAGTTTCCTATTTTACCTAATATAGCAGAATCAGTATCACTGTTCTAACTTCTCTCTGATTTAAGATTAGAAAGTCTGCTTTAACTCCAGTCTCCAGATTGTCTGTAGTCACCTGAAAACCCTTTAAGTTTTACTATGCAAATGAAATCTGAACAAATACAAAATAAAGTAGGAGGACAAAGTTATTTGTCTTCCTCTTGGCCTTCTCATTTTTCTCATAGTCTGACTTTATGATGTGTTTTATTTCTTAAAGTGGTATAGTAAAATGCCATATTTATTATATATCAGCACAAAAAAAATTATGGGCAAAGGAGAGCTGTTCTGTATTCCTTTCCAGCCCAATCACCTTCCATCAATGCCTTTGGTCTCAAGGTCCAGAGTTGTGACCTGCCCAACTTTCAAGAGACTTTGCCCAACTATCTAGTTGTGGGAACCAGAGCCCAGGCTGAACAGCCGCCCAAGACCTTGGACACAGCCACTGACATTGTGGAAGTGAGCATTGGAAAAGCTGCAGTTAGTGAGTTATTATAAAGTGGTGTCAATTTTTTTTCATTTTAGGGACTTCTCACAGAAGAAATTGTGCGTAAGTAAACTTGAAATTTGCATTATGCTCACAATGTTCCCTAATATATCAAGCACATTGAACCAACTGTATTAAGGGGGGAAATGCTGTCATGTCTCCTCTGAGTCTTTTATTTTCTAGTCTAATTGTTTTAAGTTGCTTCAGCTGATCCTAATGGTCAGCATCTTGGTTGACTTCTTATATGCATTGCAACTTGTCAATATTTTTCTTAAAATGGTGCCCAAACCAAATGCCATACCTTAAATATGGTCTAAGCAGGCCAAAATATAGGGAAACTATTACCGGTTTATTGGAGAGGTTGGAGAAGAAGGAAATAAAGGTGATATAAAAACAAAAATATCAAGAATTTTAAAAAATAAAATGTAGCCTAACTCAAGTTAATTTAAATACAGACTACAAATAGGGCTCCAACTATCTGGATATCTGGATGGCTGCTCTCTGTTCTAAAGGAGTTTTGTTCTTTGAGGGAAAACTCTGGGAACAGATAGATCTTTTTTTTTTTTTTTAATGAGAGAAAGTAACTGAAGTTTTATTTCATAGTCTAATGTCTGGGTATGTGAGAGCCCTGCCTTTTAAAAAGAACTAAAAGGTTCTCATGGTTAAAACCAAGGGATGGTAAAGCCCATCCTCCTCTTAGGCAGAGGTAGCACCTCAGCTAAAGAATCTGGCTGAAGGGTAAGAGGATGTTGGAGAAGGAAGGAAAGCGCAGTAATAACAAGACAGAATCTGAGAGCAGGTCCAGCATAGTCTGTGAATCACAATAACATCCCCAGAAGATGTTGACAGCTCTACATTTGCAGAGGCCAGTGCTGTCTCTCCAAGTGTGTGCCATTGGCAAATATACATTGTAAGATGGAAAGAGCTCTGGATTTAGAATGAGATGACAACTTTGGTTGCAATCCTGAGTCTGCTATTTCTTGTGTGACCTCTGGCAAGTTGCTCAACTTCTCTGGACCTCAGTTCCCTATTTATTAAGGTTGGAGTGTTCTTGTCCACTCGTTTCACTCACATCTGACTCTTTGTGATTCCATGGGGTTTTCTTGGCAGATATTGGAGTGGTTGGCCTTCTCCAGCTCATTTTACAGATGAGGAGACTGAGGGAAAGAGGATGAAATGACTTGCCTACGGGCACACAGCTAGTAAAATGTCTGAGTTCGGATTTGGATTCAGGAAGAGGAGTCTTTCTGACTTCTGGTCTGGCGCTCTATCTGCTGTACCACCTATTGACCCTGGTAGTGGTAGGTGACCTCTAAAGTCCCTTACAGCCTTAAATCTGTGAACCTATCAATTCTACGTGTCTGCCTTTGTACGTGTGCCCTATGTGTGGTGCTCCTCATGTGTAATTCCTGTGTGTGAAATTGTGATCAGGTTTGCCTCAGATTTATGACTGGTGTTGTTCGATTGTTACTTTTCCTCTCATAGTATTTCATGAGATACCTTTACTTTTAATAAATTCTTTGCAGGGGCTTGTCAGATCTGGTTTTGAGTGAATGTGGGTCAGCAGAGTACCTTAAATCTAGGGTAGTTTTTCTGGAGGCTCTACATACAAGGGGGAAGATGGTGTTCCAGGTACTGCATAAATATATAATTAAAGCCAATGTATATAGAGTTGTAGTTCTATTTTCTTTTGAATCACTTTATAAAGTATTTTCCTCTTTTTCTGGATGCTTTGTAGTTAATATATGGCATCTTAATATTATAATACATTAATATGTCATATTTTATTCAGTTGCTTAACAATTATTGAACAAATGGGTTGTTTCCAATATTTATCTATTATAAAGAGCAACTATGGGTATTAGTGTACAAATAGGTTCTTTATTCCTTTTTATGATACTCATGCGTTAAAGCCCTAACTGTGTAAATTTCAGGGTAAAAAGTATGTTGAATGATGTGGTTTTTATTGTATTTTATGATGTTTTTTCTTCCTTCATTCCCTCCCTCCTTCTAACTCTGTCCTAGTAACAACTCTAAGACAAAAGGGCAAGGGATAGACCAGTGATGGTGAACCTTTTAGAGATGGAGTGCTATGCCTGTCCTGGCCCACCTCCTTCCCCCCACTTCTCCCTTATCCCCCATTACCCCAGACAGGGGAGGGAGGAAGCACTCCCATTGGCTGCTGGGCAGAGAGGAGGGGGAAGTAAGAAATGCCCTCAGGCACATGGAGAGGGGGACAGCGCTGCCCCAAGTCCCTCTGGCTTTCTAGTAATGAATTCTAGTGGGTGATGGCAGGCATGCCCTTTTGGCACCTGTGCCATAGGTTCTCCATCACTGGGCTAGACAAATGGGGTTAAGTGACTTGCCCAGGGTCACATTGGCAGGAAAGCTAGGACAGATTTAAAATGAGTTCTTTCCAAGTCCAAGCCTGACATTCTATTCACTCTGCTACCTAGCTGCTCCTCCAGTTTTTTAAGATAGTACTTTTTTATTGTCCAAAATCTCTTTATATTTATGTAGTCAAGCTCATGGTTTTCTCTCCATTTTTTATTTATAAACCTTGCACATTTTTCAAAAGAAGCACTATCTAGATACAACTCTCCACCCTGAACTTGTGAAGTTGATTTATGAAACCCATATATGTAGCCCTTTACCTTTGTCCCTTTTAGCTGATGCCTTCTGAGGTAATTCTATCCTCTTGGATCCTGATTTGGACATTCAATCAGAGCTACCTATGCATTCAGGCCCTAGTTTTGCCATCACCAATGTCTATTAATTCCATAGAACTTGGGTTTCTACATCTATAAAATGTGAATAATTACACTGGTACTATCTACCTATCATGGTTATTGTGAAGAAAAAAGGTTTGTAAACTGTACAACTCTGAATATGCATGAATTATTATTATGAATGTAAACTAGTGAGTTTCCCTTCAATGGAAGTATTCAACAAAGACTAAAGAAGCATTTTTCTACTATCTAATAAATAGGGTTTATGTTTTAGAAAAGGGTGTACTAGGGGGCAGCTAGGTGGCTCAGTGGATAGAGAGCCAGACTTGGATATGGGAGGTCCTGGGTTCAAATATGGCCTTAGATACTTCTTAGCTATGTGAACCTGGGCAAGTCACTTAACCCCCATTGCCTAGCCCTTACTGTTCTTCTGCTTTAGAATCAGTTCACAGTATTGATTCTAAGACAGAAGGAAAGGGTTTTAAACAACCCAAAAAAAAAAAAAAGGGTATACTAGATGACATCTGACTTCTTTTCAACTTGATCACCATGAAATAATTGCCATTTATTTGTCTACTGAAAATTCCAACAAGATCTTCCAAACTAAGTCATCATTATAGGTAGAACTTTAATACAAAATGTGGCACAAGGAAGTCTAGTTTAAAAAAGAAAGTATGTTGGAAGATTTTAAAATGAAAGAGACCAAAGGCTTGTAGATGACACTGAAAGTCTCACCGTATATATACAGAATATTTTCTTCAAGAGGCAAGTCAGAAGGTCCGATACCAGAAATGAACCAAAGAACAACAAACACACATACACACAGAGAAACATACTATATTTTAGTGTTAGAGTCTAAATTAGAAGATCTTGTTTCAAAGTCCAGGGCAGAGATTTACTAGATGAATGACCAGAGGCAAGTGAGTTAACTTCTTAGAAAATCAGTTTTTTTTTTCACTTTGCAAATGGGGACAATAGGACTGGAACTACAGACCTCACAGGATTGTTGAGGAAAGTACTTTGCAAATTTTTAATCTTTACAGAAATGTGAGTTATGATAATTATTTTCTTAGTGGGCAGGAAATGCCTGGTTACTGATGTGGGAGTTATGTTAGTTGTCCTAATGCAATTCTAGCAACAGCTAATTAGAGCATAGGTCAAAATTAACATTAACTTATAATGTAGGAAGTGAAGCAATTTGTTTGGAGAAATAGGACAAAGTAGGTTTGGCTCCACCCAACCCATTTCAGTCTTTTCTTCCTGACACACTTAGGCTCAAACTAAGGTTATGATGGGTATTGAAAGGAATCTTCTCATCATAATTCCCACCAAAGAGACCCTTTGCAGTTTGCTATAAGGGTCTCCAATGGTGATTTTCAGTGAGCCTGGCAGGCAGGAAGGAAATAAGAGTTTATTAAAGAATGACTTGGGGGCAGTTAGGTGATTCAGTGAATTGAGAGCCAGACCTAGAGATAGGAGGTCCTGGTTCAAATCTAGCCCCAGACCCTTCCTAGCTGTGAGACCCTGGGCAAGCAAGTTACTTAACTCTCATTGCCTAGCCCTTACTGCTCTTCTGCCTTGGAACCAATACACAGTATTGACTCCAAAAGGGAAAGTTAGGGTTTATTTAAAAAAAAAAGGCTGACTTAAGTGCTTATGGACATTTTGAATTAATTGACTGGCTAGTATCCAGAATTTTTTTTAAAGTTACCTTAGCCCTAGGGAGGACTATGAGTTAAAAGCTGAGATCCAGGTAGCTGCAGTTCAATACAGAAACCAGCAGGTGACAGCAAAGAGCAGCAAAACCCCACAAAGTAACAGAAGTCCCCGGTTCAATGGAGAAAGAAGTCCACAGCCTAATGGCATCACTAAAGGGCATCAACAGCTCTCTAGAGAAACAACTCAGAAATGTTATTTACCGAAGATTTTTCTTTATTAAAAATTAGGGTTTTATTACGTGCATATGCACAGTAAACAATTTTATTTTCTTTTCATATTGAATAGGGAACATGGAAAGGTGTTCCTGGGTGAGAAGAGAAAAAAAGATTGAGAACTCCTGCCCCTTTATAGAAGAAAATCTTTCTTTTTCCTTATACTATTTCAACTTTTTAAATTGTATTTTTTATTGATCTTTTGTTTTTTACATTGCATTTATTTTTAAACACATCCTATTCACCTCTACTATCTAGCAAGTTGCCCCTTGTAACAAAGATTTTAAAAGGAGGGGGAAAGTTTAACAAAATTAACTATCATGTCAACCAAATCTGAGTCTGTACTTTATTCCACACCTGTAGCACTCTATCTTAGAAAAAGAATTGCATTTTCTCTGTTCTTCTCCAGGACCAGGGCTGGTCATTATAATCACAAAGAATTCGTTTTCAGTTTTTTACCTTTCCTGTTACATTTCTGAAGTCATTGTGTATATTGTTTTCCTGATTATCTACTTCATTTTGCATCAGTGCTGACTGCTTTTTCAGGCTCATCCCCCCCTACTTTCCTAAGGAAGCAATCCCAGAATCTATAAACCTGGGTCTTAAAAATGTAAATTGCCCTCAACCAAATAATATTCATATATTACCACATATTTTGTGTGTGTGTATACATATGTGTAAAATCTCCTGCATGGGAATGTTTAGTAACACTTTTATTCTAGGGTAAGATGCACATTTTACTCTACTCTTCTCACCATAGTCTCTTGTTTCCATTACTTTTATCCTACTCCCATAGCATCTACTCTTATTAAGATTAAAGAAATTATTTCTTTAATGTTGATATTTAGACTTGGTTTGCAAAGCATCTCTGGCTTCCCTCATTCTCTTACCTCTTCTCTGTTAACATGAATTCTCACTGCTTTCCTGCCCACAAAATATATTGGGAAATTTATAAGAAAATCATGGGATTTAGTACATAGAGTATTACTCTATTCTTCTTTCCCTTCTCCCAATCCTTTAAATACCCTTAAAATCATTACCCTCTAGGATTTTTTTCCTTGATGATTCTTTGTTCTTTCTTTTACTTCTGTTGGTTTTTTTTTTAGTCTATAAAGATGAATGAATTTCATTGCTTAGCCTTTTCTTGTTAATTGTACTTATTTAGATCTCTGGCTTTTCTCTTTTTTGGATGTATTTGTAAGTCAAATATTCTGGTTGCTCTCAGTTTTTGTGGGGGGAGGGAGATAATATCTGAAATATTTATATTTTGTTGAAGGTCTACCATCACTTATGCTTAGGCTAAGCTTTCCAAAATACATTATTTTGAGTTGAAGCTTACGTTTCTTGTTTTTTGGAACATTCTGTTCTTTGATTTTTCATGACTATTGAGAAATTTTGGTTTATCTGGAAATTACAAAGCCTTAATACCTGACATTCTCTTGGATCTCCGCAAAATTTGTTTATATTAGAAATTTCAAGTTTAATCCTGCACTTTGAAGAATGGATTGTTGCTTTTTTTGTCAAGTAATCTGTGTATTCATTCAATCAATGCTTCATCATCTTTATTCAAATGTTATAATTCTTTAAAAATTTTATTTTTGCACATACTTATTTTTCCTTCCCACAACCTTGTTCCCCAACAGAACAATTTAAAAAATAAAAATTTTATTAAAAATATTCATAGGTCAATGAAACAAATTCCCACATTGGCTATGTCCAAATACTTGTCTCATTTTGTATTTTAAGTCCAACCAGCCCCTTGGCAAGGAGGGTCTTCATCTTTAGTCTTCTGAATTCATGGTTTATCACAACATTGATCAGAGTTCTGAAGTCTTTCATATATGTTATTGTTATGGTATAAATTGTTCTAGACTCAATAATTTTATGCTGCCTTAGTTTATAAACATCTTTCAGTTTCCTCTGAAATTATCCATTTTGCAACTTTTTTGTTACAATAATATTCAATTACACACATACACCAGAAATTGTTTAGCAATTCACAATAGAAACCTTTAGTTTCTATTGAACTGCCATATTTTTTGTACATTTAGGTCTTTTTTATCTAACTTTGGAATACAGTTTTACAAGTAGTAATGTAGAATCAAAGGGTATGGACAGTTTGGCAACTTTTGTGCATTGTTAAAAATCATTTTCCAAATTGGCTATAATATTAAATAATAGTTCTACCAATAGGGCACTAATGTGAATGTTTTCCCACAGCCACTCCAATATTTGTCATTTTCCATTGTCATTTTTGACAATTGAATGGGTGTGAAATAGAACCTCAAGTTTGCTTTAATTTACCTTTCTCTAATACTGATTTGCAGTATTCCTTTGTATAGCTGTGGATAGCTTGGCTTTCTTCTTTTGAACACTGCTTCTTCATATCCTTCAACCTATCAAGTCTTAGAAAATGGTTCTTAGTCTTTGAAATTTGAATAATTTCCTTTTATTTATTAAATGTGAGTCATTTATCAGAGAAACTTGCAGCAAAGATTTCCCCCCCACATCTCTAATTTTAACTACATATTTGTTTGTGCAAAAACTTATAGTTTATATAATCAAAATTGTTTATCTTCAATGAACCTCTTAATATTTGTTTGGTCATGGATTTTTTACACTGCCCATCGATCTAAAAGGTGATTTCTTTCTTGAGCCTCTAACTTTTACTTATGATGTCACCTTTTATGTATCTATTTGAAGTTCATTTTCATATATAGCATGAGAAGTTGGTTTCTACATAATTTATGTCAAACTGCTTTCTAATTTTCCCATTCATTTTTGCCAGTTACTATGTCCTTACTCAGTAATTGAGGTTTGGGGTTTTTCAAACATTTTACTACTGTTTACTTGTTTACTTTTGTACTCAATCCACTCCACTGATTGCCATATTTTTTAATCAGTATCAAATCATTCCAATAATGATTGCTTTGATTAACTAAGGTAGTTTTCATTTAGTTATTATTGGTTAAGATGATATTCTTGAATTAGTGTAATATGGCATTATAGATTTTTTTATTTATGTTCTTCTGGGAAACCTATGAAATTTAAGTTATCTGTGTGCATCCAGACTTTAAGAATTGCTTTAGCTGGTACAGAGTTTGTTTGCTCTGAAAAATTTTATGGTCTTGATTCTCATTTCTATATTTTGCATTTCAAGTTTTTTATTTCCTCCTTTCAGAGCCTCTACTATTTTGGTGAGAATTTCCATCATATCTTCTTTATTTCCTTTTAAAAAATTAAACTTTTGTTTTTACATCACTTTTATTTTCAGGTATTTTCCTTCCCTTTCCCCTATCTAGAATGCACTATGTTTAACAAAAGGAGGCAGGGGTTGGGGTTGGGGGAGCAGTTCTCCTAGATTAAGCAACAGATCACTTGAGTCTTATAATGCAATGTTCCACATCTTTCATCATTATCTTCTAAGTTCTATATCTCATTGACTGTTTATTTTCAATTTTATGTCAAGAACACTGATTCCTAACCTAATTTCATTACTAGTATTTTCTTCTAAGTTTTATTTCTTTTTGTATCATTTTGGAGTGTCTTCCTATTGCTTCTTGATCTCTTTTTAACCGGAGAATTGGGTGTATTTTCCATCATAATAGTTAAACACGTGCTTGTAGTGTTTTGGTTTCTAGTTTGAATTTTTACTCATTTTTCATTCTTTATGAATCTCTGGTTGGCTTATTTGAGTTAGGTTTTCCTTTAGGCCTTCTCCTTTGTCATTTGGTCTTTAAACCTTTCTTGTTTATCATCATTCATTTCTAATTTCACTCCATGGATTCTTTGACTCTTCCTCTTGTCACTGCTGCATAGATATCCGAGAGTGCAATCTTTGGCTTTCTGAATTTGGAGGCAAATGCAAGGGCTTACCTAGAATTAATTCTGGCAACAAAGTTCTTGCCTTACCCCGTTGATTATTCAGTTCCCTTTCCCATGTACAGAAGGGCTTTCCTTTTAGCTTGTTGCTCTAACCTATGCTCTGTAGTCTGAATCTGCCATCAGATTAAGTTTTTTTTTTCTAAACTTGTATTTTATTCTATTTAACATGCATTTATTTTTTCTCCTTCCCACCTCCCCAGTTCTGAAGGAAAAAAAAATGCACAGCTAAGCAAAACAAATGCCATCATGGGTCATGTTTGAAAATATATCTCTGAGTTAAAGGCATCTCTGTGATGCCATGGCTAGAGTGCCTGGGTCTGAAGTCAAGAAGACCCAAGTTCAAATCCTGCCTCAGACACTGTTACTATAAGCAACTCACTTAACTTCTCTGCCTCAGTTGCCTCAGCTGTAAAGTGGAACAATTTTAATAGCACCTACTTTATAAGATTGCTATGAGAATCAAATAAGAATATATTTATAAAGCACTTAGTATATAGTGAGTAGGTACCTAATAAATGCTTGTTCTTACTTTTCTTATTCTCTTTGTTAGGAAGTGGGTAATAGTCTATTTGTTGATTCTCTGAAATCATGGTTTGTCATTTTGTTGATTAGTAAAATCTTCTAAAGTTGTTTGATTTTACAATGTTATTATTCCTGTATAAGTTGTTCTCCTGGTTCTATTCTCTTAGCACCACAATGATCTTCCTAAAGCACAGGTCTGACCGTATCTCAGTAAACTCCAGTGGCTCCTTATCAATTCCAGGATCAAATATAAATTCTCCTATTTGGTTTTTGAACCCTTAATGATCTGATACCTTTCAACTTCTCCAGTCTTCTTACACTTTACTCAATGATCCAGTGACACTTTGCTGTTGCTCAAAAAAGACACTCTTCCCAACTCTGGGCATTTTCAGTGGCTATCTCCCATGCCTGCCTGGAATGATCTCTCTACTCAGCTCTGCCTTCTAGCTGCCCTGTTCCTCCTTCCCTGGGATCACCTCCAATTAATCCTGTATCTCTTTTGTTTGTACATAGTTTCAGCTTCTGGAAGGCAGACTTTGCTTTTCTGTGTATATAGTACCTGGTTGACCAACTGGCTTCTGTTTACTTCATTTTACATGTGTTCATATAAATTTTCTCAGGTTTCTCTGAACCTATCCTTTTGGTTATTAATTATGGTACAATAATATTCTGTTAAATTAATCAGTACCGCCTTTGTTTCCAGTTCTTTGCTGCCACAAAAAAAGACAGTATAAATATTTTTGAATTTTTTTCCTTTTCCCTAAGGTTCTTTTCCTTTTTCTTTGGTCTCTATAGGGAACGGGCATAGTAGTGGTATTAGCAGGTCAAAGGGATACAGTTTCATTCTACACTGTTTTTCAGAATGGCCATACCAATTCAGTTCCAATAGTGCATTAATGTCTTTTTCCAGAAGTCCCTCTAACTTCTGTCATTTTTCTTATCTTTTCTTTGGGCTCTTCTCCAGCCCACTTCTACTTTTCCAGTTCTTCCTTTCTTTTGTGGGTGTGGCTAGGCCGAATCAGTGTCTATACCTTTTTGAATAATAAAGTGAGAATCAACTGAATCACTACAGTGGAGGAAGTTTCTGGCAGAAACCAGAAAGCATAAACATAGGAGACTGTTTAACTATGCCCAAAGTGGTTTGGGGTATGGTATAGTTTCATTGAGAGCTCTAAGTACTTAAGTTCTTTGATATTATTTCATTAGTTTTTTACCTTGTCTAGTGTTTCTGTTTTATCTTGTGGATTTGTGGTGTTAGATATGAGGTTAAGGGCCTTAAAAATACACAGAGAACATCTCTTCCACCTTGCCTGTCACTTGCTTCTAAATAATGTTATTTTGCTTTGAAGTAACATTATTTCTGAGATGGCCTTTAAAAAAAAGCAGATAGGATTTAGGGAGGTATTGCTCAAGGTGGAAATGACCCACAAAATGTTTTGAAATGGGTAGATTTCAGGGGATCCATGTATGAACAAGGGCCCTACTTGCTAAGGAAAGGAAAAGAATAAAAACAAAACAAAACTGTTCACAATTATAATGGCTTAAATATGAGTCATCAGCTTCATGAAAATGGAAAATGCAAAAGGCAAATGTTTTAACATCTTTTTTCTATCGAAGTTTCATCAATATAAAACAGTTGTCAGAATGTAGAGACTAGGGGGGCTCAGAAACCACCTTAACCAGACCAGTTTGCTGAGCAGAGAACATAGAAACTTAGTATATCACTGAATACTAAAACATTTTTTAAAGCACTATGGAGGATGAAAAGCCATTCTTAATATATTTAAATAAACATTTTCTCAAAAGAACAACAAATTGTTAATAGCCAAATTACTATTAATCAAAACACAACTCTGAAATTTTCTCTCACATCTAGAAAACTGGCAAAGATGACAAATGATAGAAATAGTCATTGGGGCCCTATAAAGAGAAGTACATTAACACACTTTTTGGTAAAGCTGTGAATTGGTCCCATCATTATGTAAAGTAATTTGGAATCATATTAAAATGATAACAAATATATCCATGTTTTTACCCAATGATATCAGTGTTTGCCAAATACCCAATGGAAGTAAAATATAGAATGGTCTTTAATAATAATGATAGTTAGCATTTATATGGTACCTGCTATGTGCCAAGTACTGCTATACCTCTTTAGTTCCTCACAACAACCCTGTGAGGTAAGTGCTATTATTATCCCCATTTTACAGTTAAGGAAACTAAGGCAAGCACAGGTTTAAGTGATTTGTCCAAGATCACACAGATAGTGAGTATATGAGATGGGAATTGCACTTAGGCATTCTTGACTCCAGGTCTATTGCTCCTTCTGTTGTGCCATAAAGTTACAAAAAATATGCTAAAATAGTCACAACAGCACTTTTTGTGGCAAGAAAGAACTAAAAATAAAGTTAATGACCACTAGTTGAATATATAAACAAACTGAACATAAATTAACATGGTAAGAAACAAATGAAGAAACATGTTAAGACATTCAAATAGTGAAGCAGAACCAGAAAATAATATATACAAAGACAACAATGAAAAGGTATAGAAACATATTATTGTAAAAATTTTAATATGAAATAATTGTTTTTCTCATTCAGAGAACTAAGGGGGGTAACCATAATGTTAACAAAGAATACCTCATCTGCCCAGGATACTGGCCCATCTAAGGGCAATCTTTCCTCTTTCTATCCTATAAAGGGATTAGAGTCTATTCCACAAGGAGAACCCATTTCCATCCAATGGAAAGCACTCAAGCCTTCACTTTAGTTAAGATTTTTAATATACATCTATGGAAAGAACCTATTGATTACTCTGGGAGAGTCTTCTAGGAGGAAAGGGACAAAAGTGCTCAACTATTTAGAATGTTAATCCATAACTATATCATTATATATCTTGATTTTCTTTCTAGGATAGCTCTAAATTAAAAGATTCTCAGATTGGTCAGCAGGATAGTCCCCAGATAGCCTTTCAGGAAATCCATAAGGTCAAAACTATTTTTCAAAATAAATCTAAAGCATTATTTGCTTATAAAAATATTCTTCCCTTTTCTTCCTATGTGTGTTAGATATGATTCTTCATATATACTTCAAATTTTGAAAATCATAAAATTGAATGCAAAAGTGGATATAGGAATCTGCTATCTTCTTTTAAACCAGAAATTAAAGATTTGCAAAAATATGCAAACCAATGCCACTTTTCACTTTTTTTAGTAAGTTAGTTCTCAAAAATGTTATATTAACATATTTCAAATGAATTTTTAACACTTCTTAGTTTTCATTTCTAGTATGGTAAATATTGATAGATACAATCCACATAAAAAAAGCATTTTGTCATCCTCAATAGTTTTTAGGACTATAAAAGGTCCATAGACCAAATGGTTTGAGAACAAATTCTTTAAATGTTACCCAAAATGGTCTTGGGCAGACATATCAGAGGCCATGGGAAAACTACCATTTTGGACATTTTTCTATGTCAGAAATGTCTTGGAATTAGATTAACCCAAAATAAGATTGTTTCTGGAATATTGGTGACTAAATGCTGAGTATATTATTGTTGTTGTGTTGTTTTGACAAGGAAAAATTCAACACTCTGAATGTTTAAAAATTCATTTTAATTATACATCACAAGAAAAATTGAGAAAATTATCCTCTATTTGTCAGGGTATGAATTATATATTGTCAGATTTGGTTAAAGAATTGGTTTGTTTTGCTGAATTGTTTTTTTAAGGAACTTTCTTATAAGAGATTACTTGCTGGGTAGAAGGAAGGGAGGTATGTATTTGGGAAAAAAAAGGTGATGTAAAAACATTTCAATTTTAAAAAGTTATCTTAATAAAATGGAAACAAAGCATTAAAAATGGCAAAAGAAGGGCACCTAGGTACCTCAGAAGTAGAATCAGGCCTAGAGGTACTAAGTTCAAATCTCACCTCAAACACTTCCTGTGTGACCCAGGGCAAATCACTTAACTCCAATAGCCTACCCTTTACCCCTCTTCTGGTTTGGAAATGATACTTAGTATTAATTCTAAGACACAAGGTAAGGGTTTTTAAAAAATGGCAAAAGGTCATGGCCAATACCACCTTATAAAATGATAAAAAGCACTGGAGAAAAATACAAGTTTGCAAAAAGTTCGGTAATTGACCCAAATGAGTAATATTGTTCCCAGAATATTAATAGGTGAAACTAGCAGGAAGATAACAAATAGAGAACAGAACATGTCAGTATTTTTGTAATGATCTATTTTTATCAATGACAGTGGAACCACTACAACATTTGTACTCTTAATACCTGAGTTCCCAATACTATATGAGGAAACAGTACTGGAATGTAGGAAGATCAAGTTAGGAAGACTGGCTAGATCAAAGAGGCCCAGAACCAAACTTTAAAGGTGATACAATCTTGAAAGCATTGAGAGAGAATTTTACAAATGATTTCAGGAGACAGAAAAGATGTCAAAAGAGGAAGAAATTACTGACAGTAAAACTATTCCCTCATAAAGTAAACGAGAGGACAGTATCTACCAATCTCCATAAATATTTTCTCTTGTTTGGAAAATCTCACATTTTTAGTCATATGATTAACTGAAAGGTAAAGAATATAAGATCTCATTGTATTTATTGTTGGCTGATTACAAAAAAAAAAGGCAAAACACAACCTTAAAGACTCCCCTCCAACGAAGAGTTTCTTATGTATGTGTTAAGATCATACAAGCTCTGATTTGTTAAATGCAGACACAGATAACTGTTCAACCCTGTGATTATTAATGTCAAGTGAAGCATAAAACAGTATGTTTGTCAATGGTGTTTGTCATTGTCATGGAGGATGTTCTAAGAAGGATTCAAGTGGAAGCTGCTGGGATGCCTTAGGATTAGGTACTCCAGATGCTCCTCTTTTAGGATAACATCTTGCCGATTGTATAGTCCCAATTTATTACAGAGCCTCCTCAATGAGATCCATGATTATTCAAACAAGAGTATAGGAAAAAAAACAAAGGCATCAAAAGTTCTATTGTCCCGATTATGATATGCAGTTCACTGGCTAGTCGGTAGGTGGTCAATGAGTTGGGCTCAGAATTGAATAGCTGCAAGAGAGCTGGCTGCATTGCACTTGAAAAATTCCAGTCCTTATAATGATACTAAGCTGCTCTTTGACACAAAATCCCAGCTTTCAAAAACTAATGTTTTCATGGTGATGCTGTATGGTATGGCTGTGAATGCTGGAATACCACAATCTCCGGCAAATCAAAATTGCAGGTCAACTAAAAGGCAATGGAGAGATGCACAAATAGGCCAAAGCACATTTCCAACAATGACCTACCTGTGGGTAAGAAGTGGTATAAGGATATCATCCAGGAAATACCTGATCAAAAAAGGAAGTGGGTCAGTTATGCAACAAGAAGGTAAAAAATGAATATGCAGGTATTGCATCTATGAGATGTGATGAATTGGAACGATACACATGTCATTTTATGACTGGCTTCTTAAACTTTTGGGGTTAGAAATCCCTTTGACAATATGATGAAGCCTAGGGATCCCATCTCAGAATGTTTTAAAATACAAAAATAGAGTACACAGAATTATAAAGGAAACCAAATGAATTACAGAAAATCAGAGGGTGTGGAAGGGTTATATCTACATTGATAAAAAGATTACCCACACTGATGAGGTTTTTTTTAAAGATAATTTAGTAATTTTAAAAGGTAATTCTGTTGCCAATTACCTTTTATCTTATTAACTTAGAGATGTGGGGACATAAATTTACATTAAAACAGTAAAATAAAGAAAATATTTATTAAAATGCTGAATCCTTGCCCTCAAGGAGTTTACAGTCAAAGAAAGATAAAATACAATTAAATAACTACAAGGCAAATTAGAAAGTACATATAAGTACAAGGATGAGATCAAAACAAAATGTTTTGAGAGATCTGAAAATAGAGCACTCTAGACATCTCCTTTAATTATATCACATTCAAGCTTATAGCCTATTTACTCTTCCCTTTTCTCACTCCATCCCCTTCATTAATGATATAAACACCATGAGGGCTGAGACTGTTTTTCATTTACATTCTCAGCATTTGGTATTCTGCCTTGACCCAAGTAATAAATTTCTAAATGTTTTTTAAATAAATCCTCCTCTCAGACTTTTCCCAGAAGGGGGAAAGAAAGCAGTTTCACTTGAAATTACAATTAATTAATAGTAATAAAATTAATGGTTAAATTAATTAACTTTCATTCACTGCTCTCCCACCCTCCTTTTTTTTTTAATGGATTTTTTTCCTTCTTCCTCTAGTTTCTCCAACAGGAGAAATTTCTTTACTATCCTACCTCTCATACTCATTTCCCCCCTCCCCCATCTTCCATAATCTCTAGGCCAAGTTTAGATAGATAGGTAGATAGATGACAGATGGGAAGATAGATGGATAAATAGCAACGGAATTGAGAGATATAGATAAGAAATAGATAAAAGCACCAGCGATAGAGTTAATAGCAAGAGACACAGCTATGGAGAGTTACACTGAGAGAGGTAAAAGAGGCGTAGAGATAGGTAAATGGAAAGAGAGCATTTATTAAGCACTTACTTTGTGCCAGGCCCTGTGATTGGGGCTTCTTTTTGTAGCAAATGAAAAGTGAGGGAGCCGTACTCCTATATCTCTGAGATCCTTTCTAGAGCTAAAGTTGGATGATCCTATGAAGTGGATGGGGGGAGGGGAGCTTTCAGAAATTACAGACCCTGCACCTCACCTGAATGTAAGAGAAGGCCCCCAGCGAGGTGGGGGGTGGGGAAGAGAGGGAGACCAGGTTTCTCAGAAATCATCATCGTCGCAGATGTCCAAGTACACATCGAACGCCTCCCTGTTACAGTTCCCATCGGGGGTGAAGACGTACTTGTGGAAGGTGCCGTCCACGCAGATAGCAATGACAGAGTTGACATTCTTGGAGGTGTTCCGGCCAAAAGCACAGATGCAGGCAGACTCTGCGGGGACTGTGAAGCTGGCCAGGCTCCACTGCGAGTCTACGTACTGGCCAATCATGGGACCCACCTTGCCCACTCTCGCCAGGGCAGATCTTCGGTTGAGCCTGGTGTCCTTGAGGGCGAAGACATGGACCGTGCCCTTGTCACTGGAGGCGCAGAGGAAGGAGGAGTCGTGGCTGAAGTTGATGCAGTAAAGGGTGGCTGGGTCTGTTCCGCGTCTTAGCTCCACCAGCTTCTCCTTGGTCTGTGTGTCGAAAAGGCGGATGAGGGTTCCTTTCTGAGATGCGGACGCCACAACGGTGCCCGGCTGGTTGAGGGACACACAGGCCACCTCACTCTGGTGCGCGTTGATGGTGAAGGGCGCCGACGAAGTGCCAGGTTTGGTGCTTGCCAGGTCCACTAGCTGGAGACTGCCACACTTGTGGCCCGGGAACACCAGGAGCTGCTTCTCCAGGCTGGGGCAGAGGTCGCACAGGCCCTTAGGGTTGTCGCGGGTGTCGAACTCAAACAGTTTCTGTGGGTCGTTGGGGAAGGAGTAGACGTAGATGCGGTTCCGCAGGACGATGACGATCTTGTCGTGCCGCATGCGCACGGCCAGGGCGGGCTTGGTAAAGGTAAACTCGAGCACCAGTTTGTCCTGGCTGTCTCGGCCCTCTCGAGCGTCGTCCCATACTAACACCGAGATCTCCGAGAACTTGGGGCTGCCGCCGCCACCCACGATGGCCAGTAGGTTGGAGCGGTGCAACATCTCCACCAGCGCCACACTGCCCACCTGCTCGTGGTCCAGGTGGCCCTTCTCCATCAGGGGCTCAACGTTGTAGATCCGGACGCCCGTCTCCATGGCACAACAGAAACAACTCTGGTCTTGGTTGAAACGCAGGCTGGTCATCCCGCGGAGCTGAGGTTTCTGAGCCATGGCGAAGTTCCGGCAATAGGAGAGGGGGAGGAGTTAGAAGAGCAGAGTCGGCCTTGCAGTGGAGCCGAGACTGCTCGACTGGAGTGGAGCTCGAGACTAGAACGAGAGATAGAAGCCCCGCCCCCAAACTGTTCATTCTCGCCGCTACCTCCGGAAGCTAGTTCCTACAAGCTTGACGTTCCGCCCTCCCGGAGGTTCCGCACGCAGACGCTACAGCACGAAATTTGGACTTTGGAAATCTTGAATGTGAATTTCTCCTTTGACATTTTACACCTGAAAGCCCCCGAAATTTGACGCTTAACACCTGCAAGCTACTCAATCTCCCCACCTCGGTTTCCTTACCTCTAAAATGAGTATAAAAAGAATAAGAGATAGTAACAAATAGGGTTAAAAAGAAGGCAACTGTCATACCTTTCTCACCAGGTTGTTGTGAGGATCAAAGAAGATAATGTATTCGAAGCGCTCTCCGAAATTTAAAGTAATTAGAGGCAGCTAAGGAGGATGAGGCAGTCAGGTAGAAGCAATGGATATACATCATTGAACCTGGAGTCAAGAAGACCTGAATTTAAATTCAGTCTCGGATACTTACTAGTTGTGTGATTCTGGGCAAGCTACTTAACTTCTGCCTGCCTCAAGTTCTTCAATAATAGCACCTCCTTCCCTATAGACATAGATATGGAGAAACTAAGAGATATAGATAAAAGACAGAAAGACTCTCCAAACTCCCAAGGCTGTTATAAGAATAAAAAATGGGATAATATTTGTAAAGCTCGTCGCAATCCTTAAAAGGTTAAATGAAGGCTAGCTAGCTTTTTTAGTAAGCTAGTAACAAGTGCTACCTATATTAACCTCTTTTTCCTAGAGGAACAAAAAAATAATAACATCTGGCATTTATATAGCTAAATACTTTACAATTTTCTTATTTGCTCCTCAAAAGCAATTTTGAGGGGATGGTGCTATATATCTTCATCTTACAGATGAAGAAACTGAGGTGATTTACTCAGGGCCACATAGCTAGTGTCTGAGGTTGGATTTAAATTCAGGTCTATTCTGATTCTAGGTCCATTGATCTATCCACTGTTTCACCTGGCAGCAGATAAAAACAGACAAAAATGAGGCAAAAATGATTTGGGGTGCAGGAGAGTGAAGAATTGAGGATGACTGAAGTTGTGAGCCTAGAAAGATGATTTTACTCTTGACAAAAATAATTTGGAAGTTTGGAAGGGCAGTAAGTTCTGGAGGAAGGAGAGAGGAGATGATGATTCTATATCTTCCTCTCCCTCCTCCCCAAATAACTTGTATTTTTTTTTTGCACATTTTAAAATGTACAATAGGAATTGCCTACATTCTACTAATTGCCTAAAAGCGTGCCACACCGCATAATCCCATTTTGATCCAGCACTTACCAGATTCCTCCCTTATAAGTAGATCTGTTTGAATGTGAGGTTCTTTTGTCTTTGTATCACTAGCCAGGGAACACCTAGTTAGCCACTCAGAACTTATAAACAAATTGATAACTTTTCAGCTACTTCAAGTCTCCAAAAGTAGTCTTTGCTTATTGATTCTGACCAGTTTTTCTTTTTTTTTATATATTAGTGTCCTCAGTTCTTTTTTCTACTTCGCATAATTTCATAAACCTCAAGATATCTTTGTATTTCTTTGTCAGTCTTAATTGCATCATAGTACACCTTTCACTAATATATTACAATTTATTTAACCATTCCTCTATTTTTAGACATTTACGTTGCTTTCTTTGGCTTTGGAATTTTTGTTTTTGTTTTTGCAAGTCTGCATTATTCCACTGTGAACGTAAAAATCTTTGGACCTCTGAGTTCTTTAAAAATAGTTTTGCTAAGTAACATACAGTCCCACTTAATTGCGCAGGTTTGTTTTCCGTCATACTTTCAGAACACACTTTCCGGTTTTCTTTAAAAACAACTTTAAAAAACAAACAGTCCTACTTATTTTAATCCCGCCCCCTCCCTCTTAGAGTTCCGCCTCTTCCCCTAAAGTCCCTCCCTTTCTGTAATCAGTCTCATCTCTCTTCTAAAGCTCAGCTCCTCCTTTTTAGAGTTCCATCCTTCTCAACCAGATCCCGCCCCTTCAAACTTAAGTCCCGCTCCGCCCGTCGCTGACTGGAGCGTTGGGCCCTGCCCCCTCCTCCTTCCGCGCAGAGCACCCTGGGAGCGGCTTCCCTGGATTCCTCCGTTGGCAACCACACAAAGCTGGGCTGTGGTCCTCGCTTCCCCCCCTTGTCCCCGCCGTTTCCCGGGAAAGCCGCTGCTTCCTCCCTCTTTTCCCGAGGGGGCTTCCACCCCTTTCCCCGGGAGGTAGGAGGGTACATATGGGGACCCGGGAGGGGCGGTATCCTTCGGTGCCAGGGATGCTCCAGGCCTCGGGAGAACGGCGGATGTCCGTGGAGCTCCCATCCCCCAGCTGGGGAGGTAGCAGGGCTGGGCAGGACAGGAGCCCCCACCTCGTCCTAGGCGCAATCACAGCTAGTATTCCTATTGCGCTTTAAGATTTGCAAAGCACTTAACCTGTGCCCTCTCATTTGAATCTTTACTCATGATGCAGAGACTGTTACCCTCATTTTACTTAGGGAGAGACTGAGGCTTAGGGGGAGGTGAAGTGACTCCATGCTAAGTGCCTGAGATAGAATTTGAAATGAAGTCTTCCGGATTCAAGCTCAGTGTTGTACCCCTTAGGCCACCTAGTTTCCTCTTAGCCTAAAGAAGATGGATCTGACCCCATGCACGTAGTTCCCGGGTTTCTGGGTCTGTGTAGAGTTCTTTTGTAGAGGGATTTTTGCCTCTGTTACACACACTCAACTCCTCATTTGTGACTTCTCTGACCGGATTTGTAAGTCCCACAGACTCGGAAGTGTATATCACCAAAAAAATACTATCCTCTTAATCTTATTGCTCTGTAGTATAGCTTCCCAATTAAAAGCTAAGATCAAAGATAGTTCTGCCAGAATTAGACAACCTTAATCAGAGTTCCAACTTAAATTGGAAATCCCAAAACATATTTCATCCATTTTGGTTTTGCAGAAAATTTGCAGGTCATAATTATATTAGTCTTCAATTTGTATGTGAGTTTTGTCAAATCCTGAAAAATCATCTGATGAAAGAGATGGTTGAGTGAACTATTAAATAATATCTGTATTAAGAACATAGTCATCTCAGAGTATTTTAATAACTGGAAATGTGCGTTAGGGCGAGTGTTAAATCATGTTAATCTATCCATGATGGACTCAAAAATTTTTTTTTAAAAAACAGAATAAAAGTAGCAGATTAGGCAAAATATCTGCATAAATATCACTGGTAAAAGTCTGACATAAAATCAGTATGAAACTAAGATAAGTGATCGATACATACAGAAAAAATGCTTTTCATGAGAATTGCAAATTATAAATGATTTGTTGAAAACAAATTGCAAATCACTAATAAATAGAAAGACATGCAAATTTAAAACATCTCTATGATTTCATTCAAGACTTAAAACTAAAGAAGAAAAAAGCTGAGAACAATCAAAGCTGAAAAGAGCTGTGAGAAGACAGGTGTATTAATAGCTATTGGTGGAATTGTGAACTGATCCAACCATTCCAGACTTCAGTTCCAAATTATGCAAGAAAAGGACTTAAACTGACCATGTCCTTTGATCCAATGATGCCACTACCGGTTATATAGCCCAAGGAAGTAAAAGATGAATCATATCTAGTATTTTATCATTTGAATATCAAAATATTCAAAGTCTCATTCTTTGTGATAAGTAGTTGGCTATCATTTGGTGAATGAATAAATTATAGCATGTTAATAGAATGGAATATTATTGTGCATTAATAAAGAGAAATTCAGAAAAAAATGAGATTTGTATGAACTTATGCAGAATGAAATGAACAGAATCACAAACTACAAACATAATTACTCAAACTATATAAATGAAAAAATTAATAAAAAGGAGCTGAACTTTGCAAAGATGAAGGTCCTAGAAAACAAATAATGAAACAAAAATTTTCAAGTCGGAAAAGTAGAGTACTACTAGGACAAAATATTCTCTATGTTGTCATATATAGTCACTCTAGTAGGTTGTAGTGTTCTGTTTTTACCTGATTTGGTTTTTTTGTTGTTGTTAGTTTGTCATAAGGGAGAGTTCAGACAGGAAGGGGATTGGGAAATAACATGTAAATCCAAAAAGTATCATTAATTTTTCTTTTATAGCTGTCCAGTTGCATGGATATGTTGTATGTGACCTGCACAGATGGAGTTAATATACCAATGGATATAAATTAATCCCAGTTCTAAAAATTCCATTATTTTTTCTTGTTATTTATTTTGTATTTTCTCACTAAAGTATTTCCAAACCTAGTCCTGGGCCTCTGACACCAGTTACAACCCAACAGAAAGGCTTTCTAAGATTATTCAGCATCTCAAGTTCTAGGAGTCAGTGAATTTTAATGTAAGCAAAATTCTTAAGAACAATTAAGAAGTTTTTTTCCTACCAAATTTCTGCCTGCTAGGAGTTTACTTTCATACTCACAGAATATAATGAGATAGGTACACAGACACAAACATATACATCCTTAAATATTTTTTAAAAGTTTTTTATTGATATTTTGTTTCCCTATAGGATCAGAGCTTTAGATCCAAAAGGAACCACCACTGTCTAGTCAAGTTCTCTCATTTAGATAAGGAAAACAGATCCAGGGAAGTTAATTGACTTAGACAAGATCACTGTGATACTAAGAGTCAAAAATAGGGGTCAGCTAGGTGACTCAATGGTTAGAGAGCCAGACTTGGAGACAGGAGGTCTTCTATTCAAATTTGACCTCAAACACTTTTTTATCTGTATGACCCTGAGCAAGACACTTAACCCCAATTGCTTAGCCCCTACTTCTTTTCTGCCTTGGAACAAATACATAATATCAATTCTAAGATAGATGGTTATGGTTTTTAAAAAATTAATCAAAAGAAGGTTTTGAACCAGTTTCTTTGACTCCAGAACTAGAGGACTTTGTCCTGCACCTTCCTATCATAATAGCAGTTATTTTCTTTCTTTCTTTTTCTTTTTAAACCTTTACCTTTCTTCTTAGAATCAATACCATGTATTGGCTCCAAAGCAGAAGAGTGGTAAGGGCTAGGCAATGGAGGTTAAGGGACTTGCCCAGGGTCACACAGCTGGGAAGTGTCTGAGATCAAATTTGAACACAGGACCTCCACCTCTGGGCCTGACTCTCAATCCACTGAGCAACCCAGCTGCCCCCAGCAGTTATTTTCAAATACACTTCACTTGCCTCTAGCCCCTACTTCAGTGTTTTCCCCTCTATTAGCCAAAGAAAAAGGTTTACCAAAGCCAATTGATATTGGCTTTACTTAAATCTGTCAACATATGTAACTTTCCTAATTCAGAGCCACCTCTACTGCCAACCTCTTCAAAGAACTATAGAATTGGAAGTATTTTTTTTTGATGATGGGTAAAAATATAGAACTACCAAGAATAATATTCATTATGAAGTATAAACAGATTAGCCAAATCATGAAAACTTTTTGATTTTAGAATTGTTTTGAAACTTTGTTTATGCTTAAGAACATATTTAGCATATCAAATTCTTTATAGGTACAAATGATGCAAAATGTGCACCTGGCTCCAGAGACTGATGAAGATGATCTTTATTCTGGTTACAATGATTACAATCCAACCTATGATACTGAGGTAAAACATTTACTACTGAAACTTTTCAGTCTAATGTTGGCATGTAGGTTCTGGTAGACATTTTTTTCAGGGTTCTATACTTTGTTTACTTAGTTCAAATGGATTAGTATAGAAATCATGGCAGATTGTTTCGGCCTGATGTTCAATATTGAGAGAGACAGATAGACAGACAAAGAGAGACAAAAAAGCAAGGGACAGACAGGGGATGCAAGACCTCCATTTATTATGACAAAGAGAAAGGTTTTTATAGTGTAGAGTGTTAAGCATTATATCATGTAAGAGGCATAACTTCCCCACAGGATATTGTTTATATAAAGACTTTGCCCCAAACATTTCCAAGGCACTTCTACAAACCCAAGCAATTGAGGAATATTGACAATAACTTGAGCAGTTACAGGAAACACGGGAAAGGGAGTCATTTAGTCATGATATCACAAAGGCTTCTTTGGTCATCAAAATAATGAACAATCAAGGATTATTGAAGGAAGCTTTTCATATGCCTTTATCTGAGTTTCAAACTAGATAGCAGCTGTGGCTTGCCAAGAATCTCAGGCAAACTTACATGCATGTCTTTGTGGCTGCTTTTCCTCAGTGGGCCTAATTTGTCCTAGGTATCTCCATAGCAGATCTTTCCCTCTGTAGACCTCCTTTAGTACTTCAGCTTTACTTTTCTTATAGCATTTATTGAATTCAATCTTGGATTATAGTTATTATATAGCAAACTTTTCTTATTTTTCTTTGTCCCCTTTTCCTACTTTTTTTTTACAGTATGGAATATAGTGAATACACTCTTGCTCATAGTAGGTGCTTCGTAAATGTTTGAATTATTGGTGAATTGATTAATTTTACTAACCTCATTTATGACAAATTCATTTTGCTAAGAAGGTCTGTTAGAAGGTGAGAATAATTGCACAAAGGAAAACTTCTTTCCCAACTTCCAGTTCAAACCCCCTCACCCCATCTCCAGCTGCCTATTAGACATCTCGAACTGAATGTTCCATAGACTTCTGAAACTCAGTATATCCAAAAGCATGTCTTTTCCCTTAAATTTTTTTCTTCCTAACTTCCAGTGGCTCCCAGGATCAAATATAAAATTATGTTTTTTGTTCAATCATGTCTCTCTCTTCACAAAGATACTGGAGTGGTTTGTCATTTCCTTTTCCAGCTTATTTTACAGATAAGGAAACTGAGCAAAGAGGGTTAAGTGACTTGTCCAGGGCCACATGGCTACTAAATTCCTGAAATCAGATTTGAACCTAGGTCTTCCTGATTCCAAGCCAGGCACTGTATCCACAATGCCAACTAGCCCTTCATAACCTGATGCTTTCTTCCTTTCTAGTCTTTTTATTTCTTTCTCCTCTTCTTATTTTTTACAACCCAGTGGCACTGACCTCCTAGCTTTTCCTTTCACACAATGGTCTATTTCCCTACTCCATATATTTTCACTGTCTATCCTCATGTCTGGACTATTCTGCCTCCACATCCCAAATTCTTTGACTTCCTTAAAGTCTCAGTTAAAATCCCACCTTCTGCAAGAAGCCTTTTTTGATTCCCATTAATGTTAGTCATATCCCCCCTCTGTTTATTATCTCTAATTTATCCTGTATTTATCTTGTTTGTCATAACTGCATATTGTTTCACCCATTAGATTGTGAGTTTCTTGAGAGTAGAGGGTTTTGATTTTTGGTTTTGCTTTTCTTTGGATCCTCAAAACTTAGCACAGTGCCTGGCATATGGGAGGTACTTAAGAAATACTAGTTATCCGACTGAAAAATGATGAAAATAAACTATACATCAATTCAGCAAATATTAAGTACCTGTTATGTACAAACTATTCTAGTTACCGTGGTTAGAATGGATATGGCCCAGTCTCTTCCCTCAAGAAGGTTACAATCTAATGGTGGGGAGATGAAAAACATGCTCAAACAATTGGCACAGTGGAGAGTGATAATTGCATAAGAGAGTATGAAAAATTCTGCGAACATTTTAAAGAGTATGATGTCACCATTTTCTGGAGTGAAGGCCTTGGAGGAAGAGGTCAATTCCAGGTACTCGGGAATGATGTGAGCTAGGGCATAGAGACAGAAGAGAGTAGGATGAGAATAGGAGAAACATTGAATTTGGCTAAAATATGGAGTAATTTAAGGAGAGTATTGAAATTCAGCTGGAAAGGTAAATTATGGAGAACCTTGAATTCCCAAACTGGAAAGTTTTATTTCATTTAGTACTCAGAAGATTCCTGGGTGGGAGAGTTATATGATGAAAGTAATATATTATAAAAAAAATTATTTAAGAGGTTTTGTGGGGGAAACAAGATGGTTCAGGGAATAGAAAGTCAGGCCTAGAGATAGGGAAGAGGGGGGTACTCAGTTCAAATGTGCCTCAAACACTTCCCATCTGTGTGATCCTGGACAACTCACTTAACCCAAATTGCCTAACCCTTATCATTCTTCTGCCTTGGAACCAGTACTTAATATTGATTCTAAAACACATGGTAAGGATTTTTTAAAAAAAAAGTTATATGAAAGAGCAGATCAAAGAGAAAAAAAATTGAAAGCAAGAGTTATTCTTAAGAGAGGCTATTAAGTTAATTTAGGTGAGGAAAAAATGAAGTCAAGAAGTTAAGTGCTTACTATGTAAGAGGCACTGTTAAGCAGTTGGATCCAAAGACAAAATTAAATAGTGCCTACCTTCAAACAGCTTATAATCTATCCAGAGATATGTGCATGTATACCTATATTTTAACAACATTAACCTTCTGCAAATGTAGTTGGAAGATATTTTAATCTTCTCTTATGATAAGTTTGAAATCTAACACAGCAATTTTGAAGGATAGTATTTGCTTCCTTTTGAGTGCTATAAAATTTTTCATAATTTTCAGGTCTAATCCTGAAAAATCTTCTTGTTATATCTTCACAATATTGTATACAGTCCCTAAATATCAGAATAAAGTGAATTATTAGAACATTAAATAACAATATTTAAATATAAGTATGAATGAAAGCCAAATAGAAATTTCTGGGTTGTGCGCACCTGTAATGTCTCCATTAGTGAATACTAGAATAGTAGAAAATTGTCTTATACCTCAATTGTTTGAAATCTAAGTGTCTTAGATTCCAAAGAAAATAAGGTCACTTTCCTGATATAATTTCATATGTCTTATTCAATAAAATTTAATTAAAGTAACCAAAGAAAATGCCTAGATTTTTCCTATGATGGAAACACCAAACTTTTTGTCATTTTAATCTTTTTTCTTAGCCATTTTCAAATAACTACATAATTTATAACACCCTATTTGCAAAAGGGATTGACTGGAAACAGGAGTACTGGTTTCACTTGTGCAAAAAGAGAACTAAGAAAACAACTACTAAAATTCAAAGTGAATATTTGATCTATCTTCTACTTTATTTTACGTGCAGATATTAATAGCTTTTGTACCTATATTTAAGCTTGTTTGCAAATCTCAAAACCCTACATTCTATAGAATATAAGATAACTTTCCTAAATTATTTTAATGCATGCTCAATAAAATGTAATTAATATAATGTATAGAAGGAATTATCTAAATTTTTTCTAAATTCATCAGATCAGCTATTTAAAATTTTTTTGCTGTTATCTTTTTATATCCCTTACCTAACCTTTTTGTAAAGAAAAATATAAAGAATGAAAGATAAATGAATAGATAGATGATAGATCAATAATTCTATAGATACTGCATTCAGTAAAGCTTACTGTGTGCCAGACTCTGTACCAATCACTGGAGATACAAATGTAAACAGAAACTATGCCCCTAAGAAACTTATATTCTAGTGGGAAAAGATCACCCATAAAAAGGGGCTGAAAGGAGAAGGAGCCAGGAATTTACCTGGTTAGAGACAAAGTGGAAAGGTGATCCTGGGCTTCATGGACTGGGCTGGGTTTGAAAAGAGAAGACTGACTGGATACTTTCTCCTCTAGGGAAGAGAGGTTCTGAGAAGAACTCTCTTAAAAAAAAGAGACCATGGGACTGATGATATTATTTGCTTGAGGAGAAAGCCTCCTAAGCAGAGTTGAAGAGGTGATCTGGAGCATTATGGATTGCATCTAGATACAGGGGAGCCCAGAACCCTTTGTCCAATTTTAAGCTTTAAAAACTACTTAAACTAGACTAAAACTTTGTGGTCACCTGTATCTATATAATTTTCCATACACAGAGATTAAAGAAAGGATAGAAAAGAAAAAAAGAATACACATGTTGCATAAAATTCAATTAGGAGAAAGGAGAATCAGGCAGTAACAGTAATTAAAATATAAATATTAGGAAAATTATATTTTATGATTCACTAGAATTGATTCTAATATTTTTTTTAGGTGAAGGAAAATGCAAGTAAGTTTTCTCAAAACACCCTAACCTAGTATTTTAGTAAAATGCATGTTTATCCTCTATATCTTCAGATTTTCAAAAGTTAGTAAAAGAAATGTTTATATGGTGCTTTTCAGATTTGCACAGCGCTTTATATAAACAATTTCATTAAATTATCACAACAATCTGGTGATATAGTTGTATAGCTCTCAATTCACTGAGTCCCCTAGCTGCCCCCTTAGGAAATGTTTCCTGAGAGGATTAGCACAAACCAAAACTATAAAAATGAAAGTAAGAGGACTTGCATAATAGGATTAAGGATGTTTGTATTGGATAGTAATAGAAAACAATATGGAAAATGGAAATAAAGGGTTTAGATTGGCAATTAAATTTGTATTTTCAAGTCCTAATTCATGTTAAATACTAAGCATAAACATTTTAATTTTAGGAATTGGAAAATGATACAGCTTTTCAGCAGGCTGTGAGAACTAGTCATGGCAGAAGACCTCCAGTAAGTAAATGTTGTTATGCAGGAAAATGAAGGATTTGTTTACATGCTCACTAATACAGACACTTTTTACAAAACAGACATAGATTATTCGGAACCACTAATTGTTTGAAGTATGCTTATTTTTCTAATTTTGTTAATCAGATGGGTTATTAGTAGAGAATAATACAATTTAATTTTCTCAGGTTTTAGGAGGTCATGTGCTAAAGCATCATTCCATTGTACTAAATGATCCAAATAGTGTAGAAGAGTTCATGCATTTTCACTAGAATGTCACTCACAACATTCCTCATTAACAGTTAACAGCAAATCTTCATAAATCAGAACTAAGAGCAGTTGATAGAGGAACAAGTTTATCACAGGATGTCATAGGATTCCCTTTACAAGAAGTCATCAAATATAGACTGATTACATAGGGCTATTGCAAAGGCACATTCCTGGCTAAGATCCTTCCAACTCTGAGATTTTGTGATTCTCTGAGTCCCAAAATAAGGCAGTGGTCAGCTTCTATTCTTGTTTTATGATAGTGCCTGAGCACCTGAGAAACATAATTTTTAAGAAATTAGCCATGTATGAACTCTTATACATAATATAAAAAAGTCTTTATTCATGACCCTCTCTTTCCCATTTCCTTGACAGTTCTGTTTTCCTAGCTTATAAAAACACATTTAATTCTGTAAATTATTTTTTTCTTTTTTCCTCAAGATAACTGCCAAAATACCCAACACAGCAGCAACTCGACCGATAGCCACTGGATATGGGGTCAGTTTTATTTCAATGAAGCTATTAAGTGGATTTCTTCCTCTTTAAATCCTTAAAGCATAGACTTTACCAACATGGGTTATTTTTCTGTCTTTAAAAGCAGTTACCCATAATGAACACTCAAAGACATTTTCCAAAGGAGAGTTTAATCCCTCTACCAGTAGTCTATTTTATATGCCCTTCTGATAATTTGACAATGTGTCAAAACATTAAGTAGAGCCAGTTCCTTTATTGAATTGTTGTTTATTACTAGTTTTCTTTCATTTCCTGTGATCAAAGTTTACTCCCTTGATATTTCTACACTATTATAGCCAAACCAAGTATAGATTTCATTCTCTTATTTTCATAGATGTTTGATTTTTGCCTTATAAATGAAGGTTAAGACATTAGTACCTAAGAAGTACTAAATGTGAAAGCAAAATATAGATAAAATATCCCAGAACCACGTATTTGGGTCTTGTGTATGTGCAAGATCATTAGAAGTGCTGCACAAATGACCAGAAAATAGATACACATTATACACTATATACCTTTGGAACATGGCCCAAAGTATCCATTTTTTGTGTGTTCTTATCCCACATGTAATGTAGAACAGGTAAAATTGTCCAAGAAAAAATGATAGATTGATCTAAAGGCACTGCCAGTCCCTTTCTTTGTATTAAAATAAGGGAGGCTTAAAAAGGACTGTAGGCACAGTGCAGAATAATAAGAATAACTGATATCTATATAGTACTTTAAAATTTGCAAAGCCTCTTTTTAAAAATAAAATTTTAAATCCTTTTCTTCTTTCTTAATATCAGTTCTAAAACCAAAGAGTTGGCAAGGGCTAGGTAATTGGAATTAAATGATTTGCCCAAGTTATATTGCTAGGAAGTGTCTGAATTCAGATTTGAATCTAGAAGCTCCTGTCTATAGGGCTGGCTTTCTATCCACTGTGCTACCTAACTACCCCTATTTTGCCAAGCTTCTTCCCTACTTTTATCTCATTTCATCCTCATGACAACACTGTACTATGGGTACTAACCGCATTATTATCTCAGCTTTATGGGTGAGGAAAATCAGATTCAGAAAATTTATTTGCTCAAGATCATTGACTCCTACATTAGCCTTTTCTTTTGGTAAATGAGTACTATTATATATAACCATAGATCTTGCAATATATGGTCTCTTATCATAAGACAAATTAAGTAGGTGCCACTCAGAGGATCCTGAGCTGGCTCAGGTTTTGATGCTTTTCTTTTATACACATGGAATAAAAGGTCATTGATAGCATGCTATATAAAGTTTTGTTATGAGTCTCATCATTTGGGTAGAACAAATATTATCATCCCTTTTTTAGGGGAAGAGGAAGTAGATTAGAATTGGGTTCATGCGTGTCTAACCAGCATCTGAGCCAGAGGTTGAACCCACTTCTGACTACAAGCCCATTATAATTTCCACTGTAACATATTGTTTGTACTGGTTGAGAATGATGTGAAATGAGCCTTAACCAGAAGGTTGAGGGGAGTGGGCTTTAATACTTTTTTTTTTTACTATCATTAAAACCCTCACAACTGTTAGTAGACAAGGTTAAGGATAAAAGTTTTCAGAATCATTTAGACTAACTGAATTTTTCTGTTTGCTAGTCTAAAACATCACTGACTTCATCATTGGGAAGGCCAATGACAGGAGCTATTCAGGTAACATGGGACTTATTTATTCTGTGACTTTCTTTTAAGGTACCTACAATAATGCCAATAAAGTTTTCTTTTTAAAGCAATTTTAAAGTATTAGTTTTTGAACATAAGTAACATTTTGTTAATAATTCTAAATTATTGATTTTTGAACAAAATGTTTCCTGTGTGGTAAACTTAATTCTCTAATCTGTGGGTATAGATGTGGCTGGTATACATTTGTGGAGGGAGGGAATAGCTTCCTTCAATTTACATGAGGAAGATACTTTCCCTTATATTTTCTTTCAAGTTTCTAGGTAACAATTTAACACAATGTTCATAAATAAAGCCCCATTTGAGGATTGGGCACAGAACCTGAAATATGCTGGCATTTTATTCTCTAGGACATACTGTTCCTTTGCTGCCTTTTTCAAGTTTTCTGTAGGAATTTCAGAGCCTTATAGGAAACTACAATAAACACTAGCTACCAAGTAATGGTTAAGCGAATTTTCTAGTTAAATAGCGAGTAATTTTTGTCCATCAGAATTTGAAGGCAAGGGTGGGTGTCTTCTTTTTTGGGCTGCATAGATGGCTAGTAAAACCCAAGAAGGAAGATTTAGGCTGATAGTTACTAAAATTCAAATAGTCAACATTTGATCCATCTTAAAAAATTCATTCTATATGTAAAGCTTTAAATAGTTTAACAAAAAAATCAGTTTTTTTGTTTCTAAACTCTTATAATGGTTTTTATTAATTAAGGATGGAGTTGCTCGCCCTATGACAGCAGTAAGAGCAGCTGGTTTCACGAAAGCAGCTTTAAGAGGTTTGTTCGTCTCTCCTAATCTATTTTCTTTTTTTTTTATATTGTTTCTATGTATATATTCTTCATAGTGTATGTGTGTGTGTGTGTATATATATATATACATACATATATACATATATGCATATACACAAATGTAAACATATACTCTAATATATCTGTCACCTTTTGTTGTAGGTATACTCTCCAGTGATATAGCTTACAACCCCTCAGGGCCTACCCATCCTGTGATACTTTTGTTCATGTCCTTCCATAAGTTGACCTTAGTGGTCTACCTAATGCAATGGGATCTTTCCTTACTTTTTCACGATATTACAAAGTTACCAGGAGAGAATTTAGACTGTTGCTCTTCTCTGTGACCAGACCATCTTTTTGCTCATTTTCTTGAAGACATCTTTTATACTTCTTTGTAATTCCTTTTTTTATATTTCTAATGGCCTACTTCTGCCCACCATAGGTCTCTCAAGTGCACTTTAATTGAGGCCCAAGTTCTGTTTTTTTGAAAACTCTCGGATTACATTATTCACAGCCATATGATAACTTGCTCTTTAAAAACTGAGTAAGATTTGCTTCTAAATTTGTGTTCTGTGTTGCTGTAAAGCAATTCTTTAAGGGTCTGTTTGATTTCATCTAGGATTATTCAATTTAGATTGAATATTTTGTTAGTTTTGGTATTTTATCCAGTTCTTTTAGAATATCAAGTTTATTGGCATGGGATTGTGCATCATAAATTTTTTTTTAAATCCTTACCTTCCATCTTAAAATCAATACTTTGTATTTTTCTAAGGCTGAAGAATGATAAGAAGTAGGTGGGGGGAGGAGGAGGAGGAGGAGGGTTAAATGTCCTACCCAGAGTCACCTAGCTAGGAAATGTCTGAGGCCAGATTTTAACCCAGAACTTTTCATCTCTAGGTCTGGTTCTCACTGAGCCACCTGCCTGCCCCTCATCATAATTTCTGACAATTTTCTTTTTTGCTCTTGTAATTGTTCCCCCTTTTTGCCTTCTAATTTTGTTGATTTGAGTTTGTTCTCTTTTTTAAAAATTAGATTTGTTAGTGCAAACATCAACAACATGGAAATAGGTTCTGATCAAGGACACATGTAAAACCCAGTGGAATTGCACATCGGCTACAGGAAGGGGTGGGGGGAGGGAAGGGAGGGAAAGAATATGATTTTTCTAAATTGACTAAATAAATTTTTCTAAAAATAATAAAAAAAATAAAGCAAGGGCAGTGCTCTATAAAAGTAAAAAAATAGATTTGTAAATTGTTAATCATTTTTCTTGATATTTGAAAAAATATTTCACTATAATATCTTTATATCTTAACTATTTTTTCACTCATAAAACAAACTATTTTAAAGACTCCTTTTATCTATATATTCAAAATAATTTATAAGCATGATATAATTCAGAATGTTTATTATTTATAATTTTTATATCCATAGAGCAAATAGAAAAAACTAGTTTTTTTTATCCAATGATGTTATTCTATAGATCCAACTCCTAGTTTATTGTTTGATCCAACTATGAACTGCAAATGTAATATTTTCTAATTTCATCTCAGGTTCTGCTTTTGATCCTCTTGGTCAGTCCAGAGGCCCAGCTCCTCCATTAGAAGCCAAAAATGAAGACAGGTATGTAGTTTGTTCTATTAGTGGTTTTAGTTGGCTTGACTTTTTAAAAAATACATTCTGCATAATTATTATTTTTTTTATTAACCCTTATCTTCTGTCTTAGAATCAAAACTATATATTGGTTCCAAGGCAGAAGAGTGATAAAAGCTATGCAGCTGGGGGTTAAATGACTTTTCTGGGGTGAGACAGCCAGGAGGTGTTTGGGGAATAGATTTAAACCTAAGACCTCCCATCTCTAGTCCTGGCTTTCAATCCATTGAGCTACCTAGCTACACCCCTCCCACAAAAATAGTTTTTGAAACTAATATCAGTATGATATTCATAGTATAATCTTTGTTTACTGGGACTTATGGTCCACTAAGATCTACCTAAGAATACTATTCATGTGTGCTGGGTGATATTTTCATTTTTTATTTTTGAAAACATATTCTAATTTTTATGAATACTAGTATTGACTTCCTTTGAAGTCCATATGGCTGAAATCATACTCTAAATATAGTAAGAAATAATGGTTTTAAAAATACTTCTCGGGGGCAGCTGGGTAGCTCAGTGGATTGAGAGCCAGGCCTAGAGACGGGAGGTCCTAGGTTCAAATCCGGCCTCAGCCACTTCCTAGCTGTGTGACCCTGGGCAAGTCATTTGACCCCCATTGCCTAGCCCTTACCACTCTTCTGCCTTGGAGCCAATACACAGTATTGACTCCAAGACGGAAGGTAAGGGTTTAAAAAAAAATTAAAAAAAAATACTTCTCCATTGTACACAGTAACAGCAGTATTATGGAATGGTCACCTGTGAAATACTTAGCTACTCTCAGCAATATAGTGATCTAGGGCAATTTTAAAGGGTTGATGACAAAGAATCCTATCCACTTCCAGAAAAAGAACTATTGGAGTCAATGTAGAATAAAACATTCTATTTTTCACGTTAGTTTATTGGGGTTTTTATTTTATATGATTATTCCCTTAGAAAAATGAACAATATGGGAACGTGTTTTGCATGACAATACATGTATAACCCAAACTGAATTGCTTGCCCGCTCCAGAAAGGGGGGAGGGAAGGGAGGGAGCAAGATACTTTAGAACACTTAAGTAGAAATTTGTTATTCCATATAATAGGTAAAATAAAAATATTTTCATAATGGAGAAAAAACTTAAAACATCTCTCAAAAATGTTTAAAAATACAACCAACACATATTTTAACATCCTACTTTCAAAAGAAAATAGACCTTTTGGAAGGGGAAGTGATGTAGCCAAATTGTTCATCTACCAGTTCATTCATCTAGGAAAACTTTATTTAGGAATTGTTATACATAGAGTGGTACAATGTAATCCATCTTGCTTAAAGAAGATGATATTGATTTAATTTTGTTATTTTGAGGGAATGACTTTGAAATGGCACAGTTATCTTATTAATTCTGGCCTTTTCAGACTGATTTTTTTAGTCCTAAAACTTCTTTATTTAAATTCTTTTATTTACTTAGAAATTTAATTTTTTGGGGGGGAGGGGTGCAGCTGGGTAGCTCAGTGAGTTGAGAGCCACACCTAGAGATGAGAAATCCTAGGTTCAAATCTGGCCTCAGACATTTCCCACCTGTGTGACCCTAGGCAAGTCACTTGACCTCCATTGCCTAGTCCTTACCACTCTTCTGCCTTGGAACCAATGCACAGTATTGATTCTAAGGTGGAAGGTAAGGGTTTAAAAAAAATAGACATTTAATTTCACATGCAGCTTCTCTCTGGTGATGAGTATTGAATTCTTTTCTAATACATGATGTAGTCTTTAATTTTGTTCATCAAAGGATATAACCTTTTTTCCTACAGGAGCCATTTTTTTCAGTTGTCATAGGATCTGAAATAAAAAAAGGAATTGTGTAAAATCATGTAATAATACTAAATTTTCTTAAGTTTTCACTAGAATAGTGTTAAAAATCTATCAAATATTAATATTTTGGGTAATGTAATGCTTTAAGTAATAGCTTGTAAAATTTCATTTCAGTCCAGAAGAAAAGATTAGACAACTAGAAAAAAAAGTAAATGAATTGGTAGAAGAAAGCTGTATTGCCAACAGTTGTGGAGACTTAAAATTGGTAAGTTAATAGACTCATATGAGTTAAGATTATAGAATTTGAGTACATAGACAGAATACTGCTCCTTTACTTCAAAATGAAGTTTTTGACTTCCCAGTGGTTTGTAAATATTCCTCTTAGGCTGTGATATTAAAACCAATTTGGTCATTTTATCAGAACATTTAAAAAATTTTTACTTCATTATCTAACTGCATTTAATGCTATAGGTAAGCTAGAGCCTTGGATACTTGTTTTCTAAAGCCTAAAAAAGAACTGCTGCCTTTTAAAAATTTTTTGGTTGGTCCATCTGCCTGTTTTTGATGCCTAGTCACCCATAGCTCTGCCATCTCATTTCTACCTCAGGGCATCTTTAAAACATTTTTAGATTTTTTTTTAGTAAATGGAATTGTTGATTCTATAAAACTAGGAGTAGTCTCCATGGATTCTTCTGCTTTTATCTCCACTGCTTTTGGCTTTTATAGTAGCCTTCATTTTATGAGCTACAGGAGCAGTTGTTAAAATTTGCAACACCTGTGGTCTTTCATTTTCAGTTTTTAGAAAATATTTAAACAATTATAATTTAATTACTTTCCTACAGAAACAACTTGTGACCATGATAGCAAATTTAGATACTTGTTTACTATTAAAATTAGAAGCATTGATTGGATATTAAAAAGCATTGGATTGGGAATAAGTATTCCTACTTTCTGGTCATGTGAACCTAGGCCAATCATTTTTCTTAAATTGTTTCCTTATCTATAAAATTAAGGACTTAGAATAGTTAACATCAGAGTTCTCCCTTCTTGAATTTTATGATTCTCTGAAATTAATTTCCTTCTATCCATTGATAGTTTTTTTTGAAATCAGTGTAAGTCTCTTTCATTTGGTAGCCTTTCAAATTTAAAAATGATGATTATGTCCTTCCCTTGCCATCCCCACCCCCATTTTCTCCAAATCACCCATAATTCCTTTAGCTTTTCCTCATATGTGATAGTTTTAGTTTCTTCATGATACTAGATGCCTTTCTCCCAGATATGCTTCAATTTGTTACCCTTGAATTTAAAATGTAGTATCCAAAATTAAACAGTTTCTAAGTTTGATCTGACCAGCATAGAATGCAATGAGACTATCACATATCACCTCCCTTGTTCTGAGTGCTAGTACTCATTTTGAACCTTCAATCAACTAGAAACCCCAAATCTTTCTCATATCAGTTTAGGGCTCTCCTTCTCCTCATCCTGTGTTTATACAATTGATTTTTCAAACCAAGTATAGAAAATTATATTTTTAAACAGTAAATTTCATTTTGTTTAGTTTAGCCCATAATTCTAGCTTGTTATAATCTTTTTGGCTGCCAATTCATTAATCCAACATATAAACTACCCTTTACAACTTCATGTCATCCTGAAATTTGATAAGCATGCCATCAATATCTTCAGATTATCAGTAAAAATATTGTACCAGAACAGGATTTCTCTCATATATCAGTCCTATTCATCTACCAATTCACCATCTAATTTTTTTTGCTTTAAAAATATTTCCAAATTTATTTATATTAAGATATAGATATCTCTTATATTATTATATTTTATATACATCACACAAATATATTATATAATGTATACATATGTAAACATACAGTATATATATATTATATATACATGCATTATATATACATTTTTCTCTTTAAAATTGACGACTTGGGGGGCTGCTATGTGGCTCAGTAGATTGAAAGCCAGACTTAGAGACAGGAGGTCCTAGGTTCAAATGTGACCTCAGATTCTTCCTCGGCATGTAACTCTGGGAAAGTCACTTAACCCCCATTGTCTAGCCCTTACTGCTCTTCTGCCTTAGAAGCAATACACAGTATTGATTCTAAGATGGAAGGTAAGGGTTTAAAAAAATATTGATGACTTGAAATACAAACTGTGAGTTTTTCTATCTTTAGGGAAAATGTAAATAATTTATAAGCTCTTATATAAATCATGTTGTAACAAAATGTAAGTTGCTAAAAGTTCAAATCCAGTTAAAAATCATAAATATGATTCAAGGCCCTAGAAAAAGCAAAAGATGCAGGAAGAAAGGAGAGAGTATTGGTGAGACAACGTGAACAAGTAACAACTCCTGAAAACATCAATTTGGACCTAACTTACTCAGTAAGTGCTGAAATATTGTGAAGTCAATTTATTGTCAATTGACAAGTCAATTGTGAAGTCAAATTATTATTTGTATTATTTGTGGATTTGTTCATCATTTCTGTGAAAAGATGTTCAATGAAACAATGTTATACAAGAAAGCTAGCTCAGTCAGGGCTGTCTAATTTAGGTCTAGGCCAGAGAGCAGTGGGGGGTTTGAAACATTATTGCAAGGTTTATTCAATGTATTAACAACATTATTGCAAAATAACAATCAAGATGATATTATGTGAGGTAGGCCTGTGTTTGGTAAGCATTTCAAACTAGGCAAATAAGACAGCCTATGTAGGGAGTGGAAAAAAAAAACTGGAATTGCTAGCACAATGTGCTTCTTGTTCTAAGCAGATTTTTCCAGAGATGTTGGATAATACTTTCTGCCATAATCATATTTTTCTTATCATAAATAATTTGAGAAAGCTAAAGTTTCATTTCAGATATGACTAAAATAGTGTTTATATGCCTATTATTTTTAGTGTGTCTTCTGTTCCATTTAACAAATATTTAAGTGCCTACATACAAGGCACTGGGCTCACTATTAGGAATATAGAGATAAAAACATAAGCCTTTGCTTCCGAGGAGCTTACATTTTACTGGAGGGTGGGAGTGGAAATTGTAATGTGTTCACAGATTAAGACAAGATAATTAGAGAAGAGAGAACATTATAAATTAAGAGAAATTAGACTTTACAGAAGAGGTGGTTCTGAGTTGAATCTTAAAGTTAGAGATACTAAGAGATAGAAGTAAAGAGAAAGCAGATTTGAGGTAGTGCATTCCTAGTACAGTGAACATCCTGTGCAAAGAATAAATGAAGTGGGATGTCAAGAATAGGGAATAGGTAGTCAGTTTGACTGGAATATAGAGTTGAGGAATAAGAATTTAGAATTTTGGAAATGTAAATGAAAATCCAATTGTGGAGGTCTTTAGACACAGACTGAGGAGTTTATATTTTATCCAAGAGACAGTAGGAATGACCAAGTTTTTTTTGTTGTTTTTTTTTAAACAAGGTAATCATTTTGGTCAGACCTATGTTTTAGGGTTATTAGTTTGACAGCTTTATAGTGGAATTCCCCTATTGGAGGGAGAAGGCTAGAAGTATAGAGACCAATGAGACTATTACAATAGTACAGGTAATGAAGATCTGAACTAAGATGGAGGTTGAGTACAGGGTGGACAGATGTGAAACATGTTATAATGGCAGGGTTGCTGAGACTTGACAAACTATTTGAGGAATAAAGAAAAATAAAAATTAGAGATATATCCAAAGCTGGGCGACTGGAAAATGGTAGTACTCTCAAAAGAAATGGGAAAATTTGAAGGAGGGATGGGGTTTAGGGGAAAAGATGAATTCCACCTTGAATATGCTATTGTGACATCCTGGTAGAAACATACAGAAAGTGTTTGATGATGTGAGAATGGAATTCATATGGTTATAGCAAGAGTAGGGAAGCTAAAGGAGAGTCAGAAACATAAGATATTATGGTAAGAGAGAAATTTTAAATTTATATCATGGAGGTATCATAGTTTTAAGTGATGGTGAAACCTAAGATGTGAATATCCCTATGTGTGACTGAGGTGGACTTGAAGATAGAGGTTGTAGTTAGGACTTTGGAGTTGGAAACTAATAAATTGGAGGTCAGTATATTTGTGGGAACATCAACATCTATACCAAAATCTCTGTGTTAGGAGAGTAAGAGTGGAATTTGAGAGGAAGACTATGAGAAAGATATTGAACTCCTTGAGAAAGGAAAGAAAATGGCATAGGAAATTAGAATAAAAACATAACTGAGATCTGGTCCACATGACATGGATGAGCAGAATGTATATCTCAGTGGAAAAGAGGTTGCTAAATGATGATGATAAGAGATGATTTGGAAGTGGCAGTGAGGAGCAAAGAATAAGCATTCTCATTCTATAGTGTATTTAGGGAGCATGAGAAAAGAAATAATTAGTACTGGAGGGGATAGTTCCCTAACTAGATTTAACTTGCCCTTATAACCTCATTCCAAAATGGTGGGAGACAAGGGATATGAAGAAAATATCCTACATGTGGAGAAAACATTCAGCTCCTATTTCCTGAGCCCTCTGAAGCACTGAAGCTTGAGGCTGGAAACTTTTGATGATTCTGTTCAGAATCTGATTGCAGCCCTTTGGTGCCTCTGGCTCTCTGAGGCTGGGGTCTTTCATGGATATGAATTTCTTTTAATGCAGGACTTCTATGACCTCTGACTCCCTGAGATTTTGGATCCCTTAGTTCTGAGACCTTTGCAATGGCTTATGACAACTGTGGTAATTGGATAACCTGAACTCATGCTTGATGCCAGCTTTGTAGCCTACTCATATGGCCCAAGATAAAATATATTTGGAAGACATCCCATACATGGAATAAATTTTAAGATTTCAATCTTTTAGTCTCTGGAAGCAAAGGCCCTTACTTAGGTGCCTTTGGTTCATTGAAGCATGGAATCTTGGATGATTGTGAAATTCCTGTCACTTAGGCAACTTTAGAGTTTATCTTGAGTAGATTTAATTGACTCTTTTTGACCTCTCAAAACATAATTCATAGTTATTTAATGACTTAATTGACCAAATTCTTCCTTGGAGGTCTTGACATATGCCTAGACTGTTCTTAATTTGCCCCTTGGAATGGCTTACCAAACAAGACTTGACTTAATACTTTGCTTATTTTTTCACTGTCAGTAGCAAACATTTATTCTCTACAAGTCTTTGAAATAGGTGGGATGTGAACATTAATGTTATTTAGAGATAGAAAACTGAAAAATAATGACTTTTAAGGGAATTCATGTAAGTTGAGTTTCTTTTTAAAAATGAATGTTTGTTATCTTATCACTTAAATTTCCCATTTACTCTTTTCCCCTGCATTTCCCTAAGAGCCATTTCATATAACTAGGAATTTTTTAAAATCTGTTTCATTTTTAATGTAAAATATTCTTTATCTCCTTATTTTGTCTCCTAACCACTTTGGTAAATAGTTCCTATTAAAAAGTACCCAAGTAACTAGCCTTATTACAAGATAATAATGGTTATTATATTTTTTTATAAAAATTTCTTTAGGTTCTTTTCAATTTAGCCAGTCAGTATTCAGCTAATGAAATGTATGCTGAAGCACTAAACACATATCAAGTTATAGTGAAGAATAAAATGTTTAGCAATGCAGGTAAGTACATCTTTCCAATATGTTGGTAGATTCATTTATATATTGTAAAATCGCAAAATTGCTTATATATAATTTAATAAATAATTCTACTCAATGTCCACGATTTTTAATTTTGTAGCTTTAATGAATATAGGTTAACATTATTTAGAATCATAGGCTCTTGGGTTTGGAAGATACTTCATAGGTTATTTAATTCAGTGGTGTCAAATTCAAATAGAAGCAGAGGTCATTAATCTGATTATAAAGATCCCTGAAGGCCACATATTGATTTAGCTTTAAAATGTAGTGCTATCTGTGCTTTGTTGTGGGTTTATTTATTTTGTTAAGTTTTCCCAGTTACATTTTAATCTGGTTTGTCTCTATTAGGCAGTGTTTGACTCTTTTCATTTAATTCAGTCCCTGAATTGAAATTGTCTCTAAAAATTTCCCCCCAAAAAGCTCAACCAGCCTTTTTTTTTTTTTTTTGAAGGCTACCAGGTCAGAGAACTCAATTACCTTTTAAGCCAGGTCATTCTATTTTTGGACTTTTAGAAGTCTGCTTCCCTTGCAATGTCTACCTTTTTTTCTTTAATTTTTAAACATTATTTTATTTGGTCGTTTTCATACATTATTCACTGGAAACAAAGATCATTTTCTTTTCCTCCCCCCCCCTTTCCCTCTCCCATAGCCAACGCATGATTCCACTGGTTATCACATGTGTTCTTGACTCGAACCCATTTCTCTGTTGTTGGAATTTGCATTATAGTGTTCATTTAGAGTCTCTCCTTAGTCTTATCTCCTCCAACCCTGTAATCAAGCAGTTGCTTTTCATCAGTGTTTTTACTCCCACAGTTTATCCTCTGCTTGTGAGTAGTATTTTTTAGATCCCTGCAGATTGTTCAGGGACATTGCATTGATACTAATGGAGAAGTCCATCACCTTCGATTGTACCACAGTGTATCAGTCTCTGTGTACAATGTTTTCCTGGTTCTGCTCCTTTTGCTCTGCATCACTTCCTGGAGGTTGTTCCAGTCTCCTTGGAATTCCTCCACTTTATTATTCCTTTTAGCACAATAGTATTCCATCACCAACATATACCACAATTTGTTCAGCCATTCTCCAATTGAAGGGCATCCCCTCATTTTCCAATTTTTGGCCACCACAAAGAGCTCAGCTATGAATATTTTTGTACAAGTCTTTTTGTCCATTATCTCTTTGGGGTACAGACCCAGCAGTGCTATGGCTGGATCAAAGGGCAGACAGTCTTTTATCGCCCTTTGGGCATAGTTCCAAATTGCCCTCCAGAATGGTTGGATCAGTTCACAACTCCACCAGCAATGAATTAATGTTCCTACTTTGCCACATCCCCTCCAGCATTCATTACTTTCCATAGCTGTCATGTTAGCCAATCTGCTAGGTGTGAGGTGATACCTCAGAGTTGTTTTGATTTGCATCTCTCTGATTATAAGAGATGTAGAGCACTTTTTCATGTGCTTATTAATAGTTTTGATTTCTTTGGCTGCGAACTGCCTGTTCATGTCCCTTGCCCATTTGTCAATTGAAGAATGGCTTGATTTTTTGTACAATTGATTTAGTTCTTTATAAATTTGAGTAATTAAACCTTTGTCAGAGGTTTTTATGAAGATTGTTTCCCAATTTGTTGCTACCCTTCTGATTTTGGTTACATTGGTTTTGTTTGTACAAAAACTTTTTAATTTGATGTATTCCAGATTATTTATTTTACATTTTGTAACTCTTTCTAATTCTTGCTTGGTTTTGAAGTCTTTCCCTTCCCAAAGGTCTGACATGTATACTATTCTGTGTTCGCCTAATTTTCTTATAGTTTCCTTCTTTATGTTCAATTCATTCACCCATTTTGAATTTATCTTGGTGTAGGGTGTGAGGTGTTGATCTAAGCCTAATCTTTCCCACACTGTCCTCCAATTTTCCCAGCAGTTTTTATGAAATAGTGGATTTTTGTCCCAAAAGCTGGGATCTTTGGGTTTGTCATATACTGTCTTGCTGAGGTTGCTTGCCCCCAGTCTATTCCACTGATCCTCCTTTCTTTCTCTTAGCCAGTACCAAATTGTTTTGATGACCGCTGCTTTATAATATAGTCTGAGATCTGGGACTGCAAGACCCCCTTCCTTTGTATTTTTTTTCATTATTTCCCTGGATATCCTTGATCCTTTGTTCTTCCAAATGAACTTTGTTATGGTTTTTTCTAACTCAGTAAAAAAATTTTTTGGAAGTTCCATGGGTATGGCACTAAATAGATAGATGAGTTTGGGTAGGAGGGTCATTTTTATTATATTGGCTCGTCCTACCCATGAGCAGTTAATGTTCTTCCAATTGTTCAAGTCTAGTTTTAGTTGTGTGGAAAGTGTTTTGTAGTTGTGTTCATTTGTTTGTAGTCCTGTGTTTGTCTCGGGAGATAGATTCCCAAGTATTTTATTTTGTCTAAGGTAATTTTGAATGGGATTTCTCTTTCTAGTTCTTGCTGCTGAGCTGTGTTGGAATTATATAGAAATGCTGATGACTTATGGGGGTTTATTTTGTATCCTGCAACTCTGCTAAAGTTGTTGATTATTTCAATTAGCTTTTTGGTTGAATCTCTAATGTCTACCTTTTGATCCTATACAGGGGCTAAGTAGAGTCTAATCTCAGCTGTATAACAAACCTTTAAATATTTAAAGACTGGAATTCTGGCTCCTACCCTGCTGCTTCCCCCTTTCTCAGTTGTTCTTCCTCCCTGGATTCTCATCTCTATTGCTAAAAATACTTAGTTTTTTCATCTGATCCTTCTATGGCTTCTAATATACTCATTTTGTCTTGTCAGCATCATTTCAAAACTGCCCAGAGCTATACAAAATACTCCAGAAGTGTTCTGACCAAGGTAGACTATTATAGGAGTTTATAGAGCAGAAATTAACAGAAGTATTAGTTAAGAAATAGAAGTTTCTAGAATAGCTGGGTGGCTCAGAGGGTTTAGAGCCAGGCCTAGAGATGGGAGGTCCTAGGTTCAAATCTGACCTCAGATACTTCCTATCTGTGGCCCTGGGCAAGTCACTTAACCCCCATTGCCTAGCCCTTATTGCTCCTCTGCCTTGCCTTGGAACCAATACACAGTATTGATTTGAAGATGGAAGGTAAGAATTAAAAAAAAAAGAGAGAGAGAGAGAGAAGAGGGTAGCTCAGTGGATTGAGAACCAGGCCTAGAGTCGGGAGGTCATAGGTTCAAATCTGGCCTCAGCCACTTTCTAGCTGTATGATCCTGGGCAAGTCACTTGACCTCCATTGCCTAGCTCTTACCACTCTTCTGCCTTGGAACCAATACACAATATTGATTTATTTCTTTAAAAAAAGAAGAAATAGAAGTTTCTTTCTGATGAAATGGTTTGTAAGGTCATCACATGTATAGTTGTGGTAAATAATAATTATTATTATTTAGATACTCCTAGTATAAAGGAAATCATGGATGTGTACTGGTAAATGTTTAACTTTTTATTTTAATTTGTAATATTAACATTTTCTCCAGCACTTTCTTAAGTCTAAGACAATTAACAAAATAAACCTTGATTTGTAACATTTGCCAATTTCCTAGATATAAACACACGCTCTGAAAAATTTAACAATCTGCTCTTGAGAGCCAGTTCAAGCTAGCTGAAAGAAACTCTGTAAGAAACTGTATTTACAAAATATATTATGGAAACCTTCATTATAATGCAAGTTGATAGCACTAAACAAAGGGCATCACTGAAAGCAATGCTTTGTTGGTAATAACAACAAAAGCTTACATTCATATCATACTTTGTGATTTACAAAATGTTTTTCATGCAGTAACCTTGTGAAGTAGATTGTACAATTATTCCCATTTTGCAGATTAAAGAACAGAGGTTTATAGATGTTATATGACTTTCTCAAGATCACATAGTTTGTAAATCATAACTCTCAACCTAGATTTCCTGATTCCAGGTTTAGTCCTCTTTCATCTGTTTTAATCTGACATGAAATAAGCACAGCTTTTCTTTTTCTTTTTACAAATTTCATTCATGGCTTTTTTTTTTAAACCTTTACCTTCTGTCTTGGAGTCAATACTGTGTATTGGCTCCAAGGCAGAAGAGTGGTAAGGGCTAGGCAAAGGGGGATAATGGCTTGCCCAGGGTCACACAGCTAGGAAGTGGCTGAGGTCAGATTTGAACCTATGACCTCCCATCTCTAGGCCTGGTTCTCAATCCACTGAGCTACCCAGCTGCCCCCTTAACAGTTTTTTTGTTTTTCAGGCAATGGGGGGTTAAGTGACTTGCCCAGGGTCACACAGCTAGGAAATATCTGAGGTCAGATTTGAACCTAGGACTTCCCATCTCTAGGCCTGGCTCTCAATCCACTGAGCCACCTAGATGCCCCCCATGGCTTTTTTTTTTTTTACAACACAACCATTTCCAAATATTTTCTATCTATCCCTGCCCCAAATCCTCCCATATAATAAAGAAATAGTTACAATTGATCCTCATGATTCATAGAATACATATTTATGAATTTGCCTATTATCTAAAATTTTTTTGTAACCTCAAAATCAATACTAGAGACACTGTATTCATTCACAGACATGCATAGAACTGTGAAAACTTTGAGTCACTCAATGTCTGGCCCCAGCTGAGATCAAACAAGGCAATGCTCTCATACTGTAGGTAAACAAGTGTCCTTTTCATAATCTATTTTAGGGCCACACTTTTTGCATTTTTGTACTTTTTTTTTGGTGATTTCAGTGTTTAGGATGTCCCCCAAATATAAGAAGACTATAGCTGAAGAACTATCTTGGATTCCTAAGCTTGAGAAGGGTATACTGTGCCTTATGGAAAAAATATGTGTGCTTCTACATTAGCTTCATTCAGGCATGAACCGTAGTGCTATTGACTGTGAGCTGAATGTTCATGAATTAACAGTAAGGTACTTCCAGAAAAAGAAAGAAGACATTTCCTGATCTTTACATGAGGTTGCTATGGAAATTGCCAAAGTAAATATGGTAACTAGAGTCTCAGAGGAAACTAAACCTGTATTTCCCAAATAATTAATGGTTCAGTATTCACTAATTCAGTGTTTAATACTTTATAGAACATAACTGTGAATATACTGTATATAAAACTACCTGACTCAGAGATTCTCTATCCTTGTTTATAGCATTCACATCTGCAGTTTCCCATTCTCTGCCCATCATCTGACCTCTAGAACCAATACTGGTCATTGCATTTAAAATGAACTCAGCTGCTTTCTGACTTTGTTTTAGTTTGTATCACTATAGATGTGCATTCTTTTGGCTCTGCTTTCTTTACTTTGCATCAGTTCATAAAAGTATTCTCATGTTTTTCTGAATTCCTATATTGTTATTTTCATGGTACAAAAATATTCCATTATATTCATATGCCACAATTTGTTCAGCTTCTTCCCAGTTGATGGATACTCACTTTGTCTCCAAATTTTTTATAATAAACACACAAAAAAAGACTTCTGTAATATTTAGTGTGCATGAGGCCTTTCTTCAAAGGTCTTTGATCTCTTTGGAATATATGTCCTAAACTGGGATTACTGAGTAAAAGGAAAGGAACAGTTCAGTAACTCTTCTCAAATAATTTCCAGACATTTTACCATTTTGCTGTTCTGTCAACAGTAGCACAGTTGTTGCTCTACAAATATAAAAAGCCAAGCAACACCACAGATTGCACCTCTCCATAATGTAAATTTATTCCTAAAGGAATATAGTTTCAGTGCAGTTTTGTATTTTGGGACTAATCTCGAGTAGCATTATTAATGTTTTAGCAGAAATATTTATTTTTTATGTTAACTTTTACACTTTTCTTCTCAGTAGAGAAATGATTCACAAAGAATGTTGTTTGGTATACTGTTAGAAGCAGTTTTTTTTTTTGCTTTACTGTTTTTCTTTGTTAATCTTTTTTTTTTTAAATAAGGGAGAGTTTATACAGGGGAGATTTATTGGGCATATAAAAAAAGAAGAAGAATCAATAAAAATTAAAGAAAGTGTAATTTTTAAATATATTAAAATTTTGCAAACTTATTTAGCATATTTTAAAAATAGTTTTGCTGTTGTTGTTCCTTTGTGTCTGACTCTCCATGATCCCATGGATCATGCTGTCCATGGGGTTTTCCCAAGGAAAGACCAATGGATTAAGGCAAAAAGAGGTTAAGTGACCTACCCAGGGTCACATAGCTAGTAAAGGTCTGAGGCCAGGTTTGAACTCAAATCTTCCTGATTGGCATCAGTGCCCTATCTACTGAGCCATTACTCTTACATTTATTTTGTCTCATATATTATTTCTTATGATATTCCATTTCCAATTTTATCATGTCTGCCTTAAGAGATAATGATTTTTTTCATGGTTTTGTTTTGTTTTTTAAGAAATATATCTTTTCCATTAAATGAGGTATACCTGTTATCGTGTATATTAACATATAAATGTGTAAACTTGATTTAAAATTTTAAAACCTATTTAGCATTTATGTTTGAAAGTTGTATTTAGCCTTATAAGTCTACCAAAATTTTTGAAAATGTAACTAAGATCATCTAATATGGGAAAAATGAAAATAAATTAGAATTGAATGCCATTTATTCATTTTTTTTAATTAGGAAGACTGAAGGTAAACATGGGAAATATTTATTTAAAACAGAGAAATTATTCCAAAGCCATCAAATTCTATCGAATGGCTCTAGATCAAATTCCAAGTGTTCATAAAGAGATGAGGTGAGTTTGTACCGTAAATAACCATAATAATAATATCTGATATTTATATTGAGTTTTAAAGCATTTTACATAGATTATCTTTTTTGAGCCTTATCAACAACCCCATACAGTAGGTACTACCTATATTTTTATCTCCATTTTACAGATTAGGATACTGAAGCCCAGAAAGGTTAAGTTGACTTGTTCATGGTCACATAGTTAGGAAGTGTTGGAAGTGGGATTCAAACCAAGTCTTCCTGACTCCAAGTTCACTTATATCATACCCCTTACATTCTTTACATCATACTCCTTAAAACATTAAAAAATTGTTTTGATGTTTTTCATAAAATTGCATCTACTAATTCAATGTTGGAAGGGCAAGTATTTTGTGTTGGGATTTGTAGTGATTCATTTTTAGTATCTCAAACCAGTTGCTTTTGTGACCAAGGCATACATTTGCAAAAGTACTTGCTGACTGTGGTTAAGGATGCAGCCTGGAACCAAGTAAATAGTGAAACCTCCTAATTAAAACATTTACAAGGAGGGTTCTGTGTTCCTCAGGTGCTATCATGCAAATTTAGAGGTGAAGCCACAGGAGAAGGAATTGCCCAATACCAGATTTTTTAAAGCCTTACCTTCCATCTTAGAATCAATATTGTGTATTGGTTCCAAGGCAGAAGAGTGGTAAGGGCTAGGCAATGGGGGTTAAGTGACTTGCCCAGGGTCATACAGCTAGAAGTATCTGAGGCCAGATTTGAATATAGGACCTTCCGTCTCTAGACCTGACTCTCAATTCTCTGAGCCACCCAGCTGCCCCCCAATCTCAGATATATGAGAACAAGAGGTGAAATTTTCTATGTTCTTCAAAGAGTTCTTCAAAGAATGTAACTTTAGGGAATATAAGGAAATTTTCAATTCGGAGTCTGCTTAGTCATACCTTCTTTGGCCACAGTGAGATTCCATTCTGAAAGTGTAGCTAACTGAGGATAACTGGATTCTAACACAAAAGGTAAGGTTTTTAAGAGAAAAGAAAGAAGGAAGGAAGGAAGGAAGGAAGGAAGGAAGGAAGGAAGGAAGGAAGGAAGGAAGGAAGGAAGGAAGGAAGGAAGGAAAGAAAGAAAGAAAGAAAGAAAGAAAGAAAGAAAGAAAGAAAGAAAGAAAGAAAGAAAGAAAGAAAGAAAGAAAGAAAGAAAGAAAGAAAGAAAGAAAGAAAGAAAGAAAGAAAGGAAGGAAGAAAGGAAGAAAGAGAAAGAAAAAGTAGCTAACATTAGATGTGTTTAGACATGGGTCTTTTCATTAAAATATATTTTGAATCATCATCATCAACAAGTATTTATTGAGCATATATTATATGTAGGACACTGCTAAATACAGAGAATATAAATAATCAGTACTTAATTTCTGTGTTTATATACTTTTGAACATACTGGAATGCCTTTGGCATATCGTATGGACACCTTATTTTATACTTATTAAAGTATATCCTTATAGTTAGCATATATGTAGTACTTTAAGCTTTACAAAGTGCTTTATAAATATCTCATTTCCCAGTAACCCTGGGAGGTAGATGTTATTGTTGTTCAATTAGTCATTCAGTCATATCTGACTATGACTTTGCCCATGAAGTTTTCTTGGCCAAGATGCTAGAGTGATTTTCCATTTCTTGCTCTTCTTTATTTATAATAATATTTTCTTTTTTCCAATTACATTTAAAAACAAATTTAACCAATTTTTAATTTCTAAAATCTTGAGTTACAAATTCTCTCCCTTCCTTCCTTTCCTCTCCCCTCTTTAAGACAGTAATTTGCTATAGGTTATACATATGCAATCATGTAAAATACATTTCCACATAAGAAAACTTTTTTTTAGAAGACTTTTTTTCTTTTAAACCCTTACCTTGTCTTGGAATCAATACTGTGTATTGGTTCCAAGGCAGAAGAGTGGTAAGGCAAGGCAGTGGGGGTTAAGTGACTTGCCCAGGGTCATCCAGCTAGGAAGTATCTGAGGTCATATTTGAAACCAGGACCTCCCATTCTGGGCCTGACTCTCAATCCACTGAGCTACCTAGCTGCCCCCCATGTAAAAAATAGTATGCTTCCATCTGCATTCAGATTCCATCAGTTTATTCTGTGGAGATGGAAAGGATTTTTCGTTATGATTCCTTTGGATTTATTCTTGATCATTGTATTGCTGAAACTAGTGAAGTCATTTGTGGTTGATCATCCTTAAAATATTGCTGTTACTCTGTACAATGTGCTCCTTGTTCTGTTCACTTCACTAGGCATCAGTTCATAGAAGCCTTTCCAGGTTTTCCTGAAATCATCCTATTCATTGTTTCTTATAGCACAATAATATTCCATTAGAATCATATACTACAACTTGTTCAGCCATTCTTCTATTGTTAGACATGTTAGACATACAAATATTTTTATGCAAATAGGCCTTTCCTCTTTTTAAGAAAAAGTCTCTTTGTGGTAGTGGTATTGTTGGATCAAAGGGTATGCACAATTTTAGAGCCCTTTGGGCTTAGTTCCAAATTGTTCTCCAGAATAGTTCAATTGGTTCACTACTCCAAGAGTGCATTTGTTTCCCAGCTTTCCCACATCCTCTCCAACATTTATCATTTTCCTTTTTTTGTCATATTAGCCATTGTGATAGGTATGTACCTCAGAGTTGTTTTAATTTGCATTTCTCTAATCAGGAGTTATTTAGAGCATTTTTTTCATTGTCATTTCTTTCTCTAATAGATTACAGTAAGCACATGTTAAGTGATTCACTCAAGGCTACATAGCTAATAAATGGTTGGGTTTGGATTTGAACTTAGGTCTTTCTGACTCCAGGCCCAGTGTTCTGCCAGTGTAAATCGTGGCAGTCATTTGATAGATGTAGAAAAACTTGTCAAAACTCATTCATTTTCCAGTACATTTTATAATTTCACTTTTACACTAAAATTTTTTGTAAATATCTCTTGTACTTACATTTTCAGTTTCTTTCAGCAGTGGAAAGGCATAAAACATCATTCAAGGGTTGTGACAACATCATATTTTGTATGTTTAGAGATTACTTCTATTTCATGTTTTCTCCAGTATTTCATAGATAAGCAGGATGAGCCAGTGAAATGACATATTTTTTGCATCCTTTGATCCAAAAATAAATTGTTTGACATTTTTCAAAAATGTTTTAATTGCAGCAACAAAAATGTATTTTTACTCTTCTCCCCACCAAAATAAAGACATTATAAAGAAGCATAACATAAATCTGGCTCTTTAGGAGTTTATGATCTAATTTGAGTTGGGACAAAAATACTTAACACAGTGTCATCCCAATAAAACTACCAAAAATTATTTCATAGAGATAGAAAAATTAATAACAAAATTCTTCCCGAAGAACAAAAGATATAGAAGGTCAAGGGAATTGATAAAAAAAACAACAGCAACAACAACCATGAAGGAAAGTAACAGCTTTTCAAGACCTCAAACTGTATTATAAAGTGTCAGCCATCAAAACAATCTGGCACTGGCTAAGAAACAGAGTGACAGATCAATGGAATCGATTAGGCACTCAATACATGATAAATGACCATAGTAACCTAGTATTTGACAAATTCAAGGACCTAAACTTTTGAAAGAACTCACTCTTTGACAAAAACTGCTGGGAAAACTGAAAAATAGTATGGCAGAAACTAGGCACAGACAAACAACCTCATACTAGTAAAAGATTACGAACAAGTAATTCTCAGCTGAAGAAATTAAACTGTCATTAGTCATATTAAAAAATGCTCCAAATGACCTTTAATTAGAGAAATGCAAATTAAAAGAACTCAAGTATCACCTCACACATATCAAATAGGCTAATATGAAAAAAAAAGGAAAATGATAAATGGGGGGATGTGTAAAAATTGAGAAACTAATACACTTTTTTTGTGTTGTATTTTTATTTTGTTAAACATTTTCCAATTACATTTTATTTTATTGTTTTGTTTTTTTCCCATTTGAAAAAGTTTATTTAGTCAATTTAGAACATTATTCCTTGGTTACAATAATCACATTATTTCCCTCCCTCCCCTCCACCCACTCTTCCTGAAATTTCATTGGGTATTACTTGTGTCCTTGATCAGGACCTATTTTCATGTTGTTGTTTACACTAGGATGTTCATTTAGAGTCTACATCCCCAATCATATCCCTTTGACTCATGAATTCAAGCAGTTTTTTTTGTTTTTTTTTTTTTTGGTGTTTCTACTCCCACAGTGTTTCCTCTGGATGTGGATAGTGGTTTTTCTCTTTGGTTCCTCCAAGTTGTTCAGGGTCATTGCATTGCCACTAATGGAGAAGTCCATTACTTTCTATTGTGCCACAGTGTATCAGTCTCAGTGTACAATGTTCTCCTGATTCTGCTCCTCTCACTCTGTATCAATTCCTGGAGGTCATTCCAGTTCACATGGAATTCCTCTACTTTATTATTCCTTTGAGCACAATAGTATTCCATCACCAACATATACCACAATTTGTTCAGCCATTCATCAATCAGAGGGCATCCCCTCGTTTTCCAAGTTTTTGCCACCACAAAGAGTGCAGCTATGAATATTCTTGTACACGTCTACTACACTCTTGATGGAGCTATGAACCAATACAACTATTCCGGAGGGCAATTTAGAACCATGTCCAAAGGGCCATAAAACTATACATACTCTTTGATCCAGCAGTTCCACCAAGTCTGTATCCAAAGAGATCAAAGATAGGGCAAAGGGATCTACTTGTTAAAAAATATTTATACCAACTCTTTTTGTGTTACCAAAGAATTGAAAACTTGAAGAGATGTCCATCAATTGGGGGATGGCTGAATAAGTTGAAGTATATGATTGCAATGGAATATTATTGAACCATGCACATGAAGTCATGAACAAGATAATCACAAAAAAATCTTGACTTATATGGAGTGATAAAGTGAAGTGAGCAGAACCAG